>NC_052638.1:10506319-10807944 GCF_016161935.1 Mauremys reevesii | reverse complement strand
AGTGTGCCAAGTTCTGCCCTGACTCACACCGTCTCCAGCCTTACTGATGTCAATAGCAATGGATTCAATATCAGATGTGACTGAATTTGGCCCTGCCCTGCCTAGAGCCTTAAAATCGTACCTGCCCTGCAAGAAGAATGGAATACAAAACGTAAACAAACGACACGAATGGTGCAGAGTACATTTCCTGACTGCAGTTCTTCCAGCTGTATGGGCTTGTTAGCAATGCAAATTGTGTTGTTTTCTTGAATGGCTCTCAAATAAAGACAAAGCATGATTCAGCACTGGTGTATCTCTATGAACATCAGTGGCCACTCCTGATTTGCACTACTGAGAAAAGAGAATCACATCCATATGGGAGTTGAGCCACTGACTTTCTTAAACTCCCAGCCCTATGTACTTGGCTAGTAGTCTCCACTGATTTTAAGTATTTGAGATCAGATGGGTTGTCTTGGCTTTTGTCTCAAGGTTCCATTGGAAGCAGACCAAGGTAGGGTGTTCTTGCTCTATAGAATCATAGGGTTGGAAGGGACCTCAGAAGGTCATCTAGTCCAACCCCCTGCTCAAAGCAGGGCCAATCCCCAGACAGATTTTCATCCCAGTTCCCTAAATGGCCCCCTTGAGGATTGAACTCATACCCCTGGGTTTAGTAAGCCAATGCTCAAACCACTGAGCTATCCCTCCCCAATGCATCTTAACTACGTCCACCAGAGTCCCTCTTAAAAGTACTTAGTGCTCCATCCTAGACCTGCTGCTCATCCCAGTTCTTCTCTGAACATGTTTTCCTTCTCTTTTTCAACACCTCTTCCTTCTGGAAGAATTTGTTTGCTACACATCCTGCGGTATTTTGGCAACGCTGCTCTGAGTCCCAGTTTGTTTGATTGCTATTTTAAAATGATACAGCGTCCCAGATGTTTATGGAAACTAACACAATAAATTAAAAAATTCACTGGAAAATTTTTAAGAGCTCCAGTAAGTCTAGAATAAAAATGTATTATTAATTATTACTATTATTATTTTATTATACACTCCTAATGTAACTCTGTTGACTATAGTGAACTTACACCCAAGATTAATTTGGCTCATTATCTCAAATTTAAGGGAGTGGTTAACAATGCATTGGAAATGCCTGTCCAATTAAGACTAAGCGGAGCCTTGATTTTTATGGAGCATGATTCATGAAAATGTTTCATATTGGATCAATAGAAAGGTCAATAACTACTTTTGATGCTGCTGGATATTTAAATGTGCTGAGCAGTTAGGACTCCAAAGAGAAGAATGACAAAACAAATAATATGTTGTATGCAGTGGTGGTGTAGCCGTGTCAGTCCTGTGATATTAGAGAGACAAGGTGGGTGAGGCAATATCTTTTGTTGGACCAACTTCTGCTGCTGAGAGAGACAAGCTTGCGAGCTATAATAATGGATGATATACCTATCTCCTAGAACTGGAAGGGACCTTCAAAGGTCATTGAGTCCAGCCCCCTGCCTTCATTAGCAGGACCAACTACTAATTTCTGCCCCACATCCCTAAGTAGCCCCTTCCAGGATTGAACTCATAACCCTAAGCTTAGCAGGCTAATGCTCAAACCACTGAGCTATCCCTCCCCTCTAATTGAAAGCTTGTCTCTCTCACCAACAGAAAGTCCAATAAAAGCTATTACCTCACCCACCTTGTTTCTCTAAAACAGATACGGCTGTAGTAGATGCGGCTTATAAGAACAGAGCAGGCTCAGCTCATGGTCCCATTGTGGGTTCAGTGGGATACATCTAATAACATAGCCCTAATTAGTCCTTCATTGAAAGGCACAAAGAGCAGCCCAAAGTATAAATGATGATGGTTTGAATGACTCAGATTAACCATAGGGTCACTGGTCCATATCCAGTGCATATTTAGCAGGGACTGAAAGTCATTATCGTCTAATGCCTGTTTGGTAGCCCAGGCTACTACTGGAAAATCCCTCACAAAACCACCTCACTTGACACAGTCTGGCAGTCTCAGCAGAGAAGTCGATTAACTCTATTCTCACTCCTAGAAGAGGTCTCTGTGGGTTCGAGGGTGAAGTGAATTGGCAGAGTGATGGTGAGGGGGAAGCTTAAGCTGC
This sequence comes from Mauremys reevesii, assembly GCF_016161935.1. NCBI lineage: Eukaryota > Metazoa > Chordata > Testudines > Geoemydidae > Mauremys > Mauremys reevesii. Next base: position 10,805,840 of record NC_052638.1, on the reverse strand, counting down.
AAGGTGCTGCTAGTCCATGACTCTTCTGTGGATAAACAAAGGAGGACTTCAGCCTCCAAGACTCTCATGCAAGCACCTTTCACCTGCTTAAATTCACACACACACAAAGTGGAAATGAAACCAAGGGAGGAATCAGTCGTCTCCACATGTGGGAAATGGGAAGCTGGCCAGACTGCAATGTGTAATTGCTCCTTCCAGTCCTGACACTCAGTATCTTTTCTGGCTCATATTTTCTAAAGTGTGCCCACTAATTTTGGGTGTCTGACTTGAGACAACTGAAGGGTGGCTGACAGACATGCTTGGCACCCACTATCCTAGTTAAAGTCAATGGGCTTGAGCTGAGGACACGTGAAAAGAAAGCCCCTGGGTGTTTCTTGGGATGCAAGCAAAATTAGTGAACTCTTCTAAAAATGTTGGTCTCTATGTATGCGTATTGTCATGGGGGACAGGAGAAAAGGAGAACGGGCTGGGCAAAGGCAAGGATATCAGAAAACAACCTTCCGAAGCATGGATATGAGTAAGCAGAGATAAACCTGACCTCTGGCCAACAGCTCCTTATCTTGTTCGGTTCTTAACGAAGGCAACAAAAGTGCTATGTTGTCCCCCACAAGCCCCTGGGGTATCGCAGTAATCTACATAATTGGCTCAATGGTATCTTGTTAAGACTAACTACTGTATTTGTCTGTGAAGCTGATTCTCCCACTGAAGAATATAAGGAACCCCCCATTGGTACATGGTTTACAGTGAAAAAATAATGATGTTTTCCTTCAGTCGATCTCAAAGCACTTTCCCAAGGAGAGCAGTATCATTATCCCCATTTTACAGATGGGGAAACTGAGGCCTGGGGAGTTAAGTGACTTGTCTGAGGTCACCCAGCAGGGCAGTGGCAGTGCCAGAATTGAACCCTGGTGGCCTGCATCCCAGTCTAGTCCCACACTGCTGCCAATAGGAGCCTGCGCCTTTGAAAGATGAGCAGCAAAGCTTGGAAACAGACTATGAATGAGCCAGATCCTCAGCTGGTGTAAACTGACATGCCCTGTTAACTTCAGTGAACTTGTGCCAATTTACATCAGCTGAGGATCTGGCCCACTGTGTCTTTAGAATGTAAAATGGCAGCTTTATGAACATGCTTTGCAAAAGCTGGATGAGAAGTGCGTGTGAGGAACAAGGTGGCTATAATACCAGAGCTCTTCTTGGATACCCTTTTTGAGCTAAACCAGACCCTTCTTCCAGTGCTGGGAGTTTATACCAAAAGCCAAGTTTTCCGGCTATTTTAGGCTGTTTATGCAAGTTTTATTTCACGTTTCTTCTCCTTACTTGAAAGCTGCCCTCACCCTGTAGAGGCCCCACTGCCCACCTCCCAAACCACAGTACTAAAAATCAACGTTCAAGCACCACTTTTTTCCCGAAACAATCCTTTGGGTGCTTTCAAACCAAATACGTCCTCGGCTACACTGTTTGTGGCTGATGATATGCAACAGGTGCTCCAAGATTCTAAGAAGATGGACGGTTTCTGCTGTCTCAGCCAGTTACTCCAAAGCATTTCACTCGGCAATTATAATTTATTGGCCGCAGACTTCGTTTTCTTCAGCATCGAAAGTAGTTGTCATTTCGTCACCATAAAAGGAAGATCAAGTGAGGTGGTTATGCATGCACGGCTTGATCCAAAGCCAGTGAAGTCAATGGAAAGATTCCTGTTGGCTTTAGAAGAGACTCTGGATGCTTAAAATGGAGACCTAGCCTGCTACATACTATAAATCATCTCTGATGTGCAACGTGGGCCAGTCATTTCTTCCCCCAGATTTATAGACCCATAGGAGTTAGAGACAAAAAAGACCTATTAAGGTCATCTAATCGTTTTCCCTGCCAATGGAGGATTGGTCCCTATTGTACATTCATTAGTATTCTGTCCAATATAGCTTCAAATGTCCCAAATGATGGCTCTCCCTGCTCCACCATTGCCCTTGGGCGTCAATTCCACAACCTACTAGATCTCACTGTCAAGAAGTTTAACTTGACCCTCAAGAAGTTCAACTTTCTTTGCTTTATCCCATTATTCCTGGTTATATCTCTTGTACCCTAAATAACTTAACTTATCTCGGCTGCTTTAGGCTTCATCTGTCTAAGCACAATCCACCAGTAAAGTCGATCAGTAACCTGATCTGCACACTGAGTCAGGAGAGGAGGTGTGATGGGGTCTGCTTACCCCTGCGCTAGCCAGACAGGGTTAAGCCCCTATTATTGACAGCGGAAGTCCCGCCTCCCCAGAGGGACTGGGCATGCCCAAATGCTCTAGCAGTATAAAGGGAGGAAGCCCAGCTCATTCTGGACTGGAGGCTGCAGGGGAAGGATCTGTCTGGGAAGTTCCTGTGGAGGGCCAGCCACAGACCCTGACTGCGCCGGGAATCAGAGCCTCCCTGGGTCCGCTTGAACTCCGGCGACTGGAGGAGCCACAGGAGGCGACCGGTCCGGCTGACCATGGAGAATCTGAAGTCTCATGGGACAACCCAACACAGACTCTGGTAGGAAGTGACCGATGGAGGGTGACAGAGTGGTACCTCTGACCCGGGAAACCTCAGCATGTGTTCAGTAGGACACCCCCCCACACTGAGTCAGTGGCAAGTTGCTATGCCACTGTTAGGGCCCTGGGTTGGGGCCAAGTAGAGTCAGGTGGGTCCGGGCCCCCCTACTGGGGGTGCACCCCTTGGTGGGTGCCCCACCCCCATAGACTCTGGCCGCTAGGCCCTGCTGCCCTGCATCGAAGGGCTGCTCTATAGACTCTGGCCGCTAGGCCGCGCTGCCCTGACCCTAGGGGTGTAAATCATCACAGGCGGCTTAATAGTAAGTTGTGGATGATGCTGCGATTTAAATGTCCACAGTAAGCACAGGTAGAGCTTGCTTGGTATCCACACATCTCACAATGAAGTGTTCTCGTTACACTGGTTTCTTTTAGAATCCAGCCTCCCCACCCACCAATGTAACTCTGTAGCTGCAGCTAAGCAGGCTGTTTCAGCAGGAATCACTCTGGAATCTGCTGGCAAGCTGGACATGTGGAAATATAAGCTCTGATCCATCCAACAGTACCACACAAGTGTAACTTTGTGGCTTCTATTCATGGGAGCAAACCAGAGGGACTATTCAATGTTACTCATACGCATGAGCGGCTGTTGGATTGGGCTCTAAGGTGCTGCCAGATGGACTCATGTTCACTTTCCCATTTGTTGTATGTATAGGTAGTTTAAAGAAGTGTAAATGCAACTTGCTCCCACTTTAAACCCCCTTTACCCTGTCCGTGATGTAAATGACCTTCAGTGTAAATTAGAGTCGGACCATTTTGGTTCAATTTAGTTTAATGGAACCATTGAAGGACCATAGAGGGGAGCGCCTCAAAGGCCCACATGACAGATGAACACCTAACACCCAGCAATTCAGCTCCTAACGGCCATGTACTTCTGTAAACCTCATCCCACATGCTAGTTTATGTGGGCAGCATTTATACCAGGCTATTTAAGATTTAGCAGTAGATGGCGGTAGTTCTCCCAGGTCTTTATAGTTGTTTTAAGTGTTATCCAATATCAGTCTTCCCTGGTATTTCCAGAGAGGGACAGCCAATCCATTAGGCAAATGTATGTGAGGCTGAGATGGGCTTTCGCCCACAGTCACACAATCCCACCTCAGCAAGTTACTGCTGATTAGGCCTAATCAGCAGAGTCCCTGATACTTTGTTATGTATCAAATAGCCACTGGCAACCAGACCGAAGCAATTAGACTCATTTCACTTGTGGAGCCCAGTACTGCAAAGGGGAAAGGTTAACGAATGAACCAACCGTACTGCATAGTGCCGCCACCGTGTTTCAGTTATAGCTCCATGGAAAACAACCAAGCGAACTGGTGCTTTCTTGGGACAAGGAAACATGTGCAACGGGGAGAGGAGAATGTCGGAACTAAACCTGGCTGTGTACTGGTAAGTCTATGTTCTCAGTCTAAACAATGTCCAGGGCTGAAAAAATAGTAACGTTTGGAAGCTCCCACTGTGCCTTTCATCTACATTCGTTTGGGACAGAAATGCAGTTTTCTGTGAGAAGTTCTGTATGTGAGCACTTAAAGACCGGTTGAAAGATGGAGAGTTTTTCAGTTAGACGGATTCACTCAAGTTCATTAGTAGAATGTTCAGGACATACACCCAGACAAGTCAGATAATAACATAAAATATTTTTGTTGGAAGATTGCAATGTCATGCTACCTTTGTTTCTTAGGATCCAGAATGCTAACACAAGAACCTCAGACCAGAGAGAGGCAAAGCAGGCTGCTCCCTACAGCAGAGAAGCACGTCTCATTTTAGCTTTCTCTAGGCTGGCTCTCTGCTGCTGACTGACTCTGGTTTCATGTTTCAGTACAGAACCCGGTAGCCTGCAAACAGGACCGAGAAACCCTTTACAAATTAATTTTTAACCCAATTTTCCATGCACCATAGTTAGACTAATGTAAAAGGCACAATGCTGAGAAGAGGCAGAACTATCCTAGTAGATAGGAGGATATTAGATCACACAGTCACATGCTTGGCGTTTGATTTAAAAATGAGTGATAATTTTTTGACCTGTGTTTCCTGTAGATCCCATTCCATTTGGTTGGGCTGCCATCTTTTTATCAACTTTAACTCAGAGCTGCACAAAGCTTAGCATGCAGTGTTGTTTCCATATTTACTGTTCCGATCCAAGGCAACGCTTTCTGTTGTCAGTGTGATATTCATCGGGGATTTGCAGTCGTAACACTTGGTGTTTGAGTGGCGTATTTAATTCAGAAAGAACACACGAAAACATGGAGAGCAGGAGCAGCACGACTGTGCCAGGACACGTCACGCAGGTGAACACTTAACCATTTCAGAGTATCTGGAGTATCTCTTCAAACCCAGGAGGGTGAAAGTTCAGAGATACAGTGCTGTTGCCCAGAAGCATAAAAGTACTGGTGAAATACATGAAGCTATTCTGATTTATCAGCTGATATTGGCCCATGTGTATTTATTGAGGAAACGGAATTGGCATGGCTCTGAGGGGTATTACACACATTCTTTAGTACAGTTTAAAAGTATTGCATAGAGATTTAGCTGGGTGATTTCCAATGACAATCATAATATTAGCTGCAGTAATGGGGGGCATGATCAGTTGGATACAGCATAGGACTGAGAGTCAGAAGACTTTTTGTAAATTATTATTATAAGACCATAAGACATACCGAGTCACACCAATGGTCCAGCTAGCCCAGTATCCTGTCTTCCTATAGTGGCCAGTGCCAGATGCTTCAGAGGGAATGAACAGCACAGGACAATTATCAAGTGATCCATCATCCCCTGTTGTCCACTCCCAGCTTCCGAAAGTCAGAGATGTAAGGACACCTGGATGATGAGGTTGTGCCCTGATCATCTTGGCTAGTAGCCATTGATGGACCTATCCTCCATGAACTTATGTAATTCTTTTTTTGAAACAAGTTATACTTCTGTCCTTCACAACATCCCCTGGCAATGAGTTCCACAAGTTGACTGTGCGTTGTGTGAAGAAATACTTCCTAATGTTTGTTTTAAACCTGCTGCCAATTAATGTCATTGGGTGACCCCTGGTTCATGTGTTAAGCGAAATTCCTTATTCCCTTTCTCCACACCAATCATGATTTTATAGACCTCTGTCATATCCCCCCTTAGTCATCTCTTTTCCAAGCTGAACAGTCCCAGTCTCTAATCTGTCCTTATATGGAAGCTGTTCCATATCCCTAATCATGTTTGTTGCCCTTCTCTGTACCTTTTCCAATCCTAATACATCTTTTTGAGATGGGCTGACCAGACTGCATGCAGTATTCAAGATGTGGGTGTATCCTGGTTTTATATAGTAAAATGATGATATTTTCTGTCTTATTATCTATCTCTTTCTTAATGGTTCCTGACAGTCTGCTTTGACTGCCACTGCACATTGAGCAGATGTTTTCAGAGGTCTATCCACAATGACACTCTTTCCTGAGTGGTAGCAGCTAATTTAGACCCCATTATTTTGTATGTATAGCTGGGATTATGTTTTCCAAAATGATTACTTTGTATGTATCAACATTGAATTTCATCTGCCATTTTGTTGCCCAGTCACCCAGTTATGTGAGATCCCTTTGTAACTCTTCACAGTCAGCTTTGGACTTAACTATCTTGAATAATTTTGTATCGTCTGCAAATTTTGCCACCTCACAGTTCACCCCCTTTTCCAAATCATTTCTGAATACGTTGAATAGCACTGGTCCCAGTACAGATCCTTGGGGGACCCTGCTATTTACCTCTCCATTGTGCAAACGGACTATTTATTCCTACCCTGTGTTTCCCATCTTTTAGCCAGTTGCTGATCAATGAGAGGACTTTCCCTCTTATCCCATGACTGCTTAAGAGCCTTTGGTGAGAGACCTTGTCAAAGGCTTTCTGAAAGTCCAAGTACACTATATCCACTGGATCACTGTTGTCCACATGCTTGCTGACACGCTCAGAGAATTCAGCTAGATTGGTGAGGCAGGATATCCCTTTACTAAGGCCATGTTGACTCTTCCCTAACATATTGTGTTCATCTACGTGTCTGATAATTCTGTTCTTTACTACACTTTCAACAAATTTCCCTGGTACTGAAGTTAGGTTTATTGGCCTGTAATTGCCAGGTTTGCCTCTGGAGCCCTTTTCAAAATTGGCTACCCTTCCCTCAGCTGGAGTCATATTTTTTCTTCAGTGCCGTATGTCTGTCTAATGTTTAGACCTAGGGTTTACTCCCGGTGGGGAAAGATTTTCAAAAGCACCAAATGGTTTTAGGAGCACAAGTCTTATTGACTTTCATTTAGACTTGTGCTCCTAAATCCCTTAGGTACTTTTGAAAATCTCCTCCAGCACCACCACTGACCTTGAGTCAGTTCACATTTGTCTACATCAGTTAAAAAGGAGATAAAATGTTTACCCAAATTAAAGTGCTATATACAAGGGCTAAGTATTGTAATTATGATTAATAGCTAATAAATAAGGACCCAACACCAAGCCTGGGGAGGCTGTCACATCATGAGTTAACAACCCTCCCTCTTGCAAAAAAAATATTATTCCTCTTTAATAACCAGAGCTTGGTAGGCCATTAGTTTTACGTGTCACCCAAAACATGGACTCGCTTACAATCCAGCTCGAAGTCTGATAAGATTATGAATCTGGACTTCTGAAAATGTTCAATAAATTTTTTGGTTCCAGTTTCACGACATAAATATGATTTAGCTATTTCCAGTACAAAACATGTAGATTAAAATTGTCCTTATAGTGCTAATGAAAAGATCTTATTTTTCTGATTCAATATAAGACAGGTGCTTCCTAACTGTGGAGTTGTGATGGGTATCCAAATTTTCTGTTAATTCTATAATACCTTATTGTTTCTAATCTAGAGGGCCCCATCCTGCAAAACATCAGTAGGTCTATTCATGTGCATGAAGCTCTGCAGGAGCTGGTTGATATATTAGTTAATTTTAATACCCTGAGTGTAATTCAGAGATCACTTACAACGGTGTCACTCACCTGGCTTTAATGCAATTATACTTGACTGGGATGCAATTCACTCTGGTGCAGGACTAGCATGAGGCCTTTGCATTACTCAAGTCCTTTTAAAGTCCTATTTCAAGAGTTAAAGTGAGACTGAAATGGGGCATAGATCTTGAGCATCCCTCTGTACAGGGGTGACTTTTACTGCTAGAGTCCATTCCTGCTCCTGTTGGGAAAAGCTCCCATTGACTCCAGGTAGGATCAGGCCCCTAGCTCCCTCAGAATATGTGACTATAAGATTTATTTTATAAATAGGGCTTTATAGGGTGGTGCAGGACTGTAAGGAGCAAGGCAAGAGCGGATACAAGCTCCACGGGGCCATTACAAGGCACCCTTATGCAGGTGGGTGACAGCCCCTGGAACAGACCTCGTGGTGTAGCTGCACCAGTGCTCTGGGGAACATACACTGCACTGCCCCGTACTCAAGGTGGATCGCAAGCTGACCATCTATCCCCATGTTGCTAGGTCTAATACTAGTATAAATAAAGACAAGGTACATTTTGAATTCATTCTTTCCAGTGCAGAAATTTCCCCACAATTTGAATAGGCTTAAAATATATTTAAATATAATTGAGGGGCCAGAGTCTGATCTCCCCAAGACTCAGTGGAAGGCAGCCCATGATCAATCAGTGCACTTGAAGTGAATAAATCCCCCGACTGATGCGAACGGGGCTTTTCACATGCTTAAAGTTAAACGTGCTAAATGCTTTGCTGGATCAAGAGCTCCCCCCGGTTGTCACGCTCGAGCCACCCACACAACTCCATGCTGGGCCCTCCACATTGAGAATGGTTGGTCAATTGTTCCAGGGGCAGTATATTTCCCTTTTGAACTCCACACCTAACTCCTAATAATGCTAACAAGCATTATATGTGGGTAGTTACACATGATCATCTGTAGTCTTCAGTGCTCAGCATCTCTCACTTAGACATTCATAAAATACATTTTTCTCTGGGATACTGCGGTTTCACAGTCTGGGATAGGCACTGGATTTTTTTTTTTAATTAGTTAATGAAAATTGCATCAGGTATACCTAGGCATAAGAGTTGAAGCGAGTAAGAGAGAAGATGAGGAAAAAACACCCTGTGTATTAGATCATGCTTTATGTGTTTTTAATGTTAACACAGATAGTGTACGATCTAGTGGAACTCTAAGACCTGCAGATCTGGAAAGTATTCATTCAAGCCAAATTTAAAAAAAAACCTTGCCTCATATTTTTAATGTTGTTCCATAAATGCCACATACTATATATCTCAGCGAGTCCGGTGTTTAAATTTCACGGGCCGTATGCCTCATTACAATGATGTGCCATCTCCATTTACATTACCTTGTCTATTTCCATTAGGATATTGTGTTACATTAAACGATAATCCCTGCCAACACAGGCTATGATAGATCATGGCCCTTGCTCCCAGCTCACACTGCGTTGCGTTCCGTTCCATTCCACGACAGATGAATGTATGCTGTCAGGGTTGTAGCCAGAGCCGATGAGAGGGGGGGAAGCCGGTACAAATTACCAGGGCCTGGTGGTCTGGAAGGGGGCCCGGGGCCCAGCTTCCCCAGCTTCGTCGGCCCTGTTTAGGCGGTCATCCGCCCTTGCTGGGGGGCCCGAAAATTTTTTTTCGCCGGGGCCCGAACCCACTCTCGGCGTCCCTGGTTGTAGCTCACCGGACAAGAGTGCTACCTCCTAAAGCAGTACGGATATAGAACAGTCCCTTGTTAGAAGGGATATTCCTTAATTTGGACCCACAGTTTCCTCTAGCCAACAAAAATCTCCTTTTAATTCACTTTAATTGTTGCAAATTACCGACTCAGGAAATGCTGGGTCCAGAAATGAGCTGACAGACAACGTTAGTGGGGCTGGTGAGATGAATGCTGCACTGTTTGGAACCTCCCTGATCTCTGCTGTGTTTCTTGTGGTCTTCATTTTGGATATTTGTCCCACACTTGGGACCCGATACTGTGTGCGGAGAGGCATAGGTCTTAGACCATGCTGTTCAAAGTGGAACACAATGCTGGAGTGTGGTTTCTTTTAGCGAATCTTTTGTTCAAATAAGAAAAGTTCCAGAACTGGAAGAGGACTTCCTTCCTCAGACATACTGAAATACCACATGTGGTTAGGAAGGGGTTTGGGAAAGGAGAGAAGGCCTCACAGATTACATGGCTGAGACTCATTGGACACATGTATCTCAAGGAGAATTCAGAGGCACCTGTGTTTACTTTTCAACACAAGAAATATCAAATGAGGAATTTGATTGCCGGGGAATATTTATCACCAGCAATGCAGCAGAGATTGCCCCATGGCAGTGATATGTTCTGCTTTTAAAATAAAATGGAGGAGAAAATCTCTCTGTTTTTACCTTGCATGAAAGGTAAAACAGACTGATAATGTAAGGAACAACAGGCTTTACCCTGGGCCCACTGAAGTCAATTGGGAATTTTGCCGTTGACTGCAATGGAAACCAACTCAAGCAATTCCCAGTGCGTGAGCACCAAACAGCAATGAAAGCCTGCATAAGACTGTAATTAACTGAGTGTCCCAGGCACATCCTAGCATTCCATTGATTTCTATTGAGTGTCTACATACCATGATACAGGTTTCAGAGTGGTAGCCGTGTTAGTCTGTAACAGCAAAAAGTACGAGGAGTCCTTGTGGCACCTTAGAGACTAACAAATTTATTTGGGCATAAGCTTTTGTGAGCTAAAACCCACTTCATCGGACGCATGCAATGAAAAATACAGTAGGAAGATATATATACAGAGAGAACATGAAAAATGGATGTTGCCATACCAACTATAACAAGAGTAATCAATTAAGGTGAGCTATTATCAGAAGGAGAAAAAAATGCTCACTCATCGCATCATAGGAAGTATTCCTTATGCATAGGGTCATCCAATAGACATTCTCCCTACTAACACCAACACAACCCACAGCAGTGCCGTATCTGAGTGGTAGGGCTAAGAGAAAAGAATTTTCTTTCAATGAGAAGTATGATTAATCATGACTGTATAGCTTGTCTGTTTCAAAACACCACTAAAGCAATCTACTCACTGGTGCCCATGCCGGACAAGGAAAAAGTGATCTGGATCAGAGGTTCTCAACCAGGGGTACACGTACATCAGGTTTTACATCAGGCTTTATAAAAAGCACTCGCGAAGTCAGCACAAACTAAAATTTCATACAGACAATGACTTGTTTATACTGCTCTATGTACTATACACTGGAATGTAAGTACAGGATTTATATTCCAATTGATTTAGTTTATAATTATATGGTAAAAATGAGAGAGTCGGCATTTTTTCAGTAATTGTGTGGCTGTGACACATCTGTATTTTTATGTCTGATTTTATAAGCAAGTAGTTTTGAAGTGAGGTGTAACTTGGGGGTACTCAAGACAAATCAAACTCCTCAAAGGGGTACAGCAGTCTGGAAAGGTGGAGAGCCACTGGTCTAGAGTCCTGTTATGCTCCTGCTGTGCTCTCTTGTCACACTTACATGTCCATTCTCCCAGCAAAGTACATGTATAACTTCCAATAAACTCTATCTAGCAGTGACCCGTGCTCATTACATGGTACAAAGTCATTACGGCTCATCTAGTAAACAACATATTCAAACGTGGGCTGGACTTCATAGAATCATAGAAGATTAGGGTTTGAAGAGACCTCAGGAGGTATCTAGTCCCACCCCCTGCTCAAAGAAGGACCAACACCAATTAAATCATCCCAGCCAGGGCTTTGTCAAGCTGGACTTTAAAAACCTCTAAGGATGGAGATTCCACCACCTCCCTAGGTAACCCAGTCCAGTGCTTCACACCCTCCTAGTGAAATAGTTTTTCCTAATATCCAACCTAGACCTCCTCCACTGCAACTTGAGTCCATTGCTCCTTGTTCTGTCATTTGCCACCACTGAGAACAGCCGAGCTCCATCCTCTTTGGAACTCTCCTTCAGATAGTTGAAGACTGTTATCAAATCCCCCCTCACTCTTTTCTTCTGCAGACTAAATAAGCCCAGTTCCCTCAGCTTCTCCTCATAAGTCATGTGCCCCAGCCCTCTAATCATTTTCATTGCCCTCTGCTGGACTCTCTCCATTTTGTCCACATTCTTTCTGTAGTGGAGGGTCCAAAACTGGACGCAATATTCCAGATGTGGCCTCACCAGTGTCGAATAGAGGAGAATAATCCCTTCCCTCGATCTGCTGGCAATGCTCCTACTAATGCAGCCCAATATGCTTTTAGCCTTCTTGGCAACAAGGGCACACTGCTGACTCATATCCAGCTTCTCATCCACTGTAATCCCCAGGTCCTTTTCTTCAGAACTGCTGCTTAGCCATTCGGTCCCTAGTCTGTGGCAGTGCATGGGATTCTTCCATCCTAAGTGCAGGACTCTGCACTTGTTCTTGTTGAACTTCATCAGATTTCTTTTAGCCCAATCCTCCAATTTGTCTAGGTCACTCTGGACCCTATCTCTACCCTCCAGCGTATCTGCCTCTCCCCCCAGCTTAGTGTCATCCACAAGCTTGCTGAGGGTGCAATCCATCCTATCATCCAGATCAGGGGTGGCCAACCTGAGCCTGAGAAGGAGCCAGAATTTACCAATGTACATTGTCAAAGAACCACAGTAATACATCAGCAGCCCCCCATCAGTTTCCCGCCCGCTCCCAGTGCCTCCCATCCACTGGCAGCCCCGCCAATCAGCACTTCCCCCTAGCTGTTATGCGGTGTGCAGGAGGCTCTGGCAGGCGGGGAGGAGTGAGGGCACGGCAAACTTAGGGGTGGAGTGGGGCAGTGCCTGTGGCAGAGACAGGGGTTGAGCAGTGAGCACCCCCCAGCACACTGGAAAGTTGGCGCCTGTAGCTCCAGCCCCGGAGTTGGTGCCTATACAAGGAGCCACGTATTAACTTCTGAAGAGCCGCATGTAGCTCCAGAGCCACAGGTTGGCCACCCCGATCCAGATCATTAATGAAGATGTTGAACAAAACCGGCCCCAGTACAGACCCCTGGGGCACTCTGCTTGATACCAGCTTCCAACTAGACATCGAGCAGTTAATCACTACCCATTGAGCCCGATGATCTAGCCAGCTCTCTATCCACCTTATAGTCCATTCATCCAATCCATACTACTTTAACTTGCTGGGAAGAATACTGTGGGAGACCGTATCAAAAGCTTTGCTAAAGTTAAAATATGTCGCATCCACCTCTTTTCCCCATATCCACTTGTTCCAAGCTGACCTCCCACACCAGAACGCAAAGCTGACCATGGGTCACAGTTCTTTAGACTTTGCAAAAAGTGCACTCTGAGACCTACAGGTAAGTGTGCACCCACTGCGATACCTCTCAAAGGAAGAACATCTGCAGAACTCTAGTGTATTACTAGCATGCTGATTTGCATTTGCATTGTCTTACGTTCCTGGTTTAAAAGAGCATGACAGCAGGCTACTGCTAAGAACAACTTGTCTTTTAGCCACTCACTCATATGCATTGGGAAAACCAGCCTAACTTCTGCTAATTACTTCTGCAGATGGATTAGTTGTTTTCTACAGTGGTGCAACAAATCTCTTTTTTGACAAGGAATTCAAATTTACTCATACATATTCAGTTGAACTTACATGCTTTACATCTGTAGTAAGGGCACCGTTTGGCCTATTTTTTAAATGGACTACAGAACCCCTGACCCTGACTGCCCCTCGCTGCCCCATCCAACTCCCCCTCCTTCCTGACCCCTATCCACACACACCCCGACCACCACTCCGAACTCCCCTGCCCTCTATCCAACCACCCCTGCTCCCTGCCCTCTTACCGCGCTGCCTGGAGCACCGGTGGCTGGCAGCGCTACAGCCGCACCACCCAGAGCACCAGAACAAGCAGCCGTGCTGCCCGGCTGGAGCCAGACACGCCACTGCGCAGCACAGAGCACCGGGTCAGGACGGGCTCTGCAGCTGCGCTGCCCGGCCACCCTGAGCATTGCGCCGGTGGCATGGTGCACTGAGGTTGCGGGGGGCGGGGAGGAGGAACAGCAGGGGAGGGGCCGGGGACGAGCCTCCTGGGCCAGGAGCTCAGGGGCCGGGCAGGAGGGTCCTGCAGGCTGGATGTGGCCCACAGGCCACAGTTTGCCCAGCTCTGTTCTAAGGTGCCACTAGGATTCCTCGTTGTTTTTGCTGATACAGACTAACACGGGTACCATACTGGAACTTAATACACATATGAAGTATTATGTCAGGTGTCCCAAACAGCGTACCACTGAGGGAAATACAGCTGTAGCTCACATACCAGCTTTTGTGTATGTGTATGCACACGTATATTAAAGAGAGAGAATAAGTGCTTTATATTCCGAATGGAAAGCCCCGGTGCCTATCTAATATTCCTGGCCAAGGGATCCTACAGACAGTGATCATCACAACTGCTGACAGCGCAGTCTCTTAAGGTTACACAGAAGGGCCAGGATGCTGTCCACACAAGACCATCCTTCACAGTAGCACAAGAGACAGTGGGTGACAATGGGAGAGAAGCAACTGCACCACATAATGGACCTGATCCACTGCTCATTGATGTCATGGGTAGTTCTCATTGACTTTAATGGGCGTTGGATTAAGCCCAAGATTGGGGCAAGTCTTCAAGAAGGTCATAAAAGTGAGATGACGTAGAGTTCTCCACTGGCCACACAGTGTGCTCAGGACTCCGTACAACGTGGCGTCACCATTCCTCCAACACCAGAGAGCTACATTATAGATAGCACTCGCCATGGGGCCCTGTTTCCGGTGCAACTCCGTGGCTGCAGAACTGGTGAGTAATGAGATGAGCAAGAGAAAATCTGGTTTAGTGAGTAGAACTGGTTGATTATTTTTTTTAATTTCAACATTGCAAAATTGAATTTAAAAAAAAAACGAGACTTTTTGGGGGGTGGGGGAGTGAATGTCCCTTGATTTCCCTCAACTAGTTCTTACAGTGACAAAGGTAAGTCAAACTGTACAGCAGCCGTCATCCATAATAAATGAGCATTGCAAGAAACATGCAAGATGTTCAAAAGAGGAATAATAATTCGGTGGAGGAGAAATTAGATCCAGGGATAAGAGTGGTGAACAAAGGGGTGGGAGAAGTGGGGGACGTGTATTTAGTGCTGTGTAGTAAAGAATCTGATCCTACATTCAGAACGTTCTGACATGCAATCCCCCCGTGCAGCAGCCAGTCCAAGGTGGCTCAGCCTGCGGTCACCTGCTGCCTCTTGTTGCCTTGAGTGAATAGGGACAGAGGAACAGGCCCGAGGTAGAAATAACAGTGTATCTCATCCTGAAAGGAAAGGAGGGATGGGACCTATAGTAAAGCAGAGTCAGAGTCTAAGGGCTTGTCTACACTTACCGGAGAATCGACGCTGCGGCGGTCGATTTAGCGGATCTAGTGAAGACCTGCTAAATTGACCGCAGATCACTCTCCCATTGACTCCTGTACTCCACCGGATCTAGAAGAGTAAGGGGAGTGGACGGGAGAGCGTCTCCCCTTGACATCGTGTGGTGTGGACCCGGCGGTATGTAGATCTAAGCTATGTCGATTTGAGTTATGCTATTCACATCACTCAAATTCCGTAGCTTACATCGACTTTTCCCTTTAGTGTAGACAAGGCCTAAGAGAGGCTTTCATGGTTACATAGATCCAGTATAGTGGGCTTCATTTGGAGGCCAGTAGGCCTCGCAGGCTGGCTGTGGCTCAACAGTCCCCAAAGTCTTAGGGTGGCTTTGGTGGGCAATCTGAGGCTCTGGTGGCAGAATTACAGTCCATCATCCCTCCGTGTTCCCCTGGTCAGACAAAAGTGGGGGGAGGATAGTGTCAGAATCCATTTAAGCAGGTGCTCCATTTGGAGCAGTGTCTGCAGTTGCTGAGAGGTGAGACCTTGGCCCAGTGCTGCTCCATCTATACGTTAGCCTCAGGGCTTGTCTACACCTGAAACACCCCTGAGCAACGTAGCTGGGTTGAGCTAACTTTTTAGCATAGAGCAGGCTTTCGAGTGAGTCTGTAAATTCCATCGCACCCACTTCAAAGATATTTTGGATTCTTTTTGCCAGCTTCTAATCTGTGTTGAACTGGATCCAGGAAGCTCTTAAGCACATGCTCAGCTTTCAGCACGAGTAGCTTTGCTGAAGCAATGGGCCCACTTACATGCGTTGGTGGCTCAAAGCTGACTGACGTATGCTGCACTGAAGTGCTCTCCCCCTCACCCCCTTCTTTAATGATCATTTATAGTTGCACGAAAGTGGCAGTCTGGCTCTGACCTGTACTTCACCTCAGTGACTGGGTTTGCCATCCCACTCTGTGTCTCAGCTTTTTATGTTGTACTTGGGCCTACACATCAGTCAAAAATATTCTTAAGGACCGACATTCAGCCGTCACAACCCAGCATCGAGACGGACATGATCTAAATGCTAGTGCTCGCTGCATAGGAAGCAACAGCAGCAAGAGTCTGGCTGAAAGTCAGTAGCCTAGGTCACTGCTTCCGTGGAGAGGCAAGTCGCTAACTGGCATTCTCAGAAGGCATGCGTGGCCCATGGCGTTCCTGCAAGGCTGTGGCCAGTTTAGCAGTAAGAAGGAAAATATCCCCATGTGCCCCCAGTAGCATGGACATCAGCCTGTAGGAGAGGAGGGGCAAGAGTTAGCTGGCTAGCAAGGAATGTTCAAAGAGCATGGTAGATAAAGCTACATGCTCCAAAGGGAAGAAGCAACTCCTCTCTGTGTGAGACTTCTAGGCAGGTCGTAAAGATCAGGCCTGCAGCCATATCATCTTGGGATGTGCTGTTGTCATAAGTAACCAGCTAAGCAGGGGCAAGTACAGTCAACACTTGTATAGGAGCTCGAGCTCTCTCGTTGTCTCTCAAAAAAAGACCTAACCATGCTGCAGGACACAGCGATGGTGGTGCCTGGCTTGGTGCTGCACTTGTGGGGGAGGGATAGCTCAGTGGTTTGAGCACTGGCCTGCTAAACCCAGCTTTGTGAGTTCAACCCTTGAGGGGGCAAAAATTGGTCCTGCTAGTGAAGGTAGGGGGCTGGACTTTCAGGTCCCTTCCAGCTCTAGGAGATTGGTATATCTCCAATTATTACCTAACCAATATTGAACGCATCCTAGCAGAGAGTTTGGGGTCAGTCTATTGAGGAAGGTGCAGGCTTTCTGCAGAGATCTAGCCCTGAGGTTCCAAACACTGGTCATTAAAGTTGCCTGCCACAGGGCAGCCCCTGCCTTGGAGTGCCCTCCTGCTGCCAGCCAAGGCATGACAGGAACACCTGCTCAGTTTCCCTCCTGCAGACTCCCCATAAATAGACTTGTTGACTCATAGACATTAAGGCCAGAAGGGACCAATATGATTGTCCAGTCTGACCTCCTGCACAATGCAGGCTGCAGAATCTCACCCATCCACTCCCACAACAAACCCCTAACCTATGTCTGAGCCATTGAAGTCCTCAAATCATATTTAAAGACTTCAAGGTGCAGAGACTCCCCGAGCAAGTGACCTGTGCCCAACGCTGCAGAGGAAGATGAAAAAAACCCAGGGCCTCTGCCCATCTGCTCTGGAGGAAAATTCCTTCCCAACCCCAAATATGGCGATCAGCTAAACCCTGAGCACATGGGCAAGACTCACCAGCCAGACACTCAGGAAAGAATTCTCTGTAGTAACTCAGATCCCATCTAACATCCCGTCACAGGCCATTGGGCATATTTACCGCTAATAGACAATGATTAATTAATTGCCGGAATTAGGCTATCCCATCATACCATCTCCTCCACAAACATATAAAGCTTAGTCTTGAAGCCAGCTATGTCTTTTGCCCCCACTACTCCCCTTGGAAGGCTGTTCCAGAACTTCACTCCTCTAATGGTTAGAAACCTTCCTCTAATTTCAAATCTAAACTTCCTGATGGCCAGTTTATATCCATTTGTTCTTGTGTCCACATTGGTACTGAGTTTAAATAATTCCTCTCCCTCCCTGGTATTTATCCCTCTGATATATTTAAAGAGAGCAATCATATCTCCCCTCAGCCTTCTTTTGGTTAGGCCAAACAAGCCAAGCTCGAGCCTCCTTTCAGAAGACAGGTTTTCCATTCCTCAGATCATCCTAGTAGCCCTTCTCTGTACCTGTTCCAGTTAGAATTCATCCTTCTTAAACATGGGAGACCAGAACTGCACACAATATTCCAGATGAGGTCTCACCAGTGCCTTGTGTAACGGTACTAACACGTCCTTATCTCTACTGGAAATACCTTGCCTGATGCATCCCAAGACCGCATTAGCTTTTTTCATGGCCATATCATGTTGGTGGCTCGTAGTCCTCCTGTGATCAACCAATACTCCGAGGTCCTTCTCCTTCTCTGTTACTTCTAACTGATGAATCCCCAGCTTATAACAAAAATTCTTGTTATTAATCCCTAAATGCATGACCTTGAACTTTTCGCTATTAAATTTCATCCCATTACTATTAATCCAGTTTACAAGGTCATCCAGATCTTCCTGTAGGATATCCCAGTCCTTCTCTGTATTGAAAATACCTCCCAGCTTTGTGTCATCTGCAAATGTTATTAGCACACTCCTACTTTTTGTGCCAAGGTCAGTAATAAAAAGATTGGTCCCCAAACCAATCCCTGAGGAACTCCACTAGTAACCTCCCTCTAGCCCCACAGTTCACCTTTCAGTACGACCTGTTGTAGTCTCCCCTTTAACCAGTTCCTTATCCACCTTTCAATTTTCATATTGAGCCCCACCTTTTCCAATTTAACTATTAATTCCCCATGTGGAATTATTAGTTAAATTGTGTCTAAAGCGTCTTCCCCAAGTATAAATATAGCCCTTGTGAGGCTCATTTATTACAAAGGTCCTGTGCAAATGAATCATAACAAAACAATTCCCAACACCATACTCCACAATTCCCCCAGCTGAATCCAGATAGCACATGGAACATATAGCTCTGGCGTCCTTCCCCCAACCCTGGCTCCCCAGCGCAGCCCCCGCCGGCCCTCCTCACCACAGCCCAGCTCCCCAGTGCAACCCCGGTGTCCAGCTCCCCAGTGCAGCTCCGGTGTCCCTCACCACGCCCTGGCTCTCCAGCAAAGGCCGATCCTGTCCTTGTACCAGGACAGCCTTCCAACTGGAGTGCTACCACTACCGCACTCTTCCCAGCAGGAACCCCCACACTCTCTGCTAGGAACATCCATCACTCCCCCCTGCCCTCTCACAGTTCGTCTGGGCCCATCTCTCTGGCTCCTCCACTGCTCCCCTGCCTTCAGCCTTCTCCAGCCCTTGGCTCCATCTCTCCATCTTAGAGCCAGCAGGCAATTCCCTCTGCTTCTGCTCTTCCTGCCTTCAGCCTCCTGGCCTTGGCTTTTTGGCTTGGGGACACCAACCAGCACATCCTTCTTGGTGCTCCCTGCCTTTAGCTTTCTCCTGGCAACCACCTTCTGCTTCCTTCCAGGAGTCCCCCAGTCCCCTGATCTCTAGCAGGTCTCACCTCCCCTTCCTGACTGAACCAGCTGGCTATGAATCACTGGCACTACCTCTCACCAGGGCCCTCCCCAATCCTTTATAGCCCCCAGATGCTGTTCCGCCCTCTTAATTGGCCTCAAGCATGTATGCAGAGAATGTCCTTGGAGGAAAGAGAGAGCAAGCTACAAGCATACATTCTTGTTTATTAAAGGTCGAATCCAAACTCCACTGAAGTCAATGGAATGACTTCAACGTGCATTGGGTCAGGACCTAATATGCTATTATTGATAGTGACAAATGCCACACATCCCCTATTAAATGAGAGTTCTTCTCTGATGACCAGCATCCCTGCTACTGGGGTCCTGGCATCCAGTTATGCCTTTTCCCCCTCTGAGTTTGTCCTCTTTGTGTCTCAATGTCTCTTTAAAGGGAAAGCCCGCGTCCTTGCCTTTGTGTCTGAAAGACATTACAATGAATGAATTTGGATTAGCTGAGAAACCCAGAAAGGGTCTGAGATTAAGTCTCCATTTAATTAACCACATGACTTCGGCTCTGATTTAATTCCAAAGACAAAATGCGAGAACAAGAGCACCACAAAATGCGAGAACAAGAACACCACAAATCCACTTACTCTAACTAAATGCCTCTGCCATGACTGATTTCATTACTCATCACTTTACGCTTTGGGCATGGCTGATTATTTTGAAAAGGACACTGAATGTGTATAGTTCACTGCCAGTTTCTGAGGGCTCTTCTCCTTGAATCTTAGGTTGACCCAGTCACATCGCTCAGGAGTGTGAAAAATCCACACTCCCCTGAGAGATGTAATTAAGCCGAACTAGCCCTGGTGTAGACAGCACTAAATCTACCTCTACCTAAGCTACTACCCTCCCATCGCTGTAATGAGTGTCTACACTGAAACCTAACTGGAGCTGTGCCACTGTAGCACTTAAAGTGTAGACACAGACTATATTATAGTTCAGCCTTGGACACAAGTCTAACCTTTGCCTGGTGGGACTTTTCCTTATTGAAGTCAAACCAACCATTCACGGTGAGGCAAAGCCAGACTCTCCACTTTGATCCACCTGAGCCAATAAGTCATATCTTGAGTCGGAGGGATAGCTCAATGATTTAAGCATTGGCCTGCTTAAACCCAGGGTTGTGAGTTCAATCCTTGAAGGAGCCATTTAGGGATCTAGGGCAAAAATCTATCTGAAGATTAGCCCTGCTTTGAGCGGGGGTTAGACTAGATGACCTCCTGAGGTCTCTCCTAGCCCTGATATTCTAAGATCCTCTGCTCAAGGAAGGTGGTGTCACTCCATTGAAGTTAGAGGCAAAAATCCTCAGCTGTTGTAAATTGGAACAGTGCCACTGAAGTCAACAGAGCTATGATGATTTATGACAGCTCAGTGTCAAGAAGTCAAAACTCTGAAGGGGAAAGAGAGGAGAACATAGTGATACATGACCAGGGCATTTGGGTGGTAGCAGTGTGCAAGGGACTTGAGTTTGGCTTCTGGAATGAATGCCTTTCTTCCAAGGTGGACGGGCTGGGATCAGGGAATGTCAACACGCTCATCTCCCATTGAGGAGCAAACTTCTCTTTACCAGTCTTTCCAGGCAGATGCATTGAGTGTCTGAGATTGACTGGACACTTTAACGAGAGGGAAGAGACGACACGAGGCTGCTGATGGGGTGGGAGGGAGGAGCCCATACAGGGTGGGATTATAGAGACCACATGACTAGACTTCATAGCAAAGAAGTTATGAAACTGGACACCTCAGCTCAAATAGATGGATAATATTTAATTTAAGATAATAGCAAGCCTGTTGACAGTTTGTTGCAACAAGGTTATCCATTTAACAGGTTTTGATGGTGCATCCAAACAAGGCTATTATAGTTAGTATTATTAATAATAATGATGGCAGTGCTTGGAGACCCCAGGCTTTATCAGGACCTCATTGTGCTAAGAACTGTGGAGCCATATAGTGAGGGACAGTCACTGCTTGCTTGGGAAGTATCCCTACAATTTGCTCCAAGAATTTACAATCTAAATACACAAGAAAGACAAAAGGTGGCAGAAAGGGGGTATTATTAGACCCATTATAATGATCAGGAACCGAGGCACAGAGTGATTAAGTGACTTGGCCAAGGCCACATAGGAAGTGTGTGAGAGATGGAAACTCGGTCCAGATTCCTTGAGTCTAAATCCAGTGCTTTAACCATAAGAGCATCCTTCCTCCTCAGGCTTATTACCTTCCTGACTGATTTCATCCTCCTCTGCAATGGATTCCGGGGCATATTTATCCATTTTACCAAGGATGCAGTCAGAAAAATGAATTCCTAAAGTGTAGGGTATCTCTGAGCATCAGGTTAAGCACATATAGTGTAGTCTCAAGGCAACACAGATTCAGCTAGCCAATGCTAGCGATTTCCTATTGGAGACAGAGTCTTGTAACAGGGTTTTGATTACTATTGAGCATTTCTTTGGCATTCGCCACATCTGGCTATAGTTTAAATTTAATCAATTAGCATTCCATCTAAAGCTTTAATTCTAGTCACTCTTGCATTTGACAAGATTTTGCTATATGGCTCCATGAAAGATAAAACTTTTGTGTTTAGTTAGAAAAAGTAAAGTGCAGGCTAAAAGTGAAGCAAATGATTCAGAATGAATAATTTAGCGTATATATTTAACCTCTCATCCTGGATACCTGGTGAGCAGGCCATGATTTCCTTGAATTTATTCATTGTGTACATTTTGTCGTTGATTTCTCACCCCTGTGGACTGATCGTTAATACTTCACTCATCATCCCATCATGTCATCCTGTACTCGATAGTCAAAATTCAGCTCCATTATTTACTTGGGACAGGTCACGTCACCCACATGGTATTATTTCAGTTCCCTGATCAGATGAGCACAAAATAATTTCTGGCACAAATACTAAGGAGTGCAAATGTCAAAATTCAGTTGCTGTGAATATTCATGCATGTGACTTCAAACCTGTTTTGCCCCCACTTTCCATGTGAACGCAAATAGAGTCCACGCCTGGCTGATGCAAACTCAACCAAACATAAACCCATTTGGGGTGACCTAACTTTTGGGTGAAGGTTCCATCTCTAAACCATAGCCCAGGCTGTAGAGATGTTTCTATCCCAAAAGCACAACACAAAATATTCCCTTTAGCTAACAACGAGGAAAAAAATATATGTTTTCTAGTTGACTCACCAGGAGTTTAGGTAACAGGGAGAATGTTATAGCCTGAGAAGGTCCCAAAATTTCTCCATAAGGTTCATTCATCCCTGCTCTGCAGTGAACTGAGAATGGGAGCTATAGATATGCCCTGATAGGCTAGTAGACCCTTTTCCCTTCTCAGAGTACTTAGTCAGCATGGGGATAGCCACCTTAGAAGCACTGAAGCTAGACGGGTCCTCCATATCTGTAGGGACCACTTATATATTGTTTCCTTCAAGCATTTCCTCCCTCCTCCTAGAGATCTGGATTCACAGTCCCAGTGGGGCCTAATGGATCTCTTTGGAGCCAGCCAGTACATCTTCTTAATTGTCGAGAGGGTATCATTGTTATGCATCACAAGGCACTTACGTCCCTCGGAAGCTAAATGTGCTACCTCTGCAATGACACGTAATTTAATATCCACCGTGGATCTGCTCTTTATTATAACCTTGAGTAAACATATAGCGTTACACATGCATCATGCGCTCATCTCCCGGCCCAGTCTCAATAAAGCAAAGGGGAGTGGTTTGCTTGGGCATTTTAGTGGAGAAAATGTTCCTTTCAGAGAGAAAGGCTCTGATTAACTTCAGGGGCTGAGGACGGCAAAGCAAACACTCATGGAGAGAATGAAATAAAGCCCCACAGAGGTGGAAGGAACAATGAGAAGTCAAGGCACCTCCAGATCACCACCAGATCACTTCCTAGGTCTTGCAAATCACTTGCTGTTACTAACAGCATCAGTGGAAGGCAATGTAGCCCACTGGCTGGGGCACTGAGTTGGGTGTCAGGACACCCGAGTTCTCCTTCTGGCTTTGCCACTGACCGAGCAACGAGTCGCTTCTGTGCCTCTGTCTTGTCCGAGGAGGTTGTAAACTCTTTGAGAGGTGGGTCACGCTCACTCTGGTCTGGTACAATGTCTAATACAAGGGGGCCCTGATCTGAACTGCAGCCCTTGGGGGCTACTGCAGGGCAAAGAATGTTAACAGCAATCTCAGGCCCCTCCCACACTCAAATCATCTCTCCCATCATCCCTCCATCGCTAATTAATGCCAGCGAAAAAGAGAACAGACATGGACTGAATCGGACCTTAGCAACCCGGCAAATATGTTTTTAATTATCAAATTGGAAAAGCACCTTCAGCGTGGCTCTAGATATAGAAGAAATGAGCCGGGAGCACAGGTCAGCTGATCTGATGCATAACACCCTCTGAAAAGAATCTGCTTTTAACCAGAGCATTTCCAGGCCCGGGTGCAGACTGACATTATTTTATTGTATGCAGTGGTGTTGCAATGGTGTCGGTCCCAAGATAGGAGAGACGAGGTGGGGGAGGTCATATCTTCAGGTCTAATCTACTCAGTGTCACAGCTAAATACAAGGTGGGACAGATTGCTCAGCATAAGTAGTCAACACATATTTCAAGGGACCATTCAAGATTCCCTCCTTTCATTATCTTATTCACATGGCAATTTCAATACATCTACTCTGTTCCCTCCCCATTAATACTTTCATCCTAATTTGTTTCCTGACATCAGTTAGGCTGTAGGAAGGCTGTTCCACGGACAGAAGATGTTCATGCCCTTATCCAAAAGAAAGGGAAGCACTAGCCATATTGCATGCAATTACCAGGTAAACCACATAGCAACCAGGGAACAGACTGCATGACTTCCTGCTTCCATAGATGGAAAGGCTGAAACTGTCAAAATCATCTAGGGGATTAAGGTACATTGTTTTAATAGAAGATTTGTGTCTAAGTCACCTAGACGTCTTTGGAAATCGTAACCAAACCACCAGTCAGTAAACGTTACACACACACACAAACAGTAATTCTAGCACCATGTCTCAGCTGCCCTGATACAGAGAAGCCTCCATTTATTTATTGCAAAGGCTCTTTTTCCTGAATCTTCTTTTTCAAAGTGATTTTCATGTTGCAGCAGGGAAAGATTCTCAATTTCTAACCTTCTTCTTGCTTTGTGGCTGAGAAGATCCCGAGTGTACCTGGATGCATGAGAGTGCCGGGCAACCCTTGGGTTATTATTATTTACATTACACTAGCACCTAGAGGCCTCAACCAAGAGCAGGGCCCCACTGTGCTACTCACCGTGCGGACATGTGGTCAGAGGCAGTACCTGCCCTGAACAGCTCACAGTCTACAGCTCCATCCTGCACAGCTGGACATCTGCACTTGTGTGCTATTGGCTGCATGGTTTATGATTATTCGTATTGGTCTGGGACCTAGGCACCTCAGTCATGGATCAAGGCCCCATTGTGCTAGGTGCTGTACAAACACAGGACACAAAGACAGATCCTTGGGGCAGGGACTAAGTAGCCTCAGAGCCTGAATAGACAGGAGAGAGACAGGCTGCGGGACAGGAAATACTATCGTCCCCATTTTGCCGATGATAAACGGAGGCAGAGAGGATTAAGTGATTTGCCCACGGCCACACAAGGAGTCTGTAGCAGAGCTGGCAACTGAAGACCAATCTCCTGAGTCCCAGTGCGGTGCCTTAGCCACCCAACTGTTCTTCCCTCTCCTTTTTGTGAAACTGTGAAATGCAAAAAGCGGCACCTGCAGAAGTGCAATGGCTATTCAACGCTGCCTCCTTTTCACTTTGTAACATGACAGATCTGCCAATGTACATGACTCCTGGCCTCCAACATGCCCAGGTGATTCCTAGGTCTCTCAGTGAGACGCTACCAGGAAAGCTTCAATAGGTTCAACTGAGTTCTATATAGCTACACTCACAGGCCCCGGGTCATTGTAACCAGCTAGAGGAGCCAGATCTGAGTCCTTCCCTGGCCCACCAAAACTACGCCAGGAATTGTCTAGTGTGGGGAGGGGGCAGTTGCTTCTTTCCCCATAGGCTGTAATAGCTTCTTCTTAGGCAGGGTTCGCAGCCGCTAGTGCCTAGTCCTCTTGGCAGTTGCTACTAATACCAGCCTCAGCTCTGTCATGTTTTTAAGATACGGATGGCTAAGAGTAAGTGTAAGACCAACAAACTCTTCTTCCCAGGTGACCTGAGCCAGGCCAGGAAGCCAGGTTCTCAGAGGCGAAGGCTTGGGAGCCGCCACATTCCCACGCTGGAGCCGTTTTAGTTAATAGCTGGGGGAAGAAAAGTGATCAATAAAGATGGTGGCTTTGAACGCTGCACTACGTTTAACTGGGAGGAAATCACAGAGCTCTGGAGAGTTCACACTGAGCATTTTGGAGAGGAACCAAGGGAGAGTGAACGAGGCATCCCATCAATAGTGTCTATGCTGGACCATTACTATGTGAAATGGAAACCAGAGTGGGCTGCAGTTTGGAAAAGCATGCTCCGGAATACAAAAAAGTTGAGATGCGCAATTGCCTCCTTACATTGGCCTCATACTTGTGACTGAGGAGGACCTCAGCATCTGTGAGAGGAAAGGATGCAGGTAACCCAGCAAGTCTCAAAGGAGATGGGAAGAGATGTGTGGCAGGGAGGTCATTGTGCAGGCCGCCTAGGGTGGAAATATGAGTTATCAGTTACAATCACCTGTAAAGGGCCCCGAGAGCCATCCACTAAGGGACGACTTCAGAAACGCGAATGGAAAGAATTCCAGGAAATCAGGATGGCTCAAAGGTGTTGGCATTCAAAGCATGGCTAATTCCAATGCCCATTTCCAGCTCCTCTCCTCCCTCATCATTTGTATTTTTACTACTACAATATCTTATGCATCTAAAGTGTAGCTCTTTTGATCCCTAAGGAACACAAAGGATGTTACAAACCATCTATAAACATGTAAATACTTCTCCCAGCACTGACATGGAGCCACCTCTGGGGTTGAACATGGCAGCTGTTTCTGCATGCACTACACTACACAACAATTAAGGCAAGACAGAAAGAATACCACACTGAATTAAAACTTCAAGGGAATTTAGGTCGGCAGAATTCTGTCAAGTGGACTGAGTTGAGCATGGATCGGAAAGCACAGAATATCTAGGATGTAATCCACACTCTGTCACCGATTCACCATATGGCCTTCGGCAAGTCCATTGGTGCCCCAATCTCAGAGGGATAATAACTAATAATAACAGTGTGCCATGCATCAACTGAGACTTGATGAAATAGAAATCCAGTTCAGAGGCATTCGTCGCAAACTCTGCCTACAATAAGAAGCTATTGAGTCAGGTGACCTGCCCTCTAAGTGGCATCAAATAGCTTACAAACAACAACACCCCAGCACTTGATATGTTGCATGGTGTGGGGACTGGGGAAGCAGAAGGACTCACCAGATCCATCTAGGTGCTGTTCTCTGCTGTGCTGTGTCACATCAGGTCACAGGCTGATTCATGTAACAGGACATGACCCAATCTAATCTACCCAAATGATATGCGGCTCGTTGGAAAATAGATTGAGGACAAGTTGCCAACTCAAGGAGCATTCTCAAATCAGATGGCATTGTTTCTGAAAGTTAATCGCACCATTAATCACACACACGCGCGCACACAAGGGGTTGTTCATAGAATAGAATCATAGAATATCAGGGTTGGAAGGGATTTCAGGAGGTCATCTAGTCCCACCCCCTGCTCAAAGCAGGACCAATCCACATCAGAGCATCTATACAAGGCATTTTCTCTCTCGGTAGAAAACGGACAACCCCTTGCAAAGTTCCCTCTCCAGCACATGTGCTGCAAAAGGCTTTCAGCAGCCTTTTGTCCTTTGATCTCTTTAAGCTAGTTACATGTGCATATTGTAAGCTCCAGCTTTGCTCTTCTGCTGTAATGCCTTTGGAGCGGCTGCGCTCCAGATGTTTAGGCATTTAGCAAATGGACTTTTCAGACTCTTTGGCAGTGTGTCTCTGTCAGCTTTCAATTAATATTTGATGCTGGGTTACACGGGGCATTGAAATGACCAGACTCTTCCTCGCACAGTTGAGGCAACTGCTGGTATTTTAACCAATAGCCTGTTTAAAGTAGCAGTGTGGGGGTGGTTAGCAAAGAGAGAACAGGAACCATGCTGTGTGTCCTGGTAGCACCTGCCCTTTATTCTTCTGTTCATGCTAATCGAATGTTAGAGAAAAGTTGGAATGGGGGATAAGAGCTGCCCAGCGATTTGATCATTTCTTCCCTCCCACCTCCACTGAAATGAACCAAAGCAAGAATAGCAGTAGATCTATTCCCTTGGATATCGGTGCACTGCTCGAGACCATATGCACATCTGATGTGTTAATCTGTACGTCTCTCACACGCCAACGGAATGATCACAGAGCAGTCAAAGTCTGCCACTGTTTGTTATGCAACAGACAAAGAAAGGGTCGTTTTGGGGGAGGGTCAGTAAATCGGGATAAAGAACGAACAGGAATGCTGAGAGCACATCTGAGGCCGGATCCTGTGAGATGCTGAGTGAGCACCGGCAATTCCTGTTCACTCAGGGCCAGATCCAAAGCCCTTCTAAATCAATGTTACAGTCTTTCCATTGATTTCAGTGGGCTTTGGATCAGGGCCTGGGTTTGACACTACTCAGGATTGGGGCCATGGGTTGGAAATCTCAAAAGAACAGGCCCAAACCGAGACGTTTAGAGGTGTATGAAAATTCGAAAGTAGAGGTAATAGCTTTACCCTGAGACACTGTCTTTCATCCATAGATCTCAAAGCACTTTATAAAGACGGGTAAGTAGTATTATCCCAGTTGTAAAGATGGCAGAGCTGAGCTACAAGAGAGGTAAGTGCTCAAAGCCACTCAGTGGCCCTGTTCTAACGAAGAGGCACCCAGCCTCTCAAATCATTTTTAAGATGTTAACTGGACTCTTCAAACCTCAGAAAAGGTTTGCTAAAGAATTTTGGGCAAAAGGCTGGATTATCTTTTATAGGAAACAAACTTCCTCATATGTACTGGACTGAGTAACAATCTGATGCTTAATTGATACTTGTTATCTAGTTACTAATTTTATATCAAACAATATATCGGGAAAACGATGTTTTCGATGGAGAAGAGTGAACTCTATCGATTTTCCAAGATCTTTACTTTCTGCCAACCCCCTAGTCACTCATTGCATTGAGTTTTGCAGGAGAAAAAATAGTTTACAAGTGGATTTTTCAGTTCCCCAAAGCAGCAGCTAAAATGGAAGCAGATATTCAGAAGCTGCTTGACTCAGTAACATGCTTCCAGGCAGATGCATGTCAGTTTTTCATGTTGCATATCTGGCAGTTTGGCGCGCTGCACATCTGGCACGTCCCAAATCCCCAGGAATACTGCAGGTTTGTGGTTTTTGCTTTGTACAACTGAAATGTTGGCACATTACACATCTGGCATTCCCAGTGCCCCAGGAATACCGCACGTTTCCCCCCTTACATCTGGCAGTTCCTTAGGAACACCTAAATCCTCCTGCAGTTTCAGTTAGACACGATATTTCTCCCTCCCTACCCCAGTTGTATAGTGTGGCTGTGCACTGTCTGAACTGCTGGGGCCCTCCCCAGGGGCTGGTTTTGGTGGTTAGGGCGTGTAATATATATCCTTTTCCTGGCAGGTGCTGAGCATCCTCATCTCCCACTGAAGTCAATGCATGTTGAGGACGCTCGGTCTCCTGCAGGAGAAGATCAGCAATGTATAGTATCAGTCCCATAGTTTGTAAAGTTGTTTGGTTTCAGAGTAGCAGCTGTGTTAGTCTGTATCTGCAAAAAGAACAGGAGTACTTGTGGCACCTTAGAGACTAAGAGGTTTGTTTGAGCATAAGCTTTCGTGGGCTACAGCCCACTTCATCGGATGCATAGACTGGAACATACAAGTTGTTTGGGATCCTTCTGAGTGAAAGTGGCAATGAAATTAGGCAAGACATTGTGTTATTTATTCTAATGCCAAATCCTGAGAGGTTTGCTGAGCACCTGGGCCCCAGTCCTGCTCCTACTAAGCCCCCACGGACTTCACCGAGAGACAAGGGTGGCATTGTGCTTAAGGCCATCTCCACACTATTGGCGCTACAATGGCACAGCTCTGGTGTTGTAGTGCCATAGTATCAACACTTCCTAGAGCGACGGAAGGGGTTTTTTCATAGCTGTAGTTAATCCGCTTCTCCGAGAGGAGGCAAGACGTATTCTTCCTCTGAGCTAGCTAGGTCTACACCTGGGGTTAGGTTGGTGTAGCTGCGCCACTCAGGGGTGAGAATTTTCCACACCCCGAGCAACAGCACTATGTCGATCTAAGTGTAGACCTGACCGAAGGTACTGAACTGCAGCTCAGGTCCCAGCTCTGACACCGATCTCCTGTTTGACCTTGGACAAGTCACTTAATCGCTCTGTTCCATCTCTCAAACTGGGATAACAATTGAGACGCCAGACTTTCTGGGATAGGGGCTGTCTCTCGCTGTGTCTCTGGGGTCTTCGATTTGGGGCCTCTGAGGGGATGTCACCATTTGAGTTGGGAGGTGGGATTCCCAGTTTGGATCCACACTAGCTCTGCTCAGGCTAGTGCCTAAAAATAACAGCATGGCTGGGGTGGCACAGGCAGCTGCTCAGACTAGCCGCCTCAAGTACAATCCTACCAGCCCCCCCTGGGTGTGTATTCGGACAGCTAGTCCACGCCACTGCTCCTGCTATGGTGGCCACGCGGCTGTTTTTATGCACTAGCTTGAGCAGAGATAGCGTGAGTGTGTCTGCATGCTCTGGGGATCACAACTCCCCATTCAAATGTAGTTGTACCCTACGTGCTGTTGTATTAATAATCAGAGCACGGCAGGCTCCTTCTAAGCACCTGCATCACCTATTGACTTTAATGGGCGTTTTGGGGGCATAGTTCTTCTCAGGATTTGTCTTCAGCATAATTGGTGTTAATGTATTTCGTACAGGTACAATGACTATTGATGGGGACAAACGACCTGCAAATGTAAAAATATCCCGCCAGGGTTGCAGATCCTAACAATCCCTCGATCTACCATTCAAACCTCCACCTTGGGGGCTCATTACAGAGCAGCCCAGGAAGGTTTACAACGGATGAGGCGGGGTGGAGAGGGGAAGAGGATGCCATGCTGAAGTGAAATGAATCATGAGACTCCATACAGTAAAGCCCCCTCCTGCCCGTCTGCAGCTGCTGCTCCTCCTTTCCAGGTAGCAGAGCTGGCTGCCTTCCCTGAATGAAATATTAAAATCTGAGCTGCATGGCGGAGTGGGGGGAAACAGCAGGTTGCCACAATGGGAGAAACCACCCTGGCCTATTTCACAATCTGCTGCCTCCTGAGTGGTCCCTAGTGATCAGGATGGGGATGTGGTCCAGCTGGCTTTCTCCTGAGCTCTGGAATGCTTTTTAGAGCCCGCCTATGGAGTCAGCCCTGCTCTCTGAGTTCAGCTCTGGTACAACAGCATCCCTGTGCTTCATTCCCCCATGGTGCCACTGCAGTCCCCTGTTGAAATCTTAAGGGACACACACACACACACACACACACACAAACTTAACACCCCTGGGGTAACTAATATGTATTATTAATGCATCTCTCTCTCTCTCTCTCTCAAAGCCATCACAGAAAAAGGAAGCGGGTTGCAGATGGGCTGGGTTTGATTCAAATCCTAGGTGGCATTCACTCTATGTTACCCCGTCATATGTTTCCTCTATCATTTGGCTTTGAGAGGCTAAAAATAGACTCGAGAGGTGGATTTGCAGACGACAGGAACAGACAGCTCCAGTGAGCCGCTTCCAAAACAGGATCTCAGATTGAGGCGGTTCACATTCACATTTCACACCGAGCGCCTGTCACCAGCTCCACAAACGATGTTATCAATCTGCCTCACTGTATCCCAGCCCCTTTTATCTCACCCTTTGGGCTCTGAGCATACTGTACATAGCAGCATCCACCCGGCAACAGCCGCTGTGTGTGCTCAGTGCTAAGAGAGCCCTGATAAGCCAGCTCTTTGCTAGATGAGCTGAAATGCACTAGAGTCCGATGCCAAAGCTCTCTGAAGTCAGTGGACATCTTTCCCATTGTCTGCCATGGGCTTTGGATCAGACCCTGGGTCTGCTTTTTGCACCATGATATGGGATGTTTATGAGGGGTAAAGAAACCCAGGGCTTTATGTGCAAACTCTTGGTAGCAGGGAACACCAGCTTAAGAAGGGAACAGCACGACAACCAGGGAAATCTCAATACTAAACAAATAGCAATACCATACGCAATTATTAGGCAGGTACTAAATGCAGGTTTTCTTTTACATGTAATATGCACCACTACAGCCTCGACTGCATTGTGCCGAGGCGGTATCCTGCAATCCTGTGTGCAATCCAAACAACTTATTAAAAATAATAACACGGTCCACACTTGCTTATTCTCTCCCCTTTTTGAGAATTCTCTTTGCTTGGTTTCTATGGAAACCAGAGCGTGCACATGTTGTCGCTAAACTCCCTGTATTATTTTCCACCCTTCGGGAGGAGTCTCAGCACTGGGGTTTTTGGATCTGCATTTGCGTGTGCCTGCTCTGAAGGGGGAACGGGGCGCGGACTGCACTCCCACCACCGTCCCCGGGAGGAGTCACAGCAGCTTGTGTGGTAAACTTTCTAAAAATAACATTACCTGTGTGCCACGCAGCTCACACGTGGCTAGTCACTCTTACAACGCTGGCAGCATTTCCGAGCTGGCCAGTGGCAGGCAGGCCATGTAATACAGTTCAATCAAACAATTCATCGCACTTTGCACTCCGACAGCAAGAGGTGGCACTACTGGGGAACGTGGCCTTCCTGCAGCTATGTATTCTCCTGGTGATGTGCCCCTCGGCATAGGACTTGTGCATTTGCCCTGATGGGTCCCCCCCTCCCCCACACACACAATGCCTGAGCTTTTCAAACTCAGCCTTTAACATCCCAACCAACTCTTCGTAGGCGGTTCTAGATCCCCTGTCATTGGAGAATTGCCAATGACGCAGGCTCCAAAGGGTTAAACTGCAAACCCTACCCTGCCCTTCGTGCTCTCTGCATTGATGGGGACGCCAACAAAGTGGTGATTCCCGCAGGAGGAAAAGCTAGGGAGCAACCTGGATTATCTGGCACCTCTCTTGTCCCACACACATGCCCGGCGGGTGGGGGAAGATAGCGGGGCCATGCGGGTGGCATTGATGCAGCTCTCCGGATCCTTTTCACTGCACCCAGATGGTGTGGTGCAGAGACAGCAGAAGCTCCCTTTGAATGAAGGGGGGGCGCTGAGGTTTGGGGTTAGGGACGTGTGCCGAGGAGTCCACAGTGCAGATTGCTCGGGCAGCACCCAGGGCTCTGGCAGTGGTGGGGTTGGCAGGGCAGGCTCTCACCTTGGCCTTGAGATGCACAGCTGGCTGGGGAAGCGGGGCCATCAGAACAGATGTGGTGTCATGGTGTCCTCGCCCCACTGCCCTGGGCACCGAGAGCAGCTGCCTGCCCGGTTCCCTGCTCCCCACCCCTGTTGCTGTTTTTCCGCAACTGGCAGCGGGTTCCTGTCCTGGTGTGGAAACAGTCCACCTGCCTCCCCATGTCCCTGAAATGACCTTGCTGCCTTCCCTTCCCATCCCAGCTGGCTCCAGCCTGGAGGAGCAGCAGCACCCAGGCTGCGCCGTCTCACACTCTCCCCGGTCATGCAGGAAATATTGCCAGGATGGAAATGTAGATGACTCCCCATAATACTTCAATTGCATGGGGTGCTAGCCCTCCCTCCCCCCGCCACACACACACAGTTCCACCACCCCTGGTGAGGTGCCCTTCGGTCCCAGGGCCTGGCTGAGCTTGGAACGTGAGTGGGAGTAGAACTGGCTGAAGCATTATTCAGACAAGGTGACTCTGATGCTGCAGAGCTGCTCGTGGGTGCTGAGGTGGTGGGTGCCCCCCGTGGAGTATGTTTACACACTTTCTGACCAAAGTTTCCCAGCGTAGGGGTGCTTGTGGATCCCCGATTGCTCCTGGATTCTCAGATGCTGCCCGTGGCCTAAAGTATTTTATTTCTTCTGGGGCTGGTACAGTGCCTGAGAAGATTTCTCTCTGATGTGGCTCTTACCCCCGTTAAACGCATCCTGTTGGCTCATTACAAGGTGCTTTACACAGGCCTCACCTTGTTGGCCACTGAGAAACTACACACAGGAGGCCAGCCTCCATCGCCCACTAGTTACATTTCCAAACCCGCCCCGTCGTGCTTTCTCCCGTGCCACCCCTGGTGCCTGGGAGGAGCTCCCCATAAACAGCCACAAAGCCACCTCGTTGTTCTCCATCAAATCCCTCCTTAAAACTTGCCTTTGCTACGATGCCTGCAAAAACTGCAGCCACGAGTAGGCAGCTGGTGACCATGCGGATCAGTATTGCCTTGTTGTTTCCTTAGTCCCCCCTTGTCTGCTTGTCGTAACCAGCTACATCTTATACTGAGAACGTAAAGAAGGTCACTGCCCAAAGGAGTTCACAAACTATGTTTGTCCTGCACCTAACACAGTGGGTCCTGCACCAATACATATACTTAAAATAATCATAATAAATAACAATAATGAATATGCAGCTACCTCTGGGATGAAACATGAAAGCTGTTTAACAGTGCACAGTTATACTATCCAACAGCTTAGGACAGGAAGTGACGAAGAAAATCCTACCCAACCACAATGGCCAAAGGAGGGGAGAATGTCGTTACCGGAGTTGGAATCTGGCTACTATGTCAATTCTTGCAAAAAACTCTGTGAGATCAGTACTTTGGCTTTACATCGACTCCAAAAGATGGCACTTCTAGCATCTCAACAGCACACAGCACCACTCTGGGGGCTTATTTCAGCATTGACTCAGAAGGAAGACTGCTACCTACTCAGTTATCAACGCCACAACCTGGAATCTTTCATCTGAACTCTGGTATATAACACACACACCTACATATAGAAATATAATATAATACACCTCTACCCCGATATAACACGACCCGATATAACACGATTTCAAATATAACGCAGTAAACCAGTGCTCCGGGGGCGCTGGGCTGCGTGCTCCGGCAGATCAAAGCAAATTCGATATAACGCGGTTTCACCTATAACGCAATAAGATTTTTTGGCTGCTGAGGACCGCGTTATATTGGGGTAGAGGTGTATAAAACAAAATTAATTTTAAAAAGTCATTTCAAAATGAAAAAAATCAAAAGGCTTTGTTCTGAAAAAATGTCAGAATGTTCTTTTCCTATTTCCTTCCAGCAATGACATTTTGGTGAAATTGACACTTTTCGTGACGTGTTTCGAATTCAGTAGAAAATGGTTCCACCCAATTTTTCCGACCAGCTCTATTTATCAATAGTACATAATTGCCTCTAGGTACATGAATGAAAAAACAATAACCAGCCCAGCTGTGCTAAACCGACAGCGAAGCAAGAGTCAGGAGAATTTAAAAGGAAGAATCAGGAAAATAAAAAAACTAAACCAAGATTAAGCAGACTCCTTTAAGATTACAAGCGGCGTCCCAACCTTTAGCCTCGTGACTTTGTGCAAGTTGGTTGATGGAGTGTTTGAAAGCTGGATTTTTGCATGCATCAGAACGCCAGAGAGTACCTGAAACGTCTCTTCCTTTTGGCTGTTCAGGATGGATTCATTCAAAGAGGCAGTAGTAAAGTGATCCCCACATCATGTTCTTTTGCAGTGTAAAACACTCCAGCATGGACCTAGAGGTGCAAAAGCAGCACTTTGACTTGTTATGCAGAACTTCTTGGCTCACAGTCCGTAGCAATCCGAAGGCCCCTCATCCCCACCTATAGCCACAGAAGCTGCATCCTCACTAGGAAAAAGGTGGCTCTGACTGAGGATTCGTCTTCCTGGGATGGAAGCAGGATGTAGTTGGTGATGGTCCTATGAGAAATACTGAATGTGTGAGATTGCCAGCAGAGTTTTGCAGACCCAAGAGATTCAGGAAGAGTTTAGACCAACATCTAGACTTCCAATTTGTTAGCTGAGAGCACGTCGGCTCCATTTTTCACACCTGAGTGACATAGTTATACCGACACAGGATGTCGGTAGTGTTGACTTGGCCTGAGGCTTGCCCATTGCAGCTTTAAGTCCTGGTAATCACAATGAGATCCCAAATCGGATTGATAGGATTTACATTATAGTCGTGCATAGAGACGCTGCCCAAGATCAGGGCTCTGCTCGGCTGAGAGCTGATCATGCACTGAGGCACCTCCACACAGTGAGCTGAGGGTATTATTCTTGGTTGGGGGGTCATAACTGCACTAGGTCTGATCAAGACAGCACCCTAAAAATAGACTGTAGCTCTGGCAGTGCGAGGGGCTTGCTGCCCCAAGTATGTGTCTAGCATCTCGGATGGGATCGTACTCATCATTTACACTACCAGCTTGAAGTGTAGACATCCCTTAGTGAGAGCCAGACCCTGCTCCAAGAATTCCTAAGCTAGCTAGGCACAAGCTGGGAGAAAGGAAGGATTTTTACCTCCATTTTACAGATGGGAAACAGGCACATAGCGCTTACGTGACTCACCCAAGGTCACACAGAGAGTCTGTTGCAGAACCTGAGTGCTAGTCCAGTGCCCTAACCACAAAAGCAATGATCTCCCCATTTCCTTGAACTGATTTATTTTACCAGTTTTACTTTAATTATTCGGGATGTGAATTAAACCTACAAACGTAACCTCTGCCCGGTGACTTGTAACCACAACGGTTCTAAGCCACAGGGTTGGTGCTAACAATGTTTTGCTGGGTTGATGAACTGCATTTTTACTAGGTAATATCTGTGCCATACTCCCAGACCGTGTTTAAAATGTTTTTATGATATTGGATGTTTGCTAATATAACTGGCCCTGGATAATCATGACAGCTGGTGTGTTTTTAACTGACCTTTCCCTGAACATATGAGAATGTCTGAACAGGGACCACCGCTAACATTTTAGCAATTACACTGGGCAAAATTGGCACCACTAGCACCCAGAGACCTATGACAAACTAACGTCTCATGAGTTGCCCTTCATCTCCGCCACCTTCTTCTGTTCCCCACTGCTGCTGCATTACTAGATCAGATTCTCCAAGAAGGAGAGGATGGAAGCCAGTTCTGTTAGGGTCCCTACAGGATACAGTGTGTTAGACATTCCTCTGCTTTGGCAGGCAAGAGACAGATCCATCACTGCTTGCACTCCTGTAACCTCTAAGCTCTCTGCAAAGATGCACAAACCTACAAATTCTATCAGAAATGCAGTTAGGGAGAATATGGGGTTTACATGACTGATGCTCCAGTGGCAGATGTTTTGAAATTGGCATGGTATACCTGTTTTTAAAGGCAGCTGTGTCTATCAGGCTTTTTATCTGAACAGCACTCAGCAAGCGTACTGCACACACTCACGAGCACGCTGTAGAAAACCCCTTCGTTGCTGGGCAGAACGTGCATCTGTCTGTATGGCTGTTAGAGAGATAAGGTGGGTGAGGGAATATCGTCTGTTGGACCAATGTCTGTTGGTGAGAGAGATGAGCTTTCAAGCTTACACAGACCTGAAGAAAAGCTCTGCGTGGTTTGAAAGCTTGTCTCTCTCACCAACAGAAGCTGGTCCAATAAATTTGCTCACCCACCTTGTCTCTCTAATATTCTGGGACTGGCACAGCTACAACAACACTGGGTATAATACATGCCTGTTATTCAGCTGATGTCAGGGACGGCTCTAGACATTTTGCCTCCCCAAGCACAGCAGGCAGGCTGTCTTCCACGGCTTGCCTGCAGACGGTCCCACGGCTTCGGAGGACCTACCGCAGGACCAGCGGACCCTCCGCAGGCAAGCCGCGGAAGGCAGCCTGCCTGCCACCCTCGCGGCGCCGGCAAAGCACCCTCCGCGGCTTGCCGCCCCAAGCACACGCTTGGCGTGCTGGGGCCTGGAGCCGTCCCTGGCTGATGTTCCACTGGAATTCCTGGCACAGTCCATTCATCAGGTAGTTCAGGTAGGAGGTATTATTTGCCTGTTGTGCCTGCTACTCTCCATTCAGCAACACAGAAGCAATTTAACTTGATTTGGGCAGCCACTCCCGCCAGAAATCCAAGAGGCACATCCTTCGCAGTGCAGTCCTTCGCTCTAGGCTGAGGCATGGAAGGTGTTTGAATAAGAAGACCTGCACTCCTTCAACAGTTTTCATAAGCACATTAGTTGAAAGTCTCGCAGTGCCGAGATGTCAGCTGTTTGATAAGCTAAACTGATTGAGCTCCTCAAACCTCCATGGTCAGGCATGCTTTCCGGTCCTCGGATCATTCTTGTAGCTCTTCTCTGCACCCTCTCCAATAAAGACCGTAGCAGATGGCTCTGGAAAGCAACTCTGAACATGTTCCATATTTTTTGTGTCACAAGAGCTTCCAGATCATATTTGCTCAGTTTAAAAGGAAGAGGTGTGTGTGGGTTTTTTTCTAACTGCCTACTATGCACAGGCTCTGAAGGCTGGGTTCTGTCTGGCTCACATGTAGGAAAGCTTCTGAAATGAGAACTTAGTTAAAAACTCTGTTGATGATGCCCCAGCTAGAATAGAATCCAGCTCACACTCCCATAGCTGCGATGTCTGTGCAGAGCTAATGGGAAAAAAGAACAGTCTAAACTTATTTTAGGGAGTAAAATTGCACATGGTGAACATGTCTATTGAGTAAAAAAAAGGTCAGTTTTGCACCCTCGTTTTTTCAGAGTAGCACCCCGCTCCAAAATGCTCTTTGACTTCACTCAAAGATTGAAATATTCTGGAGATTTATTGAAACAATTCTTTGGCCAAGCACACCCAGTGTAAGGGCTATTCTTTATTGTTTAGCTCTTGCTGTTTCATAACAAAGGATCTGGGGGCTTGCAGATTTGAAGTGTGCTTTATTTTATTTATTTATTTTGTGAGTAAAAGCCTAAATCTCAGTTGCAAGCTTAAACTGACTTATCGGCCATAAGCTCCGTAAGCTCTGGCATGCCATAAATAGCAGTATTCAGAGGACGCTGCAAATCGCTGCTCCCTTGGTAAGCTCAAATGTAGCGATTTCACCCCATTCGAGCCCCTTCTAGCAGCCAAAATTAATCCATAAACCACAACCAGGATTTGAATGCAGGGTTTGTCATAGTGAAAAAAGCCTGATCTAAAGACCACTGAAGTCAACGGAAAGACTTCATGGAAAGATCAGGTCCATTAACACCAATAAAAGTGATGAAGGAGCACAGTATTGGGAGCTCTGCTTTAGCAAACAGGCTACTAAGC
The DNA here is from genome assembly GCF_016161935.1 of Mauremys reevesii. NCBI lineage: Eukaryota > Metazoa > Chordata > Testudines > Geoemydidae > Mauremys > Mauremys reevesii. The sequence continues at coordinate 10,767,442 of NC_052638.1, read as the reverse complement.
ACCTTGTACATCTCCACTGACGGGGCCTTGTAGCTTGGGTGTTTATAGTTTCAATCAGAAAGCCATATAAAGACACCTCCAATCCGTTCTCACACATAACTAGCACTAGCACATGTGTGCACACCTGGAATTCTTTCCATCTAGGTTGCTGAGTTCACCTTGAGCCGTGCATGTTACATGGTGCAGGTTTGCGAGATCTAAAAATGAGGTAGTGAAACTTATATGATGATGGCCTGGTATCCAGATGATGTCATGCCGCTGAAAATATCTCTCCGGGGTGGGAACTCAAGTTATCAGGAGGAGACAGGAAACAGTAATGGAGGAAGTGTGGGAAAGTGTGGAAGAGTCAACCCTCTGTGATGCCTGCATTACCTTTTGGAAGTCTAAAGCTGCTGATCTTGAGCTCAAAACAGCAGATGGCTGGGAAATTTGGTCTTTTACATTCCAAGTAATACAGTAATGGGGGATTCAATTGTTAGAAGTATAGATAATTGGGGTTGTGATGACTGGGAAAACTGCAAAGTGAATTGCCTGCCAGGCTGAAGGTTGCGGACCTCTCAAGACATCTAGACAGCCTTCTGTACAGTGCTAGGGAGCAGCTGGTGGCCATGATACATGTAGGTACCAATGACATCGGAAAAGATAGGAAGACATTCTGGAAGCCAACTTTAGGCTGCTACGTAAGAGATTAAAGTCCAGGACCTCCATGATAGCTTTCTCTGAATTGCTTCCAGATCCACACAGGGCCAGTTGGACAGGCACAATGGCAGGGTCTTAATGTGTGGGGGAGACAATGGCATACAGAGAAGGGATTTAGGCTGATGAGAAACTGGGGACCTTTTTAGGAAAGGAGGAGCCTATTCAGGAAGGATGGGCTCCACCTAAACCAAAATGAAAACAGATTGCTGGCATGTAACACTGAAAAGGTCATAGAGGAGTAAACTAAGGGCTGAGGAAAAGCCAACAGGCAGGCAGGAGCACAGGGTTCAGCCAGACACATCCCTTAGGGGAAGATTTATTAAAGAGGACTCTATATCGCAGTAAAGAGGAGAGGCTAGAAGTTGGTAAAGTACAGGTAGGAACTGAAGAGAAAAGTCAAATGAAAAACAGCCCCATTCAATTACATCACATAAAGGCAGAAAATTAAATACTGACAAATGTTATAGGTGCTTGTATACAAATGCAAGAAATCCAAATACTAAGACGGTTGAACTTGAGTGCCTGGCATGAAATGAGATTACTAATATAATAGGCCTCATAGAAACTTGGTGGAATGAGGATAACAATGGGACATGCTAATAGCAGGCTACAAACTATATAGGAATGATAGAGTAGGTTGTGCTGCTGGGGGAGCGGCACTATATGTTAAAGAAAGCATAGAGTCAACTATAGTAAAAATTGTAAATGAATCAAACTGTACCATAAAATCTCTATGGATAGAAATTCCATGCTTGAATAATAATATAGCAGTAGGAATATACTATGGACCACCTGACCAGGATGGTGGTGGTGACTGAGAAATGCTCAGGGAGATTAGAGAGGCTATAAAAATAAAAAACTCAATAAAAATAGGGGATTTCAGCTATCCCCATATTGACTGGGTACATGTCGCTTCAGGACAGGATGCAGAGATAAAATGTCTAGACCCCGTTAGTGACTGCTTCCTGGAGCAGCTAGTCCTGGAATACACAACGGGAGAGGCAATTTTTGATTTAGTCCAAAGTGGCGCACATGATCTGGTCCAAAAGGTGAAGATAGCTGAACTGCTCGGTAATAGCGACCATAATTAAATTTAATATCCTTGCATGGGGAAAATGCCAAAGAAACCCACCACAGTAGCATGTAACTTCAAAAAGGGGAACTACTGCACACAAAAATGAGGAAATTAAAGGAACAGTCACATGATGAATGCCTGCAAGCTGCATGGATACTTTTTAAAAACACCATAATAGAGGCTCAAACTATATGTATATCTCAAATTAAAAAAACAGTATCAGGACCAAAAAATGCCACCAGGGCTTAACAGCAGAGTAAAAGAGGTGGTTAGAGACAAAAAACAATCTTTTAAAAATTGGAAGACACACCTTACTGAGAAAAATAGAAAGGAAAATAAATTGATGGCAAGTCAAGTGTAAAAGTATAATTAGGTAGGCCCCAAAAGAATTTGATGAACAATTAGCAAAAGACAAGAAATGCTGTTAGGATCTGTACTGGGACGAGTGCTGTTCAACATATTCATAAATGATCTGGAAATAGGCATACACAGTGAGGTGGCAAAGTTTGTAGATGATAAAAAATTATTCAAGATAGTTAACTCCAAAGCTGACCACAAAAAGTTATAAAGGGATCTCACAAAACTGTGTGACTGGGCAACAAAATGGCAGATGAAATTCAATGTTGATGCATGCAAAAGTGATGCACATTGGAAAACATAATTCCAACTACACACAAAATGATGATGTCTAAATTAGTTGTCACCACTCAAGAAAGGGATCTTGGAGTCACTGTGGATAGTTCTCTGAAAACATCTGCTCAATGTACAGTGGCAGCCGAAAAAGCTGATAGAATGTTAGGAACCATTAGGAAAAGGACAGAAAATATCATATTGCCACTATATAAATCCCTGGTACACCCACGCCATAAATACTGTGTGCGATTTTGGTCACCCCATCTCAAAAAAGCCATAGTAGAATTGGGAAAAGTACAGAAAAGGGGACAAAATGCTTAGGGGATATGGAACAGCTTCCAGACGAGGAGAGATTAAAAAGACTGGGACTGTTTAGCCTAGAAAAGAGTCAACTATGGCGGGGAGGGGAAATGAGAGAGGTCTATAAAATCCTGAACAGTGTGGAGAAAATGAATGTGGAAGTGTTATTTACCCCTTCAATTAACACACAAACTAGCCTTCACCTGAAGAAATTAATAGGCAGCCATTTTAAAACAAACAAAAGGAAGTACTTCTTCACACAAGGCACTGACAACATGTGGAATTGTTGCCAGGGGATGTTGTGAAGGCCAAAAGCATAACTGGTTTAAAAAAACAATTAGATAAGTTCATAGAGGATAGGCCCATCAATGGCTATTAGTCAAGATGGTCCAGGCCTCAACCCCATTCTCTGGGTGTCCCTAAACCTCTGACTGACAGCAGCTGGGACTGGATGACAGGGGATGATGGATCACTCGATAAATTGCCCTATTCTGTTCATTCACACTGAAGTATCTGGCATCAGCCACCAGGGCCGGCTTTAGGCTGATTCGGACGATTGCCCCAAATCAGGCCCCGCGCCTAAGAGGACCCCGCGCAGGCACCTTTTTAATTTTTACTCACCCGGCGGTGCTAAAGGGGTCTTCGGCGGCATTTCGGTGGTGGGTCCTTCACTCGCTCCGGGTCTTCAGCAGCATTTCAGCGGCGGGTCCTTGAGTGCCGCAGAAGACCCAGAGCGAGTGAAGGACCTGCTGCCGAAGTGCCGTCGAAGACCTGGAGCGCCGCCGCGTGAGTACAAATCGGGCCCCAGGCTTGTTAAAGCCGGCCTTGCCAGCCACTGTCTGAAGACAGGACACTGAGCTAGACGGACCATTGGACTAACTTAATTTGGCTGTTCTTCTGGCAAGTGGAGGTGTGATCAGAGCCAGTGTTTGGTATACATGATAGTACACTTGACCAAAAAGAGATTCTGTGATCCAAATAGGCCTACCTGAAAGAGTATCTACTGCATGTGTGGGAGGGACCTTACAGATGGGTGTGTATCACAATAAAGGGGAAAGGGTTGGGTTTAAAGGGGCTCAGACAACTTCTATTTGAAATCTCTATCTGCTCTTTATGTGAATGTTTGCACTTATGCAACTTTTACTTCAAAGATCCGCACCTTGTACAGGATCATGCTAGAGGGGACCCGCCTATTCTTGTAACCAAAAGCAAATCCCTCTAGACTGAAAGCAACAGCCAGCTACATGCCTGGTTCAAAATGCATCTCAGTTCAACAACCACAGAAACATCTATAGAACAAAGTAGCCACCAGAAAAAGGTGTAACATTTGCAAAGATTGGAGCAGATCAAGAATTTGCATTCCCAAGGGACCGTTGCAAAGGGGTGTTTAGTTATGCTTTGCAAATTTGTTTATAGTTTAATCAAATCCATGTCAGGATTTTAAGACCAAGCTACAAATCCACAGAGCATTCACTATATTCACTAGACAAAGGTTGGTGATTTTTTTCTCCTAAGAGCTTTAAATATACAGTATAACGAATACAATAAACCTTAATATCCAAACCAAGAAACAGAAAACAAAACAAAACAAACAAAAAGTAAAAGACTAAACATCAGAGAGAGGAGATGATCAGTGGCTGTGTCAAGTAACATGATATGCTTGAGGATTTTCTTCTTAATTATAAATAATGCCGTTATAATTGGGCTCCGAAAGAATGGCATCTTATTTCCTTGGTATTAAAATGTCCATCAGTAACAGATGGCAGCATTCTGTTTATTTGGATTAGAGGTTTTTTTAGTTGGAGAGACAAGTTTGGAGCCAGTCTCCATCTTGATGCTTTCTCATGTGTATCTGTATTTGCAAAACTAATATGTCCCATAGCTGGTCATAAGGCGTTAGCAGCTTGCTCTCTCTTCTTCCAGTGGGGTGCAATAATACATTACGTAACCATTCCACATGTGAGTGAGCATTTAGAGGATCATGAGCTATGGGCAGACCCTAGCACTCATTGACCTCAGTGGGGTTCTGCACAGGTGTAAGGGTCCACCAGCATGGAGCTCCTTGCAGGATCAGGGTTATGTGGATTTTCACCAGAGTAAGAGAGATCACAAACTGGATCTGTGAGAATAGCCATGAGATAGAGGACTCCGCTCCCCCGTAAAGTCCACTCTGGTTCCAGACTTGGAGTAGACATAACAATGAGCAGGGGAAGTTTGTTTGCCAAATAGGTAACTAAATAAATAAATATATGTAAACCAAAGAAAGTCTTTAGAAGTTTATATAAAGCTTCCAACTGCACAGAACCCTCCTTTCAATCAAGTATTTTTTCCCCAGTCCCAGAAGTTTTGAAAAATAATGACGGTGTAGTGAAAACTTTCCAGTCTGCAGGTAGAAATTATTTTTTCCCCTTTAAACAACATCCTCTGTTGTAGGATAAATTTACAGATTGGTTCTTCATCTAGCAAAGCTACCAAAGAGGCACATCCGCTTGGTTAATTGGCATAGAAGAAAACTAATTCAACCAAATTATATATGTAAAAACCCATCCATTTTGCTAAGGGAGCGTAGTGAGCTCCACAATAATCTCCAGCACCCAAACTCCACAACAGATGAACAGCCAGTTTTTCCTCCTTACTTAATAGTGTAAGTTCATTAGGAGGCCAGAAGCAATGCTGATTATTTCTCAGTGTCACAGCCAGTGTGTTCTGGGTCTCAGAGGAATAAGCGCCTCCGGTGGCTGAACAGGAGATCAGAGTTCTGTGAACTCCCCGTGTTGTGTGCACTTTCTGAGTGGAGTTTAATGGGGTTGTAGCAGAATAAGCAAGGAAAGAAATGTGATCACGTGTCCCTTTAATGGAGGGGAGCTGAGGTGGGGGGCAGAGGTTGGAAGATTGTGTCGACGGAAGTGCTGCTGTCTATCACAGGACCAAATTTGAGCAACTAAGCATGTGCTTTGTTTAAAGCATGCTCTTAAGTCCTACTGACTTCAATGGGACTTTATCACATGCCTGTGTGCTTTCTTCCATCAGGCCCTAACAGAGCTGGTGAAACCACGACAATAACAGATTCAAATATATTCACAGATGAGCAGATTGACATCATTCCGTTGCCATTTGTGGAGTCATCCTCTTCCTGACCACTGGGTACTCGTGAAAATGTTCGCAGATCCTAGATGTTTCACACATTTTTACCCACATGGTTGCAAATTAGTACCTTGGCTAGATCTTCTTCTCCCTACTCCTGTGCTCTACCAATACCACCAGCCTCATTACCCTGTTCATTTGCTTCTCCCACAACCTGATACAGGTGCTCTGCCATGCTGCCCCTGAGCCTGGAACGCCCCCCTACTCCCAAGTGAATGTTCAAAGCCCCTCCCTTACAACCCACTTATGCCAACATAACTTAGCTGACTATTTACTCTGAATTAAAAAATAAACCTTATATCCATCATTGTGTGCACTAGCCCTCTGAGTAATCATGGTTACTCACTGGTGTCACCCATTCATCACTCCCCAGCCTTACTGTCTTGTTTCCCCATTATTAATAAAACTGCATCAAAGGTTTTTGAGAACTTCTTTTCAACCAAAAAATGGCCCTTTTTTCCCCTAAAAGAAAAGTTTTTATAGAAAATTTTTGTTTCATTCCAAATTTTCCACATTATGAATGAAAAGCAAATCTCCCAAGCAGACACATTTTCTTTCTTGCTTTCTCTCCCCACCCTAAAATGGAAAAAAAAAATTGTTGGTTTTCTGTTGAAAAGATGGAACATTTCTGCAGAGAATTTTTTGAGGGAAAGAGCATTTCTTTTGAAATGTGTCATGGAAAATGCATACCCTATTACAAGCAGCTTATTAACATCACATCTACTATGAATGTATACGCTGTTCAGGGTGGGGATCATATCTTTTTTCCTATTCTGGGAAGTGCTTAAACTTGGGTGATGATTAATTAATAATCATATTAATAATTATTTGAGTCTGGATTTTAAATGCCTACAAGCGACATACATTGTGTGATCTCACGTCACAGACAGAAGTCTCTGAGAGCGTGCAGTGCGCTGATTCTCAGAGGATGAAATCAGAGCCTCAGGACCTGGGTAGAAGTTCAGGTCCATATGCAAAGATGTGTGAGCGACTGCAAAGACAAATCACCAAAGAGACACATAAGTGGCCACTTAGATCACTGATCATTAAAGCACATAAGTACGTTCTTTTCTTTAAGCACATGAGTAGTACCATTGACCTGAACAGAACTAGTTAAATGTACATGTTACACATGTGCTTAAGCGCTTGCTTTCCTGGATGAGGGGAGCAAGTATAATAATTACATGTGTAAGCTTTGTGAGCAATTGCACCATTTTGTAAAAAATGCAGTTCTGGGCCTATAACCTATTGACAAATCAGACCTTTAATGTTATTTTATTGATGGCCTCTCTTTGTGGTTTAATCATGTGCAGAAAGGGTGCAATGTCCTTGTCCCCACAAGCCCAGAACCTTATATTTATCTCCTGCAAATTGCTATGCAGTGCAAATGACTTCATTTCCAAGAGTGCAGTACGGAGGGACACATTTTCAATGCACAGCACAGAGAGTTAGGAACAGCCTCCATCATTCAACAGCTCTCCCTGCCAAACAGGAATAAAAGTTTTGTACAGAATTAGAAACAGCTCCCTTTACTAAATGTGTATTTGAGCTCAGTGAATATTGCAACATGCACACACACACACAATGTTTGGCAGGTGTTTATTCACTGCGAATGAATTTGCTTTGACACACTGCTTCTGCATTCGCTTTCTTCAGCTACTCTAGCAAAAGAATTTACTGTTCAGAATCAGCAAATTAAGCAAATATTAGGGAATATTTACAGAAAGCACATTTGAATTCACAATCATGAGTATCAAAAGCTGATGCTAACAGCCAGCATCATCCAGTTAGAGAACAGACATATAGTCATTGCTTTGAAGCCCCTACCTGTTACCCTGACCAATGCAGTATCATTGCGTCCCTGTGCTCCCATCTGTCTATATCCACCTGTTGTCTCTTGTCTTATACTCAGATTGGAAGCGCTTTAGGGCAGGGGCTATTTTTTGTTCTGTGTTTGTACAGCACCTAGCACAACGGGGGCCTGTGCCGTCCATGTGATCAATGGTATGTCTACACTGCACACCAAACCCAGGTCTGTGGGACCTGGGCTTGTGGGCTGAGTGTTTCCAAGCCCGTATTTGAGCACTCAGGCTGCACTGTAAACCTGGGTTTACACTTGCTGGGCCTGGCTCTCCCAGGCAATTCAGAATTTCTGACTCATCTCTGGAGCTTAACGTGCATCCACAATGCAAAATGGCAGGACTTGGATCCGCATCTCAGCAGGTCTGACTTCCCCCCAAACACATACATACAGGGTCCTAAGACTTGGGTCCTGAGTGCTTGCTGCCCCAAGTCAGAGATTGGTGTGTAGCCATAAGGGGGATTTGGGCTCAAAGCTGTACCTGAATCAGAGCCCAGGCTTAGTGTCCAGTGTAAACATACCCTCTATGTCCAGTCAAAACTGATCAGCACATCCCTAGTTCTGAATTTCATGTATTGAATATTCATAATGAACTACTCATGAATATTCAACAGTCCAAGAATTATTTGACAAGATTATTCAGCTAGTAGTACTGAACAGTGAATAAATTGGAGAAAATCATGACATGTTCATGGACAACGTGTAAAGAAAAAAAGGAATGAAATTGTCAAATAAATGATTCATTACAAAGTGATTCACCTACATTTTCTGTTTATATTAGCATATTAAATAGCTATATCCACACACACAACTTCTTTCTCTTTACTTTGCATTTACAGAATAGTCTGTAACAGGAGTCTTAATGGGTTTCATTGGGTCTGACACTACTCGTGCTGAAACTGAAGGCAAAACTTCCATTGAATTCAGCGGAAGAATGACTGAGCCCTACACATTTTATTATAAAGATCTAATTTCCCTCATGATCTCAGTGACTGAAACCCTGTTATTCTTGTGAAACTCCTGCTATCTGCATGGGACCTTTCAGTGATGGATTGTTAGCCCTTAGCTACAGGAATGACTAGTGTGGAAGAGTCAACCCTCTGTGGGGCCTGCATCACATTACCACAGTCACCTTTTGGAAGTCTAAAGCTGCTGATCTTGAGCTCACGACAGCAGATGGATGGGAAATTCGGTCTTTTACATTCCAAGTAATACAGTCATTAAAACGGGAGTCATGAAAATCACAAGGTGCATTTTAGATAGAACAAATTTCACATACATCTGACAGGCTTACACACTTGCCTAACTTGAATTCAGTGGGACCATTCGTGCTTAAAATTAGGCACAAGCTTAAGTGCTTTGCTGGATCAGAGCCATAAAACACAGAATATGTCAAACGGAGGGAAGCGACAAACAAAGGTTAAATCTCTCCGTAAGGCAAACAAATATTATTAACACCAGCAAGATGCCCCTGGCCACTGATTTGCCGCTGCTCGACTGTGCACATGTTCCCAGGGGAATAATTATCCCACTTGGGTTCGTCAGCTCCTGATAATGCGGAAGGTAAACACAGCTTTCCTGTTTGTGGCTTTATAAATACCCTGAGCACATAAACAACCAGCAGAGGGGAAAAAATGGGCAGCAATCCTCTTTTACTAGAAATGGGATTGGAAATATGGTAATCTTCTAAATGGGCAGGACTGATGAGTTGATAAACATAACTCTTTTTTATTATGGTGATGAGGTCGCTAGAATAAGTGTAATCCCAGTCCAACTGTGCCGGTAGATTGCTGTCAAGCCTCCCCCAAATCATCACATTAGTCTGATGGGAGAAAGTAAATGAGCTCTCCTCTGGCTGTGTTGTGTAACGCCACTGCGCAGCAACGGAGCAGGGCACAAGGTGAGCATTGGGCTCCGCGCTTTTCTTTGAACGTTCGTTAGTTAATGTTCAGGTTGCCTTTGAAAGTGTAAAGCGCTATGTAAGATTTATTGTTAATACCATCTCTCAGTACAATAAATAATAGCTATTAACATAGGTCTAAATATACTGTAAGAACAAGGAATTGCCACACCGGCTCAAACCTGTGCTCCATGCAGCCCACTATTCTCTCTCTGACTGTGGCTGGTAGCAGCTGCTTCACAGGAGCCATTTAATTTCAAGAAGCAGCTCAGTGCAGCTAGTTGTCCAGCAAAGGTATTAGAATCTCAGTCCCTGCCCCAGAGAGCTCACAGTCAAATTAGCTAAGACACAGTAAGGTTTAGGAGAAAAACCTGATGCAAAGAGAGGCAAAGTGACTTGCCCATGGGCAAAATGGAGGTCTGTAGCAGAGTTGGGAATAGAAGCCAAGTCTCTTAATTCCCAAGACAGAAGACTATTCACTGGACCACACTGCCTGACAGAACTACTGAAATAACTAAATACAAAGAGGAACAATGACAACCACAAAAGACAACTGAGCACAAAGCAACTGAGCAACATACCACAAAGACCAGAATACAATGAGCAAAGACAAAATCCCACTGGGCTAAATTTTGCATTGACACCTTTGCTCTATCATCGATATATCTCCACAGACAGCAGAATTTATAGCCTGACCCACAGAGGATATCCCCTGGGATCATGCCAACGTGCGGAATAGAGCCTTATTAAAGACTAAAGAGCAGGAGAAGATTTGATTTTATATATAAAGTACAGCAAAAAAAGAAGCTCTAGGCACCCTGACAATTAGTTAATCTACGGTCACCATAACAAAGAACACTCCGCAGAACTGGAAAAAAAAATCATATGTGAATAGCACATAAACTCAGCCCACAAGAGACACAAAAAACAGTAACAAATTACACCATTCAACTAGTAAACCAAAGCAACAAAGTAGCTCCCTCGCTATGGGAACCTCTCTTCAGACTTTCTCAAAACCATTTCAAAGAAATAGCTTTTTGCATCATCCCCAGAAGGTCAGCAAGTTTGTACCTTTTCGGATTGAGGCAAAGCCAGAGAAGATGACACGGAGAAGGAATAGGACAGAATATTCCATGAGCAGATGGAAGATAAGTAGTTGCTATTCTTTTAAAGTTAATATTCATTGTTGTTTGGGCTTGATCTTGATGCACAAATCATTTTGAAGTTGCAAAATGATCTAGAAATATATTTTGGATTTTTCCTCCCCAAAGAGTATGTTATTTTGCACCACTCTACAGAAGCCGACTGTAATTTAAGAAAGCCACATTTGGTGTGCAGATTCTTCAAATGCCGGTGAATGAGTTTGGCTTGGTTTCCAATAAATATATTCCTAGATAAAAAATGTGTTAAACTGGAGATGAGGCTGAGTACGTATCAGTAACTTACAGATAAAAACATGACAGGGATGTGGAGCAACAGGGATGTCAACCCCAAAGGTTAAAAAATCATAAGTCAGGACCCAAAAAACCCCATGAAATTGGCTTCAAAATCAGGAATGTGCATTTTTTTAAAAAAATATTACATTTTAGGCTCTTTTTCTTTGGCTTTTTGGTATTTTAGCATTCACTTCACATTTTCAAGCTTTTCTCTTGCATCTATGAGAGCTAAAAACTTTCTGCTTTTATATTTAAAAAAGTTTCTCAAGGAATCTGTTGATTCTAGCAGTCAAGGCTTTCAGAAAAAACACCCAATATTGTGAGACTCACAGTAAATTCGCGAGAGTTGACAACAACTGACACTGTAAGTATCCCCAACACAAGCGTTACTATGCTGTCAGCAGCCACCATCTTCTCTGAGGGCAGCTTGGCTTCATTCTCACTGGAAAAAATGGGAGCAGGTGGCCATTTTGAAAGTTCTTTCTGGAATTTTCTTTTTGTCAGCCTCTGCTGAAGGAGAAATTTACAGTTATAAAGAAAAGTGGCAAAAATGACCATTAATCTTAAAAGAAATTCTTCAGAAGTGGCCAAAGCATGAGATCTGAGTGAGTTTTAACTATCTGGTAAGTTTGAAGAGTCTGTATTACTTTCTTATGAAGATCATTTGGGACAAAGAAATGGTCTAAAAATCAGTCCTGTAAGAAATTTAAAAAATAAAATTGTTTCCCAATTCTACCTCTTTTCATCCTGGATTTTAGGCCAAAGCCCCACCCATTTTCTCTCAGTGACGTAAGTGAGAGAGGCACCTGCAGAAGCAGCTGCAGCACAGGAAGTGGTAAAATCTGCCTCCCGCAGGCAGCAGTCTGATACCATGGCAATGGGCAGGGTGTAAGAACCCAAGCAGGCACAACTCATCCCTTTCAGGGTCGCCTGCATCTTTAACGTGCCACCCTCAAACTGGCTCTGCTGACTTCTCTGGCATGTCAGGACAGGCAGCCCTGGCAGGCCCAGGCAGCATAGCCACAGGCTAGTGTCTGGGTAGAGGACCCCACATACACTCTTCTTGCTCCCCATCAGTAATTTCACCCACCCCACGGTGGCAGAAGGCACCTCTAACCCTCATGACCCCCAGGCAGAAAGGAGCCTCAGAAAGCGAAGAAGAGGAACCATCTTCCTGCTAATAGCCTTCACACTGGTCCAGCAAGAGCTATTTTCAACCTTCCCTTCCCACAGCCAGTGCAAGGAGAAGCTGGTGAGGAGAATGGGCAGAAGCCACTGTTAGTATCCCCCAGCCTCATGGGGATAAAGAAGGGGATCGTTGCTTTCTTGCAACCCTGTAGGAGGGAAAGAAACTCTTCCAATATGGCTGCAGGGCAGAACTGGTGCTGCCCTTTCTTCCGTCTTCTCCCCAACTCCTCTGCTGTTGGATTCACAGGATTTTGCCTTTGGCAGGGATGGCCACCCTGGTTGCTAATGCCCTGCCCAATTGTATGCATGGAGCAAAAAGGCAGGGAAAGTCCAGTGCTTGTTCACAACTGCAGCTTAGCTTGACTGAAAGACTCCAAGTTGTGTCAGAAGTACAAAATACCCCAACGAAATAACCCAAGTAACCCTTCATCCCATTCACCCAATTTGGATGCACAATGCATGACACACTGCATTGACCAGACCCCTTAGGGGTTCTTCCCAAGCTAAGCAATAGATATTTATCCAGTGCTTACTTTGTAAGCAAGGAGGTGCCGGGGCTCAAGTTCCAATCGGGATCACGACGTTCCCTGTGCCTACTTTGCCACTCCAGCTTAATTTGACCAGCGCACTCTTCCCTTCTCAAAACGTTGTGTCGTGTTTCTCTGTGCAGTTCAACACGTCACCTAGGGATAGCTGCATCTTACTGGTGACTTGGGCAATTCCTAGATGGGTCAGATCCTCAGCTGCTGTCAATTACTGTTTTAGTGTGGATTTGAAAACAACAAACAGCCGACACGCCTGTTTATCCTCCTCTAATCTTACAAGCTAAGTTAGAGAGGCTTTCCTCTGAAGTTACATCACAATCCCTTAGCAAGCAAAGATCCTCTTGGGACCCATTGTGGTTCCCTTTGACACCATGCCCTGCTATTTTTCTTCTATTCCCTAACTCCCTTGTCTGCGAAAATCTGTCTTAAGCAGATGAGCAGCCCTGCTATTCCAGAAGGACTCTGTTACCACCCGGTTCAATCATTTCCTGTTTCAGGACCCAGGTGCGAAGTCTCTTGGTGCCTTAGACAGGCTATTTCTGGTGGGAAGAAGCCTGCAGTGAGGCCTATCAAAGAGGACAGATGCCCCTATGAAGACTTTTGTGGGTGGTTGGACTCATTCAGTCTTAATGGATTGTAACCATTGGCCTGACAGCTGTCTCCTGAGGTGGTTGAAACTCTCTGAGTGGGTGGGGCCCCCTAAGGCCTGGTCTACACTGTGTGGGGGGCGGGGGAGAGAGTCGATCTAAGTTACACAACTTCAGCTACGTGAATAACATAGGTGAAGTCGACGTACTTAGATCTACTCACCGCAGCGTCTTCACTGCAGTAAGTTGACAGCTGACACTCTCCCGTTGACTCTGCCTGTGCCTCTCGCCCTCGTGGAGTATGGAGTCGACGGGAGAGCACTCATGGTTGATTTGCTGCGTCTAGACTAGACGCGATAAATCCACCCCCGCTGAATCAATCGCTGCCCGTCGATCCAGCGGGCAGCGATTGATTCAGTAATGTAGGCAAGCCCTGACATACAATCTTAAAAGGGAAGCAGGTCAATCTCATTTTAGATACGGATTGAAATATGCAGTTAGTACAGATACTTATGGTCACAGAGTTTATGGCCAGAAAGGACCACCAGGTCATCTAGTCTGCCCTCCTCGGTGTCACAGGCCACCCCCACCCCACCCACACACCACAACCAAAATGAGACCAAAGCATTACGGCCCACAGGAGACTACATTACTGCATGGCACGGGTCACCTATTGGCACAACTGACAATGGAATTATGGGAATGTTTGGAGACTCTTTATGTTACAATTTCACTAATGAAAGCGAGCCTGGGTTACCAAAAGGACAACGATGCCTGGTGCATACGACAGATCTGTTGAGGAAAAGAGGAACACCACCCTAATGTTCAGCGGAAGAAATAGTGCACATAATTCACCCTGGAATTTAGAAAACCTTTTGCTGCAATGACACATGAAAGCCGAATCTACAAAGTCAATAAAACATGGGGGGGGGGGAGTTTCTTGAGTGAATAAAAAGATCAAACATCAGTGGTGATATCAAAGACTGCTTGGAACACAAATGCTTCTGGGTCCAGGGAGGCAACTAGAAAAAAGTAGTTTTACTGCAGTAATCAGTACTACAGTGTTAGGGTCCATTTTATTCGCCTCCTATATTCTTGGCCAACTTTGGTTGTAAGCTCTTTGGGGCAGGGGCCATCTTTTTGTTCTGTGTTTATACAGTACCTGACACTCCGTGGTTCTGGTCCATGACTAGGTGCCACAGAAATGCTGTTGTTATTAATAATGAATTAATTAATACTTAATAATGATAAATAATTAAAAATGGAAGTGAGGTTATCAATATTATTTTATAATTTGACAAGAAAAAAAGTCATAGGGTGAGATGGTCTTAGAACACAAGTGTCTGAAAAGCAGAACATTCAAAGATAAAGGTCACCTGCAAAGGAGAAAGACAGTGGAATCATGCCCTCTTTGCTCTCCTGAGATCCATAAAGAAGGCCTAAAAAGGCTTTGTTTGTTTCCCCCCAGTGCCCTTTTAACTTTTTTTACTGATTGTTTTTATCTTAGGAATATCAAGTTCTGTTCTCCCTGGTTATACTGGAGAACTCCGTGGCTGACTCAGAGAGCGGGATTGAGAGCTTTCTTATCCCGTGATTGTAGGGATGAAGGCTACTGCTGAATCCCTAGCAAAGAGAGTCTTTCTCCCAAGTGTCAGTTAAATAGGTTTTAATGAACACCCAGAGTTTTAAACAATCAATAAAAGTTACTTCCCCTCTTAACTGATCAGGTATCGTGAATCAGTAAGATCACTGGTATAGCTGATGTCATAGTTCTGATGATATTCTAGTCCTCTGTAGGCTCTTTCAAGGCCTAATGTAAAATCCAAGCACAATTGTTATTACAACGAATCTTTTCAAGCTTTTATAAAGAATGAAAAAAAAGTGCTGACCTCTTTTCTTCACTTGGAAAGAAAAATATCACATCATAGCTTATAAAAAAACATCTGAAACCCAGGGAATTAAAAAGTGAAGGATATATTTAAGAATCATCTCGTCTAACAAAATACAGCCACACTGTCTGGAGGACTGTGGGCGTGTGTCCTTCTACTGAGTTCTCCTCAAACCCTCCTTTGCCCACATTTCACTTCTTAGTCTTCACTTTTCCCTTTCTATTTTTTCCTCTCACTTCTATTTCATGTTCTCTTTTCTTCTGTCACCGGGAACAGATGACTGATTCATGCCACTGCTGCTCACTAATAGGCATGTCAATCATTTTGATATCGTAAGAAGTTTTCTAAAGTAACTCTTGTATCAGAGTACAGTGAAGACCTGGGGCATCTGTATCGTTGTTCATTCCTTTCTTTCTCAAGTGACTTATATGTACCTCGAATGATGCTTAAATGAAGTTGCGTTTACTGCAGTACTCACAGCAGGGTCCACACATTGTAATTAGGGGTAGTCAGAGAAGGAGAGGGGAGGGCACTTCTACAGAAAATGTTGACTTTTCTCTGAAAAAAATCTAAAACCAAAATATTGCTAGTTGGAAATGTCAGCAAGGTGCCTCATGGGAGTTGTAGTTCAGGTGCCTCATTTTTCCATTCTACACTGGGCAGGCTCCAGGATATCATCTCCGCTTTCATTCAGAGAAACTTTTTGTTTTGCATACATTCCGTTTGTTTGCTTTTTGTTTGTTTGGGGTTTTTTGACAGAAACAAAAACAAAAAAATCACATTTTCACCTAACACTTTTGTTACAAAACAGTTAATTTTGCCGAAGCCTGTACCTGCCACCAAAAAGCTGTTTCAGTGGAACATTTCCACTGCTTGCAGTGGAGACATCAGCCACTGGAGCAACTGTTAAGCAGCTTTGGTGGTAAACTGGCCATATTTTCAAAATCAAACTCTGGGATGCTTTGGTGGCAACATCTTTCATCGCCCTGAAATATGAAACACCCAACATTCTTTATCCACCTTTCAATTCTCATATGAATCTGCATCTTCTCCAATTTAACTAATAATTTCCCACCTGGAATTGTATCAGATGCCTCACTGACATCCAGGTAGATTAGATCTACTGCATTTCTTTTGCCTAAAAAACTACTTATCTTCTCAAAGAATGAGATCAGGTTGGTCTGGCATGATCTACCTCTTGTAAAACCACGTTGTGTTTTGTCCCAGTTACTTACCTGAAGCTTGGAAAAACTGCAGAGGGATCTGTTTTGTTCTGAGGTTCCCTTTTCTATTCCTGAGATGCTGATGCATTCAGGACAAAACGGAATTTTAAAATAAATGGCAGCAAGGAACTCCCAGGTTCTTTGCAATTCAGCAAATGACTTCTATGTGATAAGAAGTTACAGGATCTACTCTGCATTAAGATTTCTACCACATGGCAATTGCTATCATTACAAGGGACAACTGGGATTTCATTATTCTAAAGCTTCTGCACAGGTGACTGAATACAACCACAATTCACCCTTTTTAAGGCAATTGTTCAGAGCCTTTAAAAAGTGACAAGTAAAACAAAAATCCCATATTTTTTAGTGCATTTCAACACAAAAGCCTTTGAAAATGTGCCCAGCAGGTTTGTCCATAAAAGAGGTTTCTCTAGAGCTGAAGAATTCTCATCTCTCGTTATTTTTGTTGTGTTTTCTTGGTGTCGTTAAAAGCCTTGGGCACTGAAGTGGCTTTCCATGTTTGGATCCAGCCTGGGAAAAACCTGTAATGGCAGTTGATATCATTGATATACCAAACGACACATGGGAATCAGTTCATTTACCACTGAAATGCAACCACTTCTGGGGTGAAATGCAAGAGTTTAATGAAAGTTGTATTATTTATATGTATTGAATTAGTATCCAAGAGCCCCAGGACCCCATTGTGCTAGGCATGATACAAACATGGAACAAAAAAAATGACCTCTGCCTCCAAGAGTTTACACCCTAAGTACAAGACAAGAGACAAGAGGTAGAGACAGACCGACAGCTTGGGGAGCACCAGGAAACATATGTCAGGATAGTTTAAGACAGGAAGTGGAGAAAAACACCCTCCTTTATTAAAATTGCCGGGGTTATTTACGAAGGCAGAATGTAATAATTCACATTGGAGTTCGGCCAGGGAACCAAGATTTATCACTGCAGTCTTTCAAAAAAGCACCATGGGATCTTTAATGATCACAAGTGGTCAGGAGCTGAGTTCTACATCTCAAAGATATTATGGTTTATCAGTCCGAAAATGCTCTTTTTGCAGTGAAAATGTTTCATTTCGTTTCAGATTTTTTTCATTTGAAAAAAAAATCTGTAACAGGAACGTAACATTTTCATTTCTTTTACAAAAGTCACAAAGATGGAATTCTAGCTTTTATGCAGAGAAAACTCCCATTGAGTGCAGTTGCCTGGGGAAGGCTCAGTGACAGCTGAAGGAAGATGTAGCTTTATAGAAGGGAAGTGAGATCTCCTGTTTTCTATTCCCAATGCTGCCACTGTCTCTGTGACACTGGAAATGTTGTTTCACTTCTCTGTTCCATAGCTTTCCTACCTGTTAAATTGAGATAATCACAGGGTTGTCAGGAGGCTCTATGCATTAATCATAGTAATGAATGAAAACTGTTAAATAATATTTTAAGCACACATTAAAATTAAGAGTGATAATCTTCCTACCTTTCCCCCCCCTTATTTTTTTTTAGGACAGGTTTGTATCATAAACGGTTGTCTTGTATTTTTGTATATTGCTACACATTTAGGGCCTGAGCCAAAGCCAGGATTTCATTAGGACTCATTTTGTTCAACATCTTTCAGGCTATTTGTGTTTATTTTTCTTTTGAATTATACAGTCACAAAAGCCTTTAAAGAAACAGTTCTCCAAAATACCATGTTTTTACATAACCTCTATGTAAAAATAAAGATCAGTCCTTTTTAACATCCAAGCACACAGCCACAGCATCATATATGACTCCTCTCTTTTTCCCCTTATGAACAGGCCCTTGCCAATCCTGCTGTTAATTTCTGTACAACCTTTCTATTATTCACGCCTTCCTTTCCACATCAGCTACCAAGACTTCAGCCTATGTTCTTGTATCTTTTTATCTTAGTTACTGGAACCTTCCTCTCTTTGTCTCACTCCATTCTCACCTCTCCCTCCAGCTGATCCCAAACTCAGGTGCAGAGATAGTTTTCTTTTCTCACTATTCAGACCATGTCTTCTCCTGCCCAGAATCTTTTAACTTTTCCAGTGGTCTTCATTAGAAACCTTTGACTGGCCTCTCTTCATTTCCTCTGGTTTCTATTGGTGCCTACTCAAGAACCACCAGCCCCAGAGACTCCATTGCCCAACAGACTTCGCTCCCTATTTACTAACTGTGACCAATTTAACATTCCACTAGAGTTCACTTCACCCATATAAAGTTCGGGCTTCTTCTCTAGAGCAATCTTCATCCATATCACATTCAGGTTTCCTCTCTTCACCTTCAAAACTCTGGCTCTTCCTACGTCGTCTTCTGATCATTAGCCTCTATTCAAGTTTCTTCCTCTTCTTCCATTGGTCTCCTTTGGCTACTCCTGTCTCAGAGTCTTCTTTCATGCTACTCCCTGTTCCTGGAATAGCGTCTTTATTAACATATATCAGGCTCCCACTCTCTCTCCTTTCAAGAAGCCACTAAAAACCATAAAGCTTTCAAAGCTCTAATGACCACAGCCTACTTTGCACATATTCTGTCTTGTATTGTACTGTTGATTTCTTTGAGGCAAAGTCCTGTTGTATCTTCGACACTGACGCAGGATCACTGTGCAGTATCATGTACTTTTGCAATGCTATATAAATGAATAATTATCCTAATAATCCACCTCTCCCTTTATTCCCATTGATCTATTGTATTCTCTTTTTTAGGATATAAGTTGGCTCTGATTTATCTCCTGTTCTATTGAAAGAGGTCTGAAAGGAAGTGACATAAAGAAGAAAAGTAAAATTGGTTAAATAGAACATAAATGAGATCTATTTGGCCCTGAGAAAGGTACAATACATGTTAATTAAGCAGATGAATGCATTACTGGCTGGAGGGGCTATTGAACCTATTTAAAACAGGCTAAAACTATTTTCTTTAAATCTGAGGTTTCTGGAAGCTTTGGCGCTAACTAATTAGATGAGCTTAGTTCTAAGTAAAATGTCTACATATTAGGCAGAGCAGGATTTCATTAGGACTCATTTTGTTCAACACCTTTCAGGCTATTTGTGTTTATCTTTCTTTTGCATTATAAAGTCATAAAAGCCTTTGAAGAAAAAGTTCTCCCAAATACTAAGTTTTTACATAACCTCTCTGTAAAAATAATGAGCCATTAAGCAAGAGACTAAGGTCAGAGCAACTAAGCATAATTTTCCTATTATATTGTGCACAGAAACTTTGGCTGTCAAGTAGGGACAGAACATAAAAAGTGACCACTGATTTTGGGGGCCCAACCTGAGAGTAAAGTTTCCAGGAGAGAATACAGTGTGTGCCTCTCCCCCGTAATAGGCTGCAGCGACACTGAGAACAAAATGGCCGATTTCTCTCCACACAGCCAGTTTTTTTAATGTAAAGATGCAATAGAAAGAAAACAAAAACATCACGGTGCCATTGTTATATGCCAAATGCTCTCCAAACTGCCTGATTCTGAAAAAATTTGGCTTGAAATTTATTCAGAACTAAACCTAGCCTGACTGCTGAAGCTTTAAAGGGTTAGCGACTAAACTGTATTTTTTTTTAATGTGTATGAGTAAAACTTTCAAGCTGAGAGAATGTGTGAAAAGCCAAGTGGAGAACATGCCAAATACTTATTGTAAATAAGTAATTTTCAGAGTTTTCCATTCAAAATAAGCTTCATTAAAGGCAATTTAGAATTGTAAATGGAGAGGTATAACAAATTAGGGTAAGAAGAAATGAAAGCAACTTATATAACCCCCAGCTGTACCAGATCTTAAAAATTCAAAGGCAGTCCAAGTGGAACAAGGAGGGTCTGATTTAATTCATCATTAACTATAGGACTAAGACGCAACAAGAACAGGGAATGTCATGTGGAAAGAACTGCTATAGGGCAAGAGGCAAAGAATCAACCATTCACTTCCTGAATTTACCCTCTTTAGCATCTCCACCTGCTGGTCTCCTATTTCAGACACAGAACACTGCCCGACCTGCCACAGCCCAGATCCTGATTCAACTGTTTGCAGGTCTTCTCTCAGGTGCCTTTGCAGTTGGTGGAAGATCAGAACGGAGGTGGCAGGAAGGAAGTCCAGCTGAACAATGACATCCAGGAAGCCTGTGTTGCTGAGTCTGAATGAAAACTGAGGACCTCACACAGTTCAGCAATCACCAAAGAGCTTCCTTCTAGTCAAACCTCTAATGATCCGGCTAATTGATTTGATCCCTTTCATTGACTGATAGTCCACAGCTCCCTCAATGACTAGTCTGTAATCTCCTGATGTTCCTGAGAACCAAGTCATGCTGCTTTTAGTCAGAACTCCCCTGATTGGAGACCTTATGGAAACTCAGATAAGCATTCTGAACTCCTTATTTATTAACATCTGTAGCTTCCTGATTTAAAACATGCTCCTCACGTCAGGTGCATGGGAAAAAAAGAAAAAAAAAACCCTCTCACTCATTTCCTCACCCACTCCAGAGTAAAAAGCCTTAGAGAGAATAGACAGGCTTTGCAACAGGTCTCACAGATCTACAAACTGGGGAGAGGCTGGCCTACAAAGGAAGGATGGTATAGTGGAGTGGGCCCTACTCAGGGCTATCAGAGACCCTGCTCTGCCACAGACATCCAGCGTGACCCTGGTCAAGTCACATAGTCTCCTTGTTTAATAATTTGTTCCAGTTTCTTTCCTGGTATCAAAACTAGGCTGACTGTTCTATAATTCCTGGGGTCCTCTTTGTTCCCCTTTTTAAAGATAGGTATTATGTTTACCCTTCTCCAGTCTTCTAGGACATCACCCATCCGCCATAAATTCTCAAAGAGAATTCCCTCAGGCCCTGCTGACATGACTATATCTAACTTAGCTAAATAGTCTTTAACCGATTCTTTCCCTATTCCGGCTTGTGTTCCTTTCCCATTATTGTTAATATTCATTGTGTTATGCACCCAGTCACAATTAATTTTTTCAGAGATGACTGAAGCAAAATACACATTAAACACCTCAGACTTTTTTGTGTCACCTGTTATTAGCACTTCTTTCCCGCTAACTAGTGGGCCTACACATCTATGTAGGGCAGCGAAATGGCGTCCTCACCTCCCACAAGCACCATCTGCTGCAGGATATGTAAGGAATGGGCAGGAGAGCATCCATGGGTCACCGCTTCCTCCCTAGATGAGTTTGTGGGCTAAGTCATGGACCCATTGTCCATACATCATAGTCCACCCCATCACACCTCCATCTGGTCCCACACAGTAGCCACCACAGAGCTCTGTCCCATACATTGCAATGGGCTGCAGAATCTCCCTCTGCATCCAAACAGTCCCAACCGCCTGTGCCGAGGAATTTGGTGCTTCAGTTGCATTTGGGGTGTTCCAGGGTTGCACTGGTGAGTGGGGGAGGATTTAACTGATGATAATAATAATACCCAGCTCTTTTCCATAGATCTCAAGGTGCTTTACAAAGGAAGTCAGTATCATTATCTCTGTTTTACAAATGGGGAAACCGAGGCACAGAGCTGGGAAATAACTTGCCCAAGGTCACCCAGCAGTAGCAGAGGCAGCAATAAAACCCAGGTCTTCCACGTCCCAGCCCAGCAACACTAAATCCAGGCTATGGGGCCAAATTCTCTGCTGGTCTGTGCCAATTTACACCAGTAGAGAATTTGGTCCACAATAGCCAATGGTCAGATCACTGAAATAAGACGTCCTCGTCAAAAAGGCAGTTCAGAAAGTTTACATAGCCTTGAATTCCACAGGCTGTTGGAACATCTGCACCGAGTCCTACAACTGACTGTGGCCCGGAGAGATTAAATTTCAGAAAATCCAGAGCCCACACCTGGATCCCTATCCAACTGGGTGCCCATTTCTTCCTGGGGAGAGGAAAAGTGCCAGCGAGAAAGAGGAAAAGTCTGTAGGAGGTTCACCATGACCTAAGTGGATATTTGCATAAGGTGACCAGATAGCAAATGTGAAAAATTGGGATGGGGGTGGGGGGTAATAGGAGCCTATATAAGAAAAAGACCCCAAAATCGGAACTATCCCTATAAAATCGGTACATCTGGTTACCCTGTGTCTGCACTACAGTCGTGACAGCGGCACAGCTCCAGCACTGGAGCACCCAAGTGTAGACACTTCCTACGTCGACAGAAGGGGTTTTCCATCGCAGTGGTTAATCCACCTCTCTGAGAGGTGGTAGCAAGGTCTGTGGAAGAATGATTGGGTTGACCTAGCCACATCTACTCCCGGGGTTAGGTCAACCTAGCTACACTGCAGAGGACACCAAGTTTTTCACTGCCTTGAGTGATGTAGGTAGGCCGATCTAATTTTTAGGTGTGGACCATGCCTTGGGGAGTGAGAGTCTTTCTCCCTTTTGTTATTTGACATTGCTCTGAACCCGATTATTAAGCCATCTGTTGATCCTCTGCTTGGTTTAAAATCCTAGTCTGCCCCGGGAAATAAATGGATGATTATTATAATTTTTATTGACTTCCTAAAACGTCGTTATTCCATTACGGCCAACTAGCCTGCTATGTCTGCAGCCTGTATCGATCCCCGGGCCAGTCTGCCTGTTTGAGAGCGTTGTGATTTCTCAATGGTGCTGGGTGACGGTGTCCTGTGAATGGGGAGATTAAAGGCACAGCTGCCTCTCTCCTTGTTGGAGGAGGCCGGGTGTGTGTGGAGTGTGTGCAGAAGGGGAGGGAGGGCTGGCTCTGTTCAGAGTTAGCTGCTGCTGCTGCTTCAGCTGGAGGTCTGTGCTGCTGCAGTGCTCGAGGACACGCCCTGAAACAGATTGTTTAAAAAAAAAAAAAGCCAAGCTCATTCTGCTGCCAGCCAACATCAGCTCTCTTCTCTTTAAGGCAGATTACAAAAGCCATTTACTATATTAATGCTAACAACATGGTGCCCCCCTCTCCCCCAAAAGGCACAAGTTGGTTTTAGGAGATTAATTCTGCATGTGGAAATCCAAGCTCCATCTCTATTCCTGTTATCACAGCATTAGCGAGGGAATTCAGTTCAGTTGCCAGCTGAGTAGTACCAGGGGCACGTCTATTTCAGGAGACTGCAGCGCACATGGACTGCATTCCAGTTCAAGAGGCTGAGAAGGGACCGATCCTCCGAGGCGCTGAACGCCCTCAGCTCACAGAGTTAAGGGTGTTCCGTGCTGCACAGCATTGGACTGTACAGTGTGGGAAAGCAGCGAAATCCAGAAACATTGTCCTTCTGTCCAGTATATCGTCCCAAAGTTTCAATGAATTAGTCAGATTAATTTCCTAATCTACTTTCCCTGCGGTGGGTGGTAAAGAATTTCCTTCGAATTAAGACTTCTTCCTCTCAGTGAAGGCTTCTGATTACTTTTATTCATTCATTTCCAAGTATCCCATGAGCAAAGAAGATGAAACATATATTCTAACTTTGCCACAATTGCTCGACCAACAGCAAGCACCTAAATATTCCACCTAAATATTTATATCTGCATCACATTGTGTCTTTAGTATCAGCCAGATTTACAATGCACCATTTTTCATGTTGGATGGAGAAGTCA
Source organism: Mauremys reevesii (assembly GCF_016161935.1). Taxonomy (NCBI): domain Eukaryota; kingdom Metazoa; phylum Chordata; order Testudines; family Geoemydidae; genus Mauremys; species Mauremys reevesii. The sequence goes on along the minus strand of NC_052638.1, from coordinate 10,743,431 downwards.
TAATAGTTATTATATATGACCTGTTTAAGGGATAGACCACAGCTACACTTCTATATCCAAAGATCCACAAACTCTTGAGGGGGGTTGAAGCCTGAGCCCAGATCCAGATTTGGAACCTGAGCCCTTCTCTAACTTACTTGTCCAAGTAAAGAATGCCAAGCCACGTAGGAGCAAAAAAACACTGATAACCATTGCAAGAAATGGCTTTGAGAAGGCTTTGGGGTTTTTAAAAAGTCACTGAAAATGTTGCGAACAATGAACAAATTCATAAGAGTCAACAATTTCTGGCAAAACCTATACACTTTTGAAGAAGACCATTTTGGGGACCAAAAATTTTTTGTTAAAGACATTTTGGCCAGTGCTACTGAAAACTGCCTAAATTCAGCGTAGCTCTCCATTTAGCCTAGCTGAATGACCTAATCCCATTTAACTTCTTTAGGAGTCTTTTAGCATTGTGTTATCGTCCCAGAGAGGTGAGAGTCCCATTTTAATGCTATTTATCCTACCAGTCCAAGATAATGCCAGTAAAGCCCAATAAGAGAGCTCCTCACCGGTTCTAAGAAGAAGATACCTAATGTAGCCATGAAATAATCTTTCTCTTGGCTTTCTGAATATTACTATCCAAGTATCTGATCAATGAGCATTGCCTTGGAGTGAATGCAGTGGTCCTGAAACTTTCCATATCAGGACCCACCACTGTGGAAAGGGAAGGACAGTTGCTATTAGATACCTGTTTGCAACCTTCAGGTTGAGAACCTGTTTCACAGTGGAAAGGATCCTGAAGACATCAGCTCAGCTTTGTCCCTGCTGACCATAAGGCCCAATATTGACCAGGAGACTAAATGGTAATGAGATCTTATGGATTGATTACATAGATTAAGTGATCATCACTATACAGACAAATGATTCTGAATGTCTCCCAAGCTAAAGTCCTGAAAGCCTCTTAGTTCTCATTTTGCCACTTTTACGGCAAAATGAGACAGCAACTAGCCCTGACTGGGTCTATGCTGTAAGGCAAAATATAGAGGAATGTAAAGTAGCCTTCTGGAAGCAGGCAGCTGTCACCCCACAGAAGCATTCACCTCAGCTGCCCTATAAAAATGGTAGCGCTGCATTTTGCTGTGGAAGCAGAACCCAATGCACTGCTGGTCTTCAATAAGTTAGCTATTATTTAACATTTGCACTGTAATCTAAGGAATTCGCAAATTGGTCAGTTGGGCCAAAATGCATCATGAACTTAATTTTAAAAGTTTGCTTTGGGCAGGGAAAATGTTCAGGTTAACAGATAAATTCTTCACAATATCAAGGGCTAAATCCTCGAATTACCATGTCAAAAATCAATATGTGTTTTGATAAGTCAACCGGAAGTTTTTAGAGTGGGGGAAAATACACCAATGTCTGAATCTATCCACAGAAAAGTAGCAATACTCAGGAGGAAGCTGGAGAGTAATGAAAGGCCTAATCTTGTGACATCCTGAGCATCCTCATTTTCCATTGAAGGCACTGGGAACTTAAGAGCATTCAGGAATAGGTTCTAAATATATGATCCTGCTCTCCATGTAATTGATCGGACTTCTGTCACTGATCTCAGTGGAAGAAGCATCAGGATCCTTGATTTTAATCAAGCTCATCAGTCCACACTAGACAAATCTAGCCTGGTTAAATGCAACATCGATTAAAGTAGAGCAAATAACCATGTACGGTCAGGTCTTTCTCAGCTACTTGTGTGGAGCTGGTGCCTAAAGGAATCACTCTGGCAAGAAGGAGACAGGATGAAAGAAGAAGACAATGGCTAGGTGCCACCGAGCCAACAGGCCAGCAAAGAGAATTAAACTGCAGCTCAGTAGCTGAAACAGAAAATGGAGAGCAGTAAATACATAGAATGCAAATAACTGGGACATTGATCAAAAGTACAGAGATGGTATCCGACAGGCAGGGAAATAATGGAAACTTTAATTAATGATCCCACCAGCCAGTGAACTAAATATGAATAGCACAAGCTGGAGAAGGAGAACATTTCCTCAGAATGGCAATAGCAAAAAAGAATTAAATTGATTTCACATCAAACAACATTTCACTAAGTAAAAAGTTAACGGTTGTGAAATTGAAACTAAGGCGAAGGGAGCTCACATGGAGGATGAGTTAGGCAGCAGGGGCCTGCTCGTCCAAGGTGCAGAGTGCTTTCTACTCCCATGAACTTCAGGGGGAGCTGACAGGGATTCTGCTCCATGAGTAGAGTTTATCCCTGTGCTCAGCGCCTGCACAATGCTCCTGTACCACTTCAGTCCCAATGAAGTCCTGTTTTCAGAACTTACATGGACTTAAGGGATGCATAGGCCTTTTGCTTGACCACTGCACAGTGGTGCTTTTCATGTGAATCAGTGATGTGTAATTGCTGGGCTTAGGATTGCTACCTTCAGTATCATGTCTCATTGGCATCTTCTGTGCAGGGAACTTCTGATGTAGGACCAATAGCTGGACTCTGATTAGGCCTGATGCTGCTCAAGAGGAAATACAAGAGCTCTGCTCCACTGGCCTTTTGCCCAAAACCATCCGCGTGTTTTGGTTAAAGGAGAATTAGGTTCCTCCTGTAAAGCTGCTGTGAACAATGGATTGTTTGGTGTTTGGCTACATGACGGAGCCCATTTCTCCCTAGTGAACCTCACCAGTTCTCCATGCCTCTGGCTCCCAGTGTGAGTTACCGGAATGACGCTGCTCAAGCCCATCCTTTAGGATCACTCAGAAGCTAAAAGCAGTGCAAAGTGCAGCAGCTGACGTACTTAGTGGGGCTAGCAACAAGGAGCATATTCTGGTTCTTCTCTCAGAGGTCTGGGATGGCTTCAGGTAAAGACCTACATAATTTGGGTCCAGGCTACCTAAGAGATTACTTCTCTCCCTATGTGACAGTCCTGATCAGCTGGGACGCTTCAGCTGAAAGTCCCCTGTAGCTGGGGGAATAGTGTCCTCATTAGGACCCCTCTCCTTGGGAATCTGCTTGCCTATGGGTCCATCAGTGCATGAGATTTTTTGTCCCACAGAACTAAATAAGCAAATGTACGTACATGGCCATATTTTGGTCTCAGTTACCCTGGCCTAAATCTGCCATAATTCCTCTGACTTCCATGGAGTTCTGTCATATTTACATCCTGCAGCTGACTGCAGAATTAGGTCCAAAACGTGCATAAAAATGGCCACATCTTCCATGTTGAGAGCACGCTTACAGTGAATGCTGCTAGGTTTGGAAAACAGGTATTTCCTCTGTGCTGTTTCGGTCTCCAGCAGGAAGGCTCTTTTTCAGTACTGCATTAAAAAGCAATGGGGTTTAAGAGTCTGACAAGCTTTGATACCAAACTAAAGCAGAGGGTCTGACTTTTAGGCAGGGCCGGCTCTACAGTTTTCGCTGCCCCAAGCAGCACACCAAATTGCCGCCGCCGCCGGCGACGGGGACAGTCCGTGTGCCCTTAGGGCGGCAGGCTCGTTTCCGTGGCGGCAGCAATTCGGCGGCAGCTTCTATGTTTAGCTGAAGCCGCCGTGGACAGCTAAACATAGAAGCTGCCGCCGAATTGCAGCCACCGTGGAAACGCACCTGCCGCACTAACGGCGCACGGACTGTCCCCGCCGCCTGCGGCAGCAATTCGGTGCACTGCTTGGGGGCAAAACAACAGGGACTGCCGCCCCTTGCAGATTGCCGCCCCAAGCACCAGCTTGGAATGCTGGTGCCTGGAGCTGGCCCTGCTTTTAGGGCTCTTGTGAACTGCACGGATTAAATAACAGCTCAACAAACCCAAAGGGCTAAACTGAAGCTTGGTCAGAAGCCCTGAGACCCTGATGCGGCACATAGCTGCATTGTCCTAGACGCAGGCCAGGACTCAAGTTGTGGCTCAGTGCACTGCTGAGCCCTGAGCAGCCCACCCTCAGGTACTCTGCGCCCTGAGATCAGCTCCCCGCTTTCTGCCAAGGAAACTGGAAGAAGGAAAATGAATAAATACACTAAAAATTCTGACCTTTAGCAATGTGCTATCCCCGCTTCTCCTCTATTCTCTTCCATCCCTTTCCTCCTTTAGCTTGGTCTCGCCTGGTTGAATTTGCTTCCCGATGTTGTTTTCTCTCCTCTGTTCCTTTCCCTCCATCTCCCAGAATCTCTTCCCTTTTGGCACCCCCTAATCTCTGCTCTTTCCTCTTCTCTCACTTATGCTCTCACTTTGTCCCTAGGGACCTCTACCCATCTCTCCCAGTTGCTGTGTGCCTTTCCCTGGCTATGATTTCCTTCCTAGCACAAATCTCTCTCTCTCTCTCTCCCTTTCTTGCACCATTCACTCCATTCCCATCTCTCTGCCCTGCTCCACATAACCTGGCCCCAATGTCATCCTTCCGCCTCCTCCCTTTGGTTCTCCCAACCTCTCTATTCTGTCCTATCGCATTCATTGCCAACGACTCCTCCCTCTCCCGTATGTCTCACTGCCTCTCCCTTTCTGCTAGGCCTCTCAGCTCTCGCCCTACCTTCTGGCTCTATTCGTCCCTCTTGCTCCCCTCTTGGGGCGTGGTCCAGCACCCACTGAACTCAATTGAAAGACCTCTAGCCGGTCATTGAAGTTATAAGTGGCAGGGTGGCAAGTTTCCCATGGCTTCTGCCTCATTTGGTGGTGGGAAATGATTGTTTCTGAGGTCCTAGGTGCCATTATCACTTTCACAGGCACTGGTAACATTCTTACTAATGCAGCCAGTCTATTCGTTTGATGCCTCAAGCCCTCTTGTTACTCCTAACAGAGACTAGCTATTGTTGATCAAAGCCATATCTTCAGACTCCCCCAAGCAAACTACCTCATGCTGTATCTTCCACTGGCAGGATGAAAGACATCTTTACTTTATAGGTTGTCTTTGATATTTCCCCCCAAAAAACCCACGTAATGAAGCTAGTTTGTCTAATCCAAATTTGGAATAGTCAAAAGAAAGCTGACACGCGTAAGCCGTGCTCCACACTCTGAAAAGCGGTAATCAAAGCTGCCTTTTAATTACTGGAGTAATGATTTAGATGTGCAAAAACTCAGACTAAATGTGCATGACTAATTAAATAATTAAGCACAGCCTGACAAGTGAAGAACATAATTGTGCATCCAAAAATCAAAACCACATCCTGGTCCTCCTAAGCATTTGTGACAATAAATTGGGAGACATTCCACATCCTTTTGCACACTGTGCATCCTGCTGTTGAAAGTTCGCTGCACTTCTGTTGAGGATCTGTGCATACTCAGTTATCCAGGCACATTGCCTTCAACAGCAGTTCGGTTTTTAAATGTTTCATCGCTAGCCAAAAAAATATCAAATTCTAAATTTAAGTGAGTAGCAACATTGGAAAGAAATGACAGAATTTGGCCCCGTGACATAAACAGAAGCCCTGGAATTTGTGAGAGATGTCTGGGCCATGATTTGTTAAATAAATCATTCTCCCTACTGGCTAGCAAAAGCCACCTAAGGACTAATGGGCACTATTATCAATGCCTCCTTCAGAACAGACAACCTCTCAGCCTTCCTGAAGAATGCAACAGTCCTCAACAAACAACACCTGAAATCTCCCCCACTGTTGTCTGCATCCTTGGCCAAATCATCTAACAGAAAATGACAAGTCATCTCCAATAATATGTGGCACTGTCACCCTGGTCCTGTAATAGTATGAACATAGACCAGGACATGGCATGGAGATGGTCTGAATAATGCTTATGCAGCTCCTGGCTGTCATGGATGGAGGGCAAACCTCAGTGCTTGTACTATTCGGCCTCTCGGCAGTATTCAGTAGTCAGTTATAAAGTGCCACTGCCCCGTTTATCAAAGTGGACATTGTACCATTACAATGGCTTCAATCACTCTTCATAAAAAGAACCCAAAAAGTTATGTTGGGTAGTCAACTCTTCATCCCCACAAGGCCTCCCAGACCAGACAGCAAGTGTGAAAAATTGGAACATGTTTTTTTTTTCAGGGGAAGAGAGAGGGTGTAGTTGCCTATATAAGACAAAGCTCCTCATATCAGGATGCCTGGTCACCCTATTCCTCACCCACAATTCCACAGAGGTTAGTACTATCCCATTCTTCTCTATCTACGTGAGACAACTTGGAGAGGCTGAGAGTTGCCACAATCACTAGTGGCAACAGTATGCTGATGACACCCAGCTCTGTATCTACCTCTTGGCAGATGCTGTGTCATTTGGATGGTGAGTGATGTTACAGGTGCTCCTACAGACATAAGAAATAGAATCTTGAGGACCCTCTTGGGAATCCGTGGACTTCTGCATAAGCGCCCAAACTTCCCTTGTGCCAAGAGGGAGCTACACCAAAATGTCCAAAGGGCAACACAATGTGCAGATTGTGAACCAGCTGAGACAGTGGATGAGCCATAGTATGTGAGGGAGCAGACACTCATCTTCACAAACAGGTTAGAACATAGGTGCTGGAACTACGGGTGCGGGGAGAAAGGGGCGCGGGGGCTGCCGCATTCCCTGGCTCGAAGCGGTTTCCATCACATGCAAGGTTTACAGTTTGATTCAATGGCTCTCAGCACCCCCATGATACAAATTGTTCCAGCGCCCCTGGGTTAGAAAAGGACCTTCCGAAACCAGTTCAATGGTGATGTAAATGGAGGCACAAGTTCCAAATGGGTCACCAAATGGCTATCAGCTATGTGGTAAAATAGCATAAACTAGCACCCATTTGGCAGTCAGAAGGTGTGCAAACTGGGTGAAACTTGCACACTTAGGATAAGGCAAGGGAACGTGGCAGAAAAATTAACTCACAGATGGGGGGTCAAATAACACAGGAGCTCTCACAAACACACTGCTCGATTCGTCTCTCGTTTATACTACTGCCACGCCACTGGCGTCGGTGAAATAACTCCTTACTCACATCAGTGCTGGCTCAGGGCCCCTCTCTTTTCAAAGAAGGGCTGGGGATTTAGTAACACAGCCCCTGTTGCCATTCAGTGGCACTTTGGCACCTAATTCCCTTAGGCTCCTTTAACAATGCAGGCCTGAATGGCAACTCTTGATACCTGCCACGATTTAGTCTAAATATGAGCTTTCTTGGAATTTCTGCTGACATGAGGCATTGTCTGGCTTTCATACACATTTGGTGCATTCTCTTGTGTCTCACAGTAGTTTTGGGCCAGTGTCTCCATTTCTGAAGGACTTTCACCACAGGTTCTGTTTTACTAAATCCCCCCCAGATGTTCCATTGTTCGGGGCTGAGAGATCTGAGAGACGAACTATCTCATAAAGACAGACGGAATCATCTACAATTGAGACTGGCACATGGGTATGAGTCTACCCTGACTTTACCCTGGCGTCGATCACTGGAGTCAATGTAGTTACATGGGCAGGGCCGGTAGGAGCAAAGCTGGCTTTCGGCTGAATGTGCAGCCTGCCCTGCTTCCCATTCTCACGTCCCCTCTATGGTTCTCGCCCGCCCGCTGAGATGGTGAGGCACTAGTGGGCAGTCCCACATGGGGAGGAGAATAAGGAATGAGTCCAGAACTGGTGTGTGTATTTCTGGAGATTACAGGTCGATGGAGGATTTTTATTACAGAGGAAGAAGGTGAGCCCACAAAGGAGGGTCATCGTGGTCCCCCAGGATGCTTATTTAATTAACACCACTTAGCCCCACCTCGGCCAGGAAAGCAGCTTGCACCCCACACCAGGAAGAACAGCACAATGAACAGTAACTGTCAGCCTGGCATTTCAGGGGCCTGGAGGACCCAGGCGTCAGAGGCTAATCACAGCTGCAGGTGTGACAACATTATCTGCACCAGCCCTATACATCAGTGTAAAACCAGTTAGAGATCAGACTCAGTCCTGGTCTTTCTCTCTTCTGAGATATCAGTTGCATGTGCCTCTCATAATCTAAGCTCAGTCAGTAACGGACAAAAACTCTAGCCCCATCCCCACACACAAGGTTCAGAGGGTTAACAGGCACAGTTACGAGTAAAGAGGTGACAAAGACTTGCCAAGCAAGCTGACAGAAGCCATTTAAAATATTAATACCCTGCTGGTCACAACGGTGCAGGCTAAAGACAATTTTAAAAGATTAATTTTGATTAAAATCGGAGCCTTGTTTCATACCATTAGAAAGCGAATTCTCTTCTGTTCTCCCAGACCACCACCTCGAATCATTTCCAGGAAGCCTCCTTTGACCAACACTGAAAACAATGCAACATATTGTCAGGACCTGATACTTTAATGCCTCAAAAGAGAGAGAGAGGTAGAGTGTGCGTGTGGGGAGGGGGGTTGGGGGCAGAAGGGGAGGGAGAAATCCTGTCCAACCCCAAAAGGATTTGAATGTTGCCAATGTTCTGTATTTTGCTGTACACCGTTTGTTATTGGTTCCATTGCCTGGTGACCAGTACAGCTGTCTGAGAAAAATTGACAGTACCCTCCCTGAATAATACCAACAAGACAGCTATCAGTTAGATTCTGCCTACAGCCCACATCTGTACAGTCATTATCAGGGGCCTGCAAGTCTCTTGACACTGACACTGGAAGAGGTCTCAGTTCATTCGTTATCTCTTCTCCATTTGATGTCAGGATGCTGATAACTTCTTATCGGCCCTGCAAGATTGTCTGCATGCTGGTGCAACTTCAGGAAGAAGTGATTTTTCTGGCAAGAGAGGAATGAGTTCTCCACTGCATATACGGTGGACTGCTGCTGTGAAGATGAATTTTGGCGGCCGTCTTTTTTATCACAATTTCCAAACAATCACTAGAAAATGTGAATCCCTGAGCTCTTCAAATCAGACATGCGCAGAAGCAAAATCTCCATCTTGCAAGGACCAAACAAATTCTAATAGGTATTTTAGTTGCATGATAGGTCAGACAAATCATTGGCTGTAAATGGCACTCTCAACAGTTGTAACATGCTTTACCTGCCGTCAGGTGGCATTCAACAAGTGTGAAATTCTTTCCTGTTTCTGAAAACATCAAAGAAATTCTGATCCTAATGACTTGCACCTTATAACTGAAAATAAACCAACGCATCATCACCGATGGCTCTGGGATAATAGGGTCTCGCCTACCCAAAAAAACTTGCACCAGTTTAGTGAAAATCTGTTTCAAAATTGATTAGTTAAGTAAGTGCAAACCTCTGTGTGGACAATCTTAAATCACTTTCCATCAGGTTTAAGTTAAACCAATACAAACTTTGTATATAGACAAGGCTACGTAGCTGAATGATCATTATAGGCAGTTATCAGTAAACTCAAGAGGAGTGTGTAAACCAATAGATGCTGTATACACAGAAGCTTCTCTACATATAGCAATAGAATCATTTCACAGGGGCTAAAGACTTAGCCATCCGTGTCCCAAATGTCTGTTTTAGGAAGAAAAATATCCTTGCTCAAGGAAAAAAATCTTTTACTAATGACATAGATGTTAAGAATAAAGTGGGAAAGAATAATAATTACTCTCCTTGCCATGCGGTTTGATATATTATTATAATGTGGCTGTATGGACTAGGGGTTAGAGCAGATGTTTGGGAGTCAGAGTCTCTGTGTTCTGTAACCTTTGCTTTTAAGTATTATATATAAATATTGAACAGCCACTTACTAGCTGTGTGCATCACTTAACTTCTGCATCTTTAAGTCACTTGTAATATTTTCAAAAGCTCATTTGCAAGACCCATTTTCAAAAGCGACTTGGGCACTGGGGCACTTAGATCCCATTGGTGCCTAAATCATTTTTGAAAATTGCACTTAGACTCCTAAATCACTTTGAAAACCTTACCCTTAACCATGGCTAAATCAATTAGGGCCAGGTTTTCAAACATGCTCAGCACTCACAATCAAGGCCAGATTGTCAAAGGAGCTAATTTTAAAAATCTGGCCCTAAATGTCACAGGTGCTAAAAAAAAATCTGGCCTTTACTGATGTGCCTCATTGTGAACTGAGCTCTGTTGTCAAGCCAGACCCAAATGTGAGCACTGAGTACTCAAAGATCTAGCTCACAGAGCCATACAGTGGTTTGCTCTGAGTTACACAGATATAAATCCAAAGTAATTCAGATATACTGTAACTCAGGGTGTGATCTGGATCCAGCCCTTGATCTCTCTGTACCTCATGAATTTGGGGATTTCTAAAAGCCATATAATAACTAGGCAGCCACTTAGATCACAGGGATATTGGGTGCTTTAATTAAGTGTTTGTGAAGCACCTGGAGATCCTTGGATGAAAGGTACAAGGAAAGAATATTATATTACATACTAGTATCCATTGCCACAGGAGATTGTAAGACAACGCCAGCTGGGGTCTGAGCCTTCTGCACTGAGCCCTCTCTTTGGCCGGATTTGTTGTGAGACATGAGCACACAGAAAGCCTGTCGTGTTTTCTGCCCCCGACTAAAACCGACCATTTGGAGCCAGTGAAATAGGTTTATTTAAGAAAATGTGCTAGTGCGTAATACTGTGTCAAAATGAAACCAACCTCTGCTTTGAAAATGGGGAGCCCAGTGACTTCACTTAGCCTTTCTTCAAACCCCGCTCTGAAAAAAAGCTGCTTCTTTGTTGCACTGAAAGGCCCCATGTTCCCAGAACACAAACTAAAAGCGCCTGAGGAATCCAGGCCTGTTTCTAGCTCTGAAGGCAAAGTAACTCCGTCAATTGAACACTGGCCTCTCCTATTCAGGACGAATCCCAATCCACCATGATTTTAGCTGCTGCGAGCCATGCATATAACAACATTTTTGTAGGGGGGAAGGGAGGAATTATTTTAGATCCCTGAAAAACTAAAGTCCACAGAACAAAGGCACTGTGTAATTTATGCGTTTTCTAGCTTAGGGTTTTCCAGCCCTGAAAGAGACCCACACTTGACTGAGCACAGAGATTGTAGGCAGCATTTATTCGCTTTCTGCTTCGGGGCTAGTCAATAGGAAACAGCCTGGTGTTTTCCTAAAAAGATTTAAATCCCGAATTGGCCCCCAATAATCCCTCCTCTCTGAGGAACCAGAGAGATGCAGATAGTTTAGAGGAGATGGGTTTGGCCAAGGTTTTGGTTGGTAACTCAGTGTGTGCTAACACCACATGGGAGAGTGGCCCTATGTTCATGAGTAGCCCTGATGTTTTTCCTGGGTCCCGCAAGAGCTGAGTTCCTGTAGCTCAGAAAGGATCCCTAGTGACTCTCAGTGTGGCAGATCAGACTAAATGATGACTTATTTTATGTGGAGAAAATAGTAGCCCAGATGAAGGGCCTGGGTATCCTCCTCACCTAGACTTGTACATAGTCTTCAGGAATGTCAAGTCCTCCTCTTCCTTCACCACTTAGAATATATTGTTGCCGGAGGGTAAAAGGAGAAACCTACAAGTCAGCTCCTCAGATGGTGTAAATCAGTCTAGTTCCACTGACTTCAATGGGACTGTGCCAATTGACACCACCTGGCAATCTGGCCCAATGGCTTCATAAGGTAGAAGAGATGGAGAGCTGCGCCTATATTTTATCTTTTTGTTTTTTAATGATCACGATCAAATATTGGTGAACATCAATGCACAAATTGATCAACCAGGTCAATTTCACCAATGGCATTCTTTTTTCAGCTCTCATTTCTGTGATTCTATGGCAGCCAGGCCAGAATTTCAGAAAATAAAGGAACCATCTGTAAAATTGTATTTAATTGAAACAAAAACATCCCTCCCGGCATTCCCCTACACATGCAAATGCACATAGACGCTCACCATGAGGTAGGAGGTTTGCAGAGAAACCAGCAGTTCTGAAGTGTAATCCTGAACAGATGGCAGCTTTATGCATGGAGCCTCAGAAGGGTACTTTTTAGAGTAAATAGCAACAAATGGTTTGGTGCATAATGCATTGAAATCTACATCTCACAGAAAGCATTTTCCAGCAGCAGAAAACTACTTGTGACAAATTACACTGAACAAATTAAAAGCATAAAGCAAAACTGGCTTCAAAACCAACAAAAGCATTCACTGAAATCCTTGCATCTGCACTTTGCTATTCAAAACTTTCAGACCTGTCGATTTTTTTCTTCGTTCCCCCAGCCCCAGATTAAGGGACCGATTCAATAAAAATGATAGATCCATCTTAAACATGGAGGATGCTCACAAACATTCTGGAAGATATTGGCCCATGCAGCTGTACGAGGCTTCTGAGGTCTGGAAACTAAACACTATAACAGAGTTGCCATGCTGGCTGGGGGAGTGAGTGTTTCTGGGCACAGCCACAGACAGCCCCTGAAGGGCATGGGTCTTCTCAGATGGGAAGACCCCTGTGTCAGGAAATAAAATAGAGGAAGGTGTCCTGCCTTGGAAAGAAACCCAAACTGTTATGATCAGCAATACGGTCACGTAGCATGATTTTTACTGGATCTTGAAGGCATCACAAGAACCCGGCCCAGTATTTCATACAGGTCTGTATTTCATGATCTCATCAACCTTGATAGAAGATGTCTAAGGAAATCCAAGGTGCAGCTCGGAGTGATAGTGTTGTTTCAGTAGGTGGCCTTCTTCCCTCTGCATAACTACCGAGCCACTGCCCCAGTCTAAAGTTAGGAGCCACTGTACTCCAGGATGCGCTGTCTTTCAGGAGAGAGCTCAGACTGAAGTCATGTCCAATGGGGATCATTAAGGACACGTTTTATAAGCATAAGGTTCTCAGGCTCTGTGTCCTAGACAAAGTACAAACCAAAGTTCCCACTGGAATTTCTGATTTTAAGGGTAATCTTTGCTCTCTTCCCTCATGCTGTGTAGTGTGGCTAGGCCCTACTATGCAGCGGCTGCATTTCATCTCAGAGGTGGCTACATATCAGTAGTTGGCAAAGTCACCCATGTATATATACAATTTGTAAAGCATTTCACAATAAAAGATTGCTGTAGAGATCTAAGTCATTATCATTACACAGGAAAACGTTCAGCTTAACAGGGCAAATAGGACACTCTGACAGAATAATAATATATAAAACAATAACTTGCGTTGGAGATTTGTACTCTATGGGACCGACACTAAGGTTATCACCAGAGGAGAGCTCTGCCTCAGGACTGGGTTTTCTGTCCGTATGATCTTTAAAAGCCAGGAGGCATTTGAAGCAGGCAGTTAGGAAAGATTGTATGAAGCAGGCAGTTTGAAGTAGCAATTAGAAATGATGAGCTGGGAAGGGCAGTCTGAACTGGCAGAGACGTTAAAAATGGAAGAAAGTGTAGCGAGGGCAGGAGAAAGAGAGAGAGAGGAAACAAAGAGGAAATGGCCATATGAAGAAGCGCAGAAGGGATGTGGAAGTGAAGTAAATAGAGGGAAAGGGCCAGAACCAAAGAAGAAGCCAACGAACCAGGGGATAGAAAGAAAACGAGTGAGCCTCCTGGCTAACACCCCTCCCTGCACAGCGGGTATGGAGGGCTTGAGAAGCTGAGATGAAAATACAAAGCTCTCATGAAAACATACCTAAGTCAGAGAAGGAAAAGAACTACCAGGCCATGTAGTTCATCCCTCTGTCAATGCAGGACTGGTCCTCACAGCCAGTTTTCTAGCACTTTGTCCAGTCTAGTTTTAAATGCCTGGTGATATTACCTGCATTAGATCCTAGAGTCCCAGTCAGAGATCAGGGCTACATTTCCCTGTACAAACACAGAGACAGACCCTTCCCTGAATAACGGTGCTCCAACTGCCATGCCAAACAGACTGCAGATTTGTCCGTAATGTGATGGATAACTAAGGAGTCCCCTTTCTTCCTTGTATAGTCCAGAAAACCACTGAAAAGCAAATCCAGACAAATTTCCTCTCCCCTGCGTCTTGTTCTTTGGAGTGCAGGTGCCAAGTCCCTTCTTCATCCTCTGGTCAATTTGCTTTCTCGATTGGCTCAATCACTTTGTTTACCTTAGATGCAAATGTATTTTCATTGTCCTTTGTTTGGAATCAAGCCATGCTATTTTCTCATCTTCCTGTTAGCTTGATCCATGCAGACAGGTAAATCCACCTTCCTTTGTCTAGGGCAGATTTGTGTATCAACTGCCTCTGCAACACATTTTGAGAACATCTTTCCAGCATACATGCATAACTCTTTATACACAACACGTGGCGACATCATACAGTGATATTCATGACCAAAATCTCACCCATTTTTATATGATGCTTTACAAGACAATGTTTGGCTAAACATTCTGACAACAGTGTGTTGTGCCGTTTGCTGGTTGGCATAAAGGGGATCTTAGGGTCACAGGGTCTCTCTTCTATTCAATATTTGTGTTACACATTAGTTTTCTCCAGATATATTCACCTGCACATGTGAGGCACAGATCTTATGTTGTTAATTCTTGGCCATATTAGTAATCCATCTAGGTCCCTTTCTATTAGTTCTCATCCTTGTGGTGTCTGCAACGACTCTAAGTTTAGCATCCTTCGCAAACCTTATGCTGTTTACCCTCTCTTCCATGTTCGTAAATAAGACGAGGTGCCACTTATAAGTGATACAGCCTTCTAGACCCTTCACCTCCATTTCACCCATCACTGTTTATCATTGCTCTTTGTTTACGATCCATTTCAGTCTATGTGAAAATACTCAGATCCAGGTGCTTTCAAAGTTATTTTTCCAAATAAGATTTTAGGAGACACTGATTCAAAAACTTTTCTAAAATTAAGACAGGTTAGATCTACTGTGTGCTCTCCATCCCATTAATTTTGTAATTCTATCAATAAAGTCATTAAGTTTGTTTGACTTAATTTGTCCTTTAATCTTCAAAAATTCTTGCATCTCACTGCTCATAGGTCCATTATCTGCTAGGAATTTACAGATTTTTTTTTCTCTCCGAATGTTTATTCTCCTACATTACTAGGGATTGAAAACAGACTTTTACTGGGCAATAACTGCAAAGAACATTCTTTTCTTCTTTGAAGATCAGTACCACATTCACATTTTCCCCAATCTTCTGCTTCAGCTCCATTTTTTGTAACGTTTAAAAAATTGTTATTAGTGGAGAAATAAATTAGCTAATATCCTCCCTAAAACCCCAGCCATCTAAGACTGGTGCATATTCACATTGTCTATGTGTTCTCTTATGTGTTCATTGGCTTTGTTTTTTAATGTCATGCTGTATTTAAAAGGATTCCATTGCTTCCAGTTGTCTCAGTTGTGGTATTAAGTCACAGCCTGTGCAAAGGCAAGGTGCACGAACCCAGTGAGAGCTCCTGCAAGCATTGTGCCTAAGGCAGGGAGTAGAACAGGACTCAGAGGGAAACAGGGACTCAAAGAGATTAACTAGCAATCCAAGATGACCATGATGGGTGCTGCTCTACAGCAAACTAATATGTTAGACAGCATACGAATCCCAGCTCAGAGCCCCTGTACAGCAGATTTCCTAGCAATTCCTGCTGTCTAGCTGTTTCCGATACGCCGATGTCAGAGCAACTTCACCCCAGTCCAGAACAGCCCATTGCAACGGGGACTCAGGCTGGAAGGGTAGAGTGGTGGCTCCCCGATATTCGTTCTTCCTGTGTACGAGGCCGGAAAACTCAGGAGTTTCCACTCATGGATTTTTCTCCTGATTCTTTTGGTGGCTAAGGCTGAAAGTGGCAGAGGGGGTTCAGCCCGCTAACACCGGAAATCAGAAAGCCAAAGACCATCCAAAAAGGCCCTTTGCTGTTGCATTGCTGCCAGGCATCTTTTTCTTTTCTTCATCCCCATGACACTAGAGGTCCAACAGAATCTGCCAGGGTCTCCCACTTCTTTTCATGGCACCCAGAACATCCCCTCAGAGAGGCATGGGGGTTAGATTTTACCACAGAGCTGAGGAACTTGTGTTAGGCGATGCTAACTCAGTCTGTTTCAGTGTACAGGCTACACCCATAAATATTTGCTAATCCCATAGGTGGCACTCTTCCCTCTGAATTCATGCTTACCCAGTTGCCCAGCATGCTATTAGGGGGCACTGAGGTATTGGGGATATTAAACTGAGATCCTGATTTATTATAATTAAATGTCTGTAGCTCTTTTTGTTCATTTGTTTACAAAAGCAAGGTGTTAACCTTTGTGCTCCGGCCAAATTCCAGATCAGGTAACTCTATTCTGCCTGCTTAAATCTCCCCTATAGTTTTAATTGCATGTGTGATCTTTCTTCACTTCCTCTCCTAAATCGCTGTGGAATATTGTGATGCACTGTTAAACAGCTGCCACATTCCACCTCAGAGCTGGCTGCTTGTTAGTGATGGGCTGGCTCCTGTATGTAAGTATGCAGATCTGGAGTGTGCAACCACGCCAGGGTCCCTCTGCTCCTGTCCTTTTCACACAGCCCATTCAGAGACCTTCCTTCTTGGGGATACCACTGTGCAGTTTAATTACAGTGGTTCACTCCACCAACTTTTACATACTAGTATAGTCACCATATTGACAGTGTTATCCAGCTTGACTGTCCCTTCTCCAAAAGAACTCCTTTTTGTCAGCTCCACCCCCCTGCTTCTTCCCCCTGCACTTCCTTCCTGTGCTCTTTTCTCCAGTCTCTTTGTTAATGGGCTAATCAACTCATTAGCTTCCCGGCCCTAATCTGCTCTGGTAATCAGGAACCCCTCTTCCCAATCAGGAATTCCCCAGGGGCCTAATGTGTTAATCAGTGACCAGAGTGCTGGTTCAGTTGCTGGTTCCCAGCACTCTGGCCCAGCAAGGTTTGCGAGGTGCTCTGAGATCTTAGTGAGAACAGGTGCTACGCCATGTCATTATTAATAGTGAATGCCGCTCTTTCCCAGAAACAGTAGTAACGATGGGGGATTCGGTACCTGGGGCAAGTTGATACATTTGCATCCTTTCCCATTGCCTTTATGCAGACCTTCAAATGTGATTCTTTATGCAAAACGCTTATATCAGAGACATGACTGTAATGGGCTTTTTTTCTCCCATTGATCTACTCTGTTGAGCATCTTCTGATGTCTATACGTGTTTTATTATATACATCTGTCATAAACAGATAGTTAAGGGTTAATGTCTCTTTTACCTGTAAAGGGTTAAGGAGCTCAGTAAACCTGGCTGGTACCTGACCAGAGGACCAATAAGGGGACAAGATACTTTGAAATCTTGGTGGAGGGAAGTCTTTTGTTTGTGCTCTTTGTTTTGGGGGTTGTTCGTTCTCGGAACTGAGAGGGACCAGACATCAATCCAGGCTCTCCAAATCTTTCTGAATCAGTCTTTCATGTTTCAAACTTGCAAGTAATAGCCAGGCAAGGCGTGATAGTCTTATTTTTGTTTTCTCAGCTTGTAAATGTTCCTTTTTGCTGGAAGGATTTTTACCTCTGTTTGCTGTAACTTTGAACTTAAGGCTAGAGGGGTTTTCTCTGGGCTATATAAATCTAAGAACCCTGTAAAGTATTTTCCATCCTGATTTTACAGAGATGATTTTTACCTTTTTTCGTTAATTAAAAGTTTTCTTTTTAAGAACCTGATTGATTTTTTCTTTCTTGTTTTAAGATCCCAGGGACTTGGGTCTGGACTCACCAGGAGTTGGTGGGGGAAAGGAGGGGAAAATGGTTAATTTCTCCTTGTGTTAAGATCCAAGGGGCTGGATCGGTATCACCAGGGACTTGGTGGAAAAGCCTCAAGGCAGCCCAGGGAGGGGAAAGTTTTGGGGGGACAGGGAGTGTGCCAGACACTGGAATTCTGGCTGGTGGCAGCGTTACCAGATCTAAGCTAGGAATTAAGCTTAGAAGGGTCCATGCAGGTCCCCACATCTGTACCCTAAAGTTCAGAGTGGGGGAGGAAACCTTGACAACATCAGTAATTGCTTTGGTGCAAAAAAATGCATCAATACCTAATAATACAAGCTAGGATTATGAAAGGGAGCTGGGGCCCAGCTCCCATTGAATTCCAATGGATTTGGGTGCCCATTTGAAAGCCCCAGCCACAGTCTTTAGAATTTTGTTCAGAGACATGCCTCACTGGTTCCCTCATTTCCATTGGTTAGACCTTTGGCAAATCAATCTGTGTTCTCTTAGAAGAGGAAAAGCTGGAGACTTGCGTGCAGTTTTCTGTAGCACTGACAAGGAAATTAGTAAAAATTATTTATATTACAGTAATGCCCAATGTCAGCTGGCATTGGGACCCCACTGTGCTAGGCGCTGCCCAAACCCCTACGGAGAGATAATCCTGGCCCTGAATTGCTTACACTGTAAATACACAAGACAGACAAAAGGTGAGAGGGGAAACAGAGGCATCACCTCAAATCAGTGGTAGAACCCAAGGTAGAATCCAGGTCCCTGGACTCCCAGTCCAGTGTGCTAGCCGGCAGATCATGCTGCATTCTTATGAAACCTCACTTAGTCCCCTATTTCTCATCTCGCTTCTCCCAGGTAGACCCATATAGCCATTGACTTCAGTGGGCCTTCGTATGGGTACAGAGCTCTGCCTACACAGAAAGGCATTGCAGGATCTGGGCGTATATGTGATAAAAATATTAACTCTTAACCTCAGTCTGCATGTGAGTAAAGTTACTTATATGATACTTTCCTCATTGGAGGAGTGTTGGAAGGATTGGGCCCTTATACAACTTTATTACACATAGAGCTTAAGTTTAACAGCAAATATCGTATAATTAATCTACAAGTAATTGCTACCGTTTCCCCACATTAAACCTTTCCCTGTGTTTAATGTCGAACCATTAATTTGTGTTCTTTCGTTTGCAAAATGTAATAACGTGTATAAAAGGAGCTGTTAGGTTTCGAAGTGAGCCATCAGCCTCGGAAACAGTATGTTGTAATGTTGGGAGTTCACGGTTGCAGCTACTGCACCACCACAAAATTGAATCACTTGGGCTGGAGGAAGCACTTGGTAGGTGTTCAAATACCAGTCTGATGAGCACAAATGTCCAGTGTGATGGATGGATGGATGGATGGATGGATGGATGGATGGATGGATAGACTCAGCTAGTTCATTTCTAGGTGATCCTGTGAAAAGAATCAGGTTGTATTACACCATTCAGAAACCACTCTTGCTGGATAGACATAGTTAGATGAGCCTAGGATAATCCCAGAGTGATTAACAGTTGGAACAAACTACCAGGAGAAGTGACGGATTCTTTACGTCATGAAGCCTTCAGAGCACACTGGCTGCCTTTGGGCTCCATACAGAAGTGACTGGATGAAATTCTATGGTTTGGGTTACATGGGAGCTCAGACTAGATGAGGTTATGGTCTCTTCTGGACTTAAAGTCTCTGAATCACTGAGTCTCAAATGTAACTTGAAAACCTTCATTAATGGCAATTCCATGACGTCCCTGGCAATGGCTTTCACTGCTAAATTGTTCTCAAGGTTAGCTAGTTTTTCATATAGTTAATCTGAAGTTTCCTGGCTGCAGCTTGGCTGGATGACTTATTTCTTCCATCCCTCCTGGCTGGCTAGCATGAATATGTGCCTTCATGTCTTGGTAAGGATGGTGATAGTCCTGTATCTCCCATCATCTTTCTTTCTCTGGGCAGAGCGTGTCTCATTCTCTCAACAAACACATCTGTCTTAGAGATGCACCCGGGTCACTGAATGCAGAACCGGATTTGGCTCTGAGCCTGGACTTCCCCAAAGTTTGGGGTTGGTATTTCAATTTGGCCTATTATAGAGATAGGCCAGAGTAATGTAGTGATTTGGGGGGCAGATTCACTGCCCATTATGTCTGCTTTCTGCTGGTTTCCTTGTAGAGGACTCCCTCGTTGCATGGGTCAGTGCAGCAGCTCCTAGACACTTACTGGCCACGCTATAGGGATATAGCCAGGAGAGCTGCTACAGCCACCTGATCCCCAGCTTTCATAACAGCTCCTTTGTTCCTTAGGCAGCTGGTATAAGACCGAGCAGCCCAAAGGATGCTCTATCTAACGCTGGCCTGCAGGACCATGGATTTGCAAAGCTGGCTTCATGTCACCTTTGCCTCCCACATCCCCAAAATGCACTGGGCTCAGCTTTGCCAGGACCATAAATCCGCTTTCCATTATCTTGATCTGAATGTAGATGAACTCCAAAGTTCAAAGTGAGCAAGAAGGGACAGAGCATGGGCGGAGCTTTGGCTTTGCTCCCGTCCCACCCCACCCAATGTGCCGACCAACACAACTGAGCTAGCGTAAGTGGATGGCATATCTGCTGCTGATATAGCTCAGACGCAGATTACCCCCTCCCAGAGGGAAGCAGGAAGGGAATTGTGCCTCGGGGGTGGGGGCACAATGCCCCCCAGGGTTATTCCTTGGGTGGTGTGGTTTGTACACCATCCCTTGCTCATATCCCAGTCTAAAGGTACAATCTAGCCCTAAACTAGTGCAAAAATGTTGGCTCTTCTGGGTTGACTAAGGTGCTCCTGTCTATGTTATTTTGGGCCACCATTTACATCAGCAGAATCAGCAGGTGAGCTGAGCATTAAACTCACAGCAAATAATTTACTCAGCAATGCGGCCTCTTTTTCTGCTCATGAAATGTCTTTGAGCATATCAAGATTTCCTTAAATTTATTCATTATTTCAATTTATTCGACCCAGATTTGGTTCCCCTGTATGGATGGATTGGGAGCAGTTTGCTGCAAGTGTCTGACAGTACATCAAGTTATGCTTATTCGTGTAGCTGTGTTTGGCCACATAAATCACTGGGTATAGTTCCTGCTCCTTCACTGAACAAGTGTCGCTTTTGCTTGGTTGGATAGCAATTCTAGGAGGAATCAGACCACCCCACTATTTTTTAACCTCATTTGTTTGTTAATAGTTAAATTAACTTCACTGGATTATTTTGAGATCATTAGCTCAGAGAAAGAGAAACTGACACAAGGATGAGACTCAAAGAGTTTGATTTACAATACCCCTAGAGCAGAGCAGCCATAAATGAATCGTGTATCTTCTTGCCTTTGCTAGGACCACAGGCAGGAACAGACTCAGGATCATGACCATGCATCCAGCAGGACATAAATCCATAAAGCCAGCAGGTCAGGATTGTACCTAGGATATGGAGGATCTATAGCTTTCACGCTAATCTCCAAATCTACCACAATCAGAGATTATTATCCATCATAACAAACAGCTGCTAAATCCTTTCTTAGTGTTTGCCTTACAGAAAATACAATAGGCTAAATTCAAATTAATTCCTGGTGTAAGCCTATTTAAAGCAATGGAATTACACCCAGCATGATTTTGTCCCCAATAGCTTTACCCAAGCTATTTGAAACTATGCATGCCTGGGCCAGATCCTGCTGCATTTTGACATCCAGGGCAAAAAAACCCATTCACGTCAATGGTGCAAGGTTAAGCCATAATGGTGGTTCACCAAAACTTGTGTTATAATGGCTTTTACCCATAGAAACTTCCATTGCCCTCCAAACTATGGGGGGAGAGCAAGTGAAAAGACCCCAAAGCAGGAATTCTTACACACTTACCAATGTAGCACCAGCAAACAAGGATAACTTTCCCCAAAGAGATGACCATTCCAACGTAAAAGAGGCTATTAATATGGCTTACATTTATGGAGAGCTGTTCACCCTCAAAGGATCCTTAAGCACTTTCCAAAC
This sequence comes from Mauremys reevesii, assembly GCF_016161935.1. Taxonomy (NCBI): domain Eukaryota; kingdom Metazoa; phylum Chordata; order Testudines; family Geoemydidae; genus Mauremys; species Mauremys reevesii. Next base: position 10,721,949 of record NC_052638.1, on the reverse strand, counting down.
TATGCATACACACACGGATCATGTCGCCAGCGACTGCAATGCAACCGCTTCTGGGATTGGAACGAGCCAGCTGTTTAACAGTTCACAACAACACTGCCCATAGCTTCGGAGAGGAAGCAAAAAAAAAATCATACTCAAGAGGAATTGCAGGGAGAATTTAAAGACACAGAATTAAATGGCTATCCTGGCAACCCTCATTGATGCAGCATGTCAGGATCCTAGCAAGTTGTCAAAAGTCACTGTGAGCCCTGAGTGTAGGAGAAACTAAGGCAGCTATGTAACCTGACATCAGTCCCCAGGAAGCTTGTGGTGGCATCAATTTGGTGGTTTGACTACAGCTGCCATACCGCTATATCAGTGCCGATTGGAATTAACTTAGCATATCTTTAAATGCATCCACAGCCACAGAAGAAGCATTTTCAATCAAGTGGAGAGACATAGGATGGGATTTCCCCCTCCCCTCCACACACACCTTTGGGTCTTTCAGGAAAGCAGCCAAATATATCCTGAATCACCTGGCCCACTGCAGAAGCCTGGTCCATGCTTTTCTTGCTGAATATGTATTTTTATTTCATCTCTAGAGTTGCTAATGCAGGTCTTTCCTTCTAATTAGCCAAACACAGGCACTGGGCGTGAAATTGGAAGTTAAGTGCCTAAATACTTTTGTGAATCCCACCTTAAGGATGCAATCCTGACCCCACTGAAGTCAAGGGGAGTTTTGCCCTAGACTTCAGTGGAGCCAAGGTTTAACCTTAAAGGCATGAGATCCCACAGACCTTACTGAAATGAGTAGCCCTTGCACACGTAAGTACGTTTTACAGTGTTTTCTAAACATGGTCAGACTCTGTCTCTGTCTAATCTTTTGACCTCACTTGTTTTACAGCTGATACTCCAACAAATGCAAGCAATTTGGCATTTGCCTTTCTTGCATTACCATCCCATTCTTGGCTAGTATTCAATTTTTTCATCCATTAGAATTCCCCCGGATCCTCTCTGTCAGCACATCTTCAGTGTCGTTTGTATTCTTCCATTTGCATCTGAGTAAAAAGTCCAGACCAGATGAGTCTATGGTGTGGGATAGAACTGTTGCAATAAAGAAATCTAGCATTATTACTATACAGTATTCCTAAGGCTGATATTATACTTGAAAAATAAATGCTCATTTTAAATATTTTATTATATATTGCTAATACAGAAACATAAATGACTGGTTCTAGATTACACATGGGGAGAGGTTAAGTGTGAAAAAATGGTTTAAATTATTTTTAACCAATTATGGAATATTTGCCTTAGCTGTGAAGCTGTATGTGCTGAAAAGTTGTACACGTTAGTGTTTTTTATAGTATACACATTTGTTTCCTTCAATAGCACCGCTCACATAAGTAAAGACAACTCATGTGAGTAAGGGTTTGTGTCCTAAGATCTGTGTAAAAACAAAAAAGGCCTCTCTTGTATTGTAATGGAACATTTTAAAAGGTAGGCCCTGATTCCTGTGTTTCATGATAACGTTATGGACCAACTGCTGCACATGTGCTATCAACTGCATGGTCAATATCTTTTAAATAGAAATGTTTCAAAATGTAGTTGTAGTACTTTAAATTTACTTTAATCACACCTGGAGAATGGTAGCTTTATGTACACACAGGAATCACAAGTGAGTCTTTTTGTCTGTCCCTCTGAATTCGAGCAGGACTGATTTCATTATCCCTAAATCACCATTGTTGATGACTGGGAATCAGGACTAACTAGCCTGGAACATCTTTATCTGCATTAGTCCACAACTCTCCATAGCAGCTTGCTCAAGTGCTGAACCATCGTTGTGGTTTAGAATGTTCTAATACAGAACTTTGATGGAAGTTAAGTTTCTTCACCACCTCTAATTCTGTTCTATTCAACTTCTCACAGTGCCCACAATCACAGTGGTATCAAATCTTCTGTCTTTGTTGACCAAAAAGAGTATTTAGCTCTTGTCCTCTTTATAGCATCCCATTATGCTGGAACCAAATTGGGTCGGAGGAGTAGGAAATGGTGCTACTCTACTTAGGCATTTCTCTTTTACAGCAGGCCTGAGTGTTTCTGCTAAAAATGATCAGCAGGAAAATAGTTAACTATTTAGATTGTGAGATTCTTTGGGCAAAGACCTTGTCTTTTTATCTGCCTTGCACCAGCTGATATTATATAAATAATAACGTTGACATTTAAAGAATCATTAGGAATCAAAGTGAATAGTTATTGAGGAGAATAGCAGTAGCATATGCCGCCTTCGAAATAATCGCTCAAATTCTCTTCTCACTTACACTGCTGTAAATCTGGAGTAATGCCCCAGACTTCATTATTTTGGGCTAATTGTGGACTCACAAAGGCAATGCACTAGGTCTTATTTGGGAGGTATTTCCACAATTGAGCCAGAAACTTTGTTTTCTTTTCCATGAAAGCTTAAATTCTGCATAGGCTGATGGGGCTTCCAGAGAACGTGCTGGTGTAGCACATAGCATGGAGTAATGGTTCAGTCCAATCACCACCTTGGCGTGTTTGTGGACAGTCATCATGTCTTCCTTCGCTGTTTACTTCAGAGAGAACCAAGGCCGCTCTTTTCAGCTTTCCTGAAAGGTTTTCCAAGAGCTCTATACCGTTTTGTTCTTCACGGGGTGGCCAAAATTGAATGCAGAACTTCAGTGGAGATTCAAGACAGAGCACAGTGAAATCTCTCTCTTTGGGTTTTGGACTGTGTCCCATCACCCTCATATATGAACAACAGCCTTCTTATAAACGTGATTGGCAATAGCAAAGTCCGTAGTGGGTTTCATGGAGTTTCTGGCTTTGCTCCCTTTTGAAGTTATAGGAAGCTTGGCGGTAGGATTGTTTTTTAAGGGGGTTGAAAGGAGATGAGAGCAGTAGTCAGTGTCATTCTGGTGAGGGTAGAAAAGCTTTAGCAAAGAGGAAGATTTTACACTATTTTCTAAACACGATCAGATTCTGGCCCCATCTAGTCCCTTGAACGTGCTTGTTCTACAGATGGTGCTCCTATACATGCGAACAATACGGCATTTGTTTCTTATGATCGAATCTCGTTCTTGAGTCATATTCAGCTCAATGCCCCCCCACCCCGATCCTCTCTGTTTATACATGTTTTGTGCAGTTGGTACTTTGCAATGTAATGGGCTGAATCCTGATGGATCCTTACTTTATTTGGATTTCTCTCACACTCAGGCAACCATGCAGAGGGTGAGTAAGAAGTAAGAATCTTTGTGTTTTGGCTCAAATATTTGAGCATTTCACTATTCCTTCCTCTGTCAACCACTTAACCTTTCTGGCATTATCATCTCCCGTTGTATTGATGTCAGTCCATTTCTCCGGTGTAGTGAGATCAGGCTGTATTTTAATCCTGTCGTCCACGATATAACTAGGTTTAACTGGGAGGAACTGAAAAATTAGGCTGAATAGCCAGAGATGCTTCCTAATGGTGTTGCCTGCTAGCATGTGTAACCGTCTCTCAGTGAAATGCGCGAAAGTTCCATTACTAGAGACATTTAAACCTAAACTGGAAAAACACTCTACACCAGTGGTTCCCAACCTTTTTTGTCTGGCGGGCACCAGACGACGAGCCACGGAGGACCATGGCGGCAGATGAGCATCCGCCGAAATTCCGCCAACAAGTGGCAACGTCAATAGGCGTCGCCGCCGAAATGCCACCAACAAGCAGCATCATCCAGAGGTGTCACCACTGAAATACTGCTGAAAATTGGCAGCATTTCGGTGGCGACGCCTCTGGATGACGCAGCTTGTTGGCGGATGCTCGTCCACCAGCCAGTACGTGGGTGCACTTGGACACCCAGGGCACTGCGTTGTAGACCCCTGCTCTACACCATAGTAAAGGAACCATCTGCCATAGGAGTTATAATAATATTGGACCTAGGACATAACTGATGCCTCCTCCCAATATTATTATTATTATTTATTACTTAGATTGTGGCAGCATCCAAAAGAGCCTAGGCACTTTCCAGACGCAGAGGGGAAGGGTATCATTTTTAAGTGCCCTACTTTTTCAGGCCCAGATCCTCGCAAGGTATTTGGGCTCAGTCCCCTCAATTTCAGCAAGAGTTAGGAGACTAAGTACATCTGAGGGGCTGACTCTTAGGCACTGATGTAACTTTTGAAAATTTTGCCCAACCACCTAGAGGAATTACTAATGCACATCCCACTGGAATTTGCCTTGCATCAGGACTGAGTGAAAACTGAGGCTTCGATTGTCTCGCCGCCCTTACGTGGCTACACAGGGAAGTAAGAGAGAGTATGTCCCCCTTTGCATTCCTGCTTACTCTGCTCAGATTATAACTCCGGGCATGAAGGAGAAAGCCAGGGCTACTCCCCCACTAATTCCCCTCTGTGAGAAAGTGGGCAGGGAGCAGGTGGAGAGGAAAAGTGGAAGAGTTTTAGTATTGACCTTGTCCAATTAACTCACCAGCCAGAGTATCCAGTCAGATTCACAGGAAGGAGTAAGCTGCCCCATGGATGCATGAAAATAGCTTACTCTTCTTCCAGAACAAGAGGCAAATTGGAAGGGAAACAATACCTTTGCTGCTGCTCAAGCACTACCGCTTGCTAGGGTGTGAGCCCAAAGTCACAGTGCAGTTCTGAGTGAAGACTTCAGCATGTTTATTATTCTAGCTAGCCAATCATTCATTAGTTTTATAGTAATTCCATCCAGTCTGCCTTTCACTCCTTTCCCCACAATAATGCTATGCGGGATTGTATCAAATATCAGATTGAAACTGAAATGCTAACCCTCCGCTGCATTTCCGATATCAGCTACGCTTGTTATCCTCTCACAGAGAGAAATTAAGTTAGTTTGGCATGATAGGTTTCAGATGAATCCACAGTGTCTACTATTTACCACTTTATTATCCTTCAGCTGTGTACAAATTGATTGCTTTATTAATTGTTCTAGCACAGGGGTTGAAAATCCACTCATCTAAGGTGAGTAGGAAACTGTCGGTGCTGCATCCGTATTGGAGAATTTAATTTTTCATTAAAAATGTGTGCAGCCTTTATGTTCAGGAAGATAATCTTCAAAGTGTGAATTGGTAACAGTGCTGTCTTCTTAAGTCTATAGACCAAAAGCTTCATTGTAGGGTGGTCAGAGAATTTTTTTTTTCTCCATGGAAAATGATAGTGACTTTTTTTTCATCTTCATCTATATTTTCAACTATTTGTCCAAAACAAAAACCCAGAAACCAAACAGTTTTCAGGGTTCATCACTTTTCATACTGATCTCAGGCTGGTAGTTTTAATCCTCAGGTTGGTAAATTTTCCAAGCTCTGATCAGGTACTGACATTAAATTCTTATTACATTCACATCATTCACTGGAGTAACACTGGTGTGCACCTGGGAGAAGAATTTGGTTCACTGGTCTGTAATTCTGCAAGTCTGCGTATTTTCCTAATTGCAAGAATAATTGAACATATTTACCTTTTCCAGTTCTCTGAGACCTTATCTCTTATCCATGGATTCTAAGAAATGAGTTCAAACATTACTTCTGATAGTTCCTTTAAGACTCTACAATGAATTTTTGTCCTACTCATTAGGGTGACAAGATGTCCTGATTTTATAGGGACAATCCCAATATTTGGGGCTTTTTCTTACAAAGGCTCCTATTACCCCAATTTTTCACACTTGTTCTCTGGTCACCCTATACTCATCTGAATTTGCTCACATTATTTGGTGTTCTTTAATCTTTCTCTTCCTGACTCTGCCTTAAAACCTCTCCCTTGCCTCATTAACTATCGGCTATATTCTTGCCCTCCACCTAGTATGTCAGAAGGGGAGATAGACAACCCAGTTCTGAAGCCAGAAGGGAAGTTGTGTGGAGATGTTCTTCCCATGAGAGATGTTCCTCTCTTTATTCCATGGTAGCTGTGACGAAGATCAGATTCCCATAGCTGGGAAGGGATGTGGGCAACAGAAAGGTGGAGGAGCCAGAGGAGTAGCCATTGTACATGGCATGTTCCTCTTGCAAATAATCAGGAAATTCAGTGTTTCAAGCATGATAAATTAGTGCTGCGAGCAGGGGCCCCAAGAATTACCTAAATCAATGCAGCAGAGTAGAGAAGAAAGCCAGAAGAGGCAAGGAAACAGTCCGGAATGTGGAAGGCCAGCCATCTATGGATTTATGGCCTGCACTTACCAACCTGAGCACGTGGGGCTGGCCACTCCTCTTTCCAGATCTGTTCTGCCGCAAGCCTTGTTTGTCTGGGTGGGGCAATGCAGCACAGTGGTAGCAGCTGAGGATTTTCTAATGCACGATTCATAGGATTTGGCCCCATATTTGTACTAAGCCTCATATGATGATTAACACTTTTAGAGAAGGCTGAATAAAAGTAGCTAGTAAGCATTCATGCCTTCCCTTGCACAGCTGTTATTTGCTTTCCCTCACTGTTAGGTAGCAGACCTCCCTTTGCCATCTTCTTGTGTCTTATCTATTTATAACATGGTCTTTTGTTCCTTCTTACATCCTTTGTCAATAACCCTCCATTTTGTTCATTGGCCTGTGTAGTGCATTTTATCTCTACCTATCCTTACTAACCTTCTATGCTTGCATTCATCAGTGTTATCTCTCTAGATATCATTCATGCTCAGACATCACAACCACCATCAACTTTATGGGTTAAAATGGAATATAAATATCACCTGGCTGCAATACCATGAAGGAGTTTTAAACAATGCCATTATTTACCCTACTAACGCTTTCTGTTCTCTTCTGTTTCATAATTTTTATTTAGAATCTAACTGATAAAATTAGTCAGGAAATACAGAATGTAGCTGGCTGGAATTCCAAGACAACTGTCAGTTTTGCGTGTGGAGAATAATAATACAAATTAGAAAAAAAAAATCAGCCAGCAAGGAGGGTTCTTTTGGTTAGCTTGCATGGGATAGCCCATGAGGAGACTAATCCTGCTCATCGTACTGATGCCAAACATATCAAAAATATTAACAAAAATTGTGAAACTAGAGTATCTAAAGTCAGGCACCTACATCTTTCAGATTAAGTGGCATTGGTCAAAAAGATTTGACAGTTTATATGCAAAGATTGGAACTAATAAAATCTAATAAATAAATAAATAAAAGTATCATTCTTGTGTATCTTTTTACATGTTAAAGGGACTGTCGAGTTAAAAATTCTCTATTGAAATAATCATCTGTTATGACTAACATACTGGATTATTAAAACAGAAGGAGTGTTAAAGATGTAATTCACTTTTCACCATAAATGCTCTATTTATTTATTTATTTAGGTATCCTGTATTATGGAAATAAACTAGTCAATTTTACTTTAGTTTCTAGTCAATTTCATTTTTTGTTTCCAGTGCAATAGCATAATGCTGCAAAACCTGGGTGGCAAACAATGTGGAAATTCATTTTCAGGTTAAAAAAACCCCAAACTGTTTGCATTGATTATTTCTAAGTATTATGAACTATTTGTATTAATATTTGGGGTTTTACAAAACAAAACAAAAAAATCTAAATGTTGTGCCCAAACACTGACAGAGTCCCTTTTGGTGATTAATCTAATGACATCAATCAATGTTTAACTACTCTCCCTTCCAACTCCCCTCACCCCCCAAAAAATCCCCAGCTAAAAACTGCACACACCCACATGAAGAAAGAAAAAGAAACAACGTAATTAACACCCTGGTGCATAAACCTGAGGTGGGATTAGGGAAACTTTTTCTCACTTCATTCACCCCCAGTAACAATTTTGCCTAGGCCTAAAAGCGTTCATCCCTGCAGTCATATATATTTCATAGAATCATATATTATGCTTTATATGACAGCAGCACCTATAGGCTCGAACCAAGACAGGGAACCAACAGTGCTAGGCACTGTACATGCATAGAAAAAGAGACAGTCCCTGCCTCAAAGAGTTTACAAAAGGGTGGGAGAAAGGAAGCTATCTTTCCATTTTATAGAGGGGAAACTGAGGCACGGAAATACGTAAATGACCTGTCCACGGCTAGCATAGGAGGTGACAAAGGTAGGAATATACCCGGGTCTCCTGCAGCCCAGGCTAGAGCCTTTCCTCTCCCAATTATCAAAGTTAGCAATAGAAAAGACCTATTAGCTACAAAATACATACATAACGAGACTAAGAACTTACACTTCTAAACTGCCCAAGGTCACACAGTGAGCACCCCCGTCCGCTACCAGCGTTTGAACTGGGGGAATGAAAGGGACCGACACGCCTTTAAACATCCCTGTAGCCTATCGGGCCTGGGAGAGCTTTCCTAGGGGGGCAGGGGGGGTCAAATGGAGACAATGGCAAGTTGTCCACCCAGAGGCTCCTAGCCCAGCCTCCCTCCCTCTAGACCCTGCTCCAGTTGTGCTCAGGGCTGCCCTGGGGGGGAAGGGCAAGTGGGGCAATTTGCCCCAGGCCCTGCAGCCCCCCCCCAGAATGTAATATTCTATAGTATTGAAACTTTTTTTTATGGAAGGGGCCCCCGAAATTGCTTTGCCCCGGGCCCCCTGAATCCTCTGGGCTGCCCTGGCTGTGCTCCAGCTCTTCCAGGTTGCAGAGCCCGCGGGCAGGAGAGGGGACCTCTCCTAAGGGGCCACTAGGGCGAGGCCCCTTTAAGAACCGCAGCCCATCACCCTGGCCTCGGCTGCACCTGTGGGACTGGAGCAGGCGCGCGAGCCCCCCCATGCAGACGCACGGCTACACTAGCAGCAGCAGCACCAGCAGCAGCGCCTCGCCGGGCGCATGCGCGGGCGGGCGCTGCGGACGTCACCGAGGCAGGCGAGCCCGTGAGTGCGGACCCCTGGCGCACTCTCCCTCCCTCGCGCCCGGCCGCGCGCGCGCGCTCTCTCCCCTTCTGCTGCTCTCTCCGCCAGGAGCCGCCGAACGATGCGATCGCTCGCAGCCAGCGCCGCCGCCGCCCATTAGCGACCCCCCCTCTCCCCGCCTGCCTTCCAACAAAAACCCTCCCGCCAGAGCAGGATCCACCCTTTCCCCTCCCCCCCACCGAGCCCTCTTCCTCCTCCATCGGGAAGAGCTCAGCCTTTTCTGCACCAGCCCCAGTGCCTGCCTGCAGCCCGGCTCCCACTTGGATGCATTGATTGCTAGAGGGAGAGGTAAAGGAGGGGAGGACAGCCAAGAAAGGAAAAAAGGGGGGGACGCATTTGGTTGCCCAGATTTTTTTTTCCCCCGGGGGGGTGATTTTTTCCCCCTTTCCCTCGGAGTGTCTGAGAAGGGGGGAGGCGCCCGCCGAGAGGTGTTTTTTTCTGGGGGGCCATCATGGGATGTACACTGAGCGCAGAGGAGAGAGCCGCCTTGGAGAGGAGCAAAGCGATCGAGAAGAACCTCAAGGAGGATGGGATCACCGCCGCCAAAGACGTGAAATTACTCTTGCTAGGTAAGCGGCGGCTCCCCCCCGGACCCTCCCACCGCCTCCCGGCCCCTCTGCTGAAGTCAGGCTTCTTCCCCGGCTGTGCACATTCTGCCCTGGGAAACTCTGGCTTTGGCCAAGATCAACCCCTCCTCCCCTCCAATCCATTAACCCAGCTGCTCTCCCTCCTATGTCATCTCCCTGATCTCCTAGTCTCACACTCACCGGCTCTTTCCTTTCTGTGTCTGTCCCCACAGGGGCTGGAGAATCTGGGAAAAGCACCATTGTGAAGCAGATGAAGTAAGTCCTTTGGGGCGAGTGCCCTAAAAGCGTTGATCATTTGCCTTAACAAAAAAATTGACATTCCCCTGTTGCTTTTTTTGGAGGAGGAGGGAGGTTGGCAAGAAGGCGATTCTTTAGTTGTAAGAATGCCTCCGACCGCCATATTTATGGGAGCGTTATTGTTATTATTTTGTGGCTTTGTGGACCCATTGGCGTGGCACATCTGTAGCCGTGATTTCTGGTTGGGAAAGAAGATGGAGGGGGATCCAGCCCTTTGCCCACCATGGACGATCAGGTGTCTGCTGTTCATGGGGCTGGTGCTGAATTGAAGGTGGTGTGGTTTCTCTTTTCTTTCTCACAAGGTGTGTGTCAGGTGAGGGGGGACGGGGGGCTTTCCCAGATGATGTGAATGGCACAGATGTAACCAGGGCATCACCATTAAACATGCCACTGTCGATTAAGATTAATGTCAGGTTTTTATCTCCCTCCCCTCAACGTACACATTCCCTTCGGTGTTTGAGCTCCTGACATGGGCTGCTGGGTTGACCCGCTGGCAGTTATTTATTTCTTTACAAAATCTGCCTGTAATGCGGATTTAAAGCAAGGCTTGCTGCCACTCAAAGCCCCTTTTCCCCGAGATTTCAGCCTTTCCTCTTAATTAATGAGAGATGAATTTGGCTCCTGCTCACCAATTAAAATTAAAGGGGGATTTAAAAAAACAACAACAGAAAATAATAATTAAGCCACAAGGAAACCGGCTCCTTTATAAAAGCTCTGGCCACTTCGGAACATGATTCCTCCTTCCCCCTCCATCAACCTTTTCTCCTGAGCTCGGGTGTGTTTTAAATCTCCCGAGGCTGTCTGGGAGCAAGTGACGAACCGCTGTGGCCGTGTGGTGCTGGACTTGCCCAGGGGTTCTGCTGTGACACCTTTGCACACGCACACACACACATGCACACACACATGCACACACACGCTTTTGCTAATGAGGCAGTTGCTGTGCAATAGACCCCCCAAAAATGGTTCTTTTGGCACCGTGGCTGGAGAGTGAGTGCCTCCCCTAGGCGAGGTGGGGCCGGCTAGCGAAAGGGGATGAGGGGATTTCTCCTTTCACAAGTCCTTAAAAAAAGAAATAAATCTCAGCTTTACCCTGGACCAGACGTGAGCAGCTCGTTCGAGGTGGCGCCATCACTGCACAGCCCCTGATCGCAGCCTTGGGAATCCCTCTCCTGCCCTGTAATATTTGACACGGGATGGGGAGGGGGGGTTATTATTTATTTCTTTGCACAAGGATCATTGCAAAAGGAGCTGCTGCTGGGAGGGCCCCGCCGGTCCCCTGCTCCCCGGGGGGCTGCTCAGAAGTGGGTGTGCAGGCAGGGTGTGGTGGGCGGTTATTTGCCAGCGGCTCCTGGCCACCTGCACGGGGGGGGGGCGGGGACCCCCTTTGCAGCTCGGAAAGGGTTTGAGCATGGAGGGGGGGGCTTTGCCTGCAGAGCAGCGGCCGCCCCGGGCCGGTCCCCGCGCGGCGGGGCGAGCGGTGAGATTTCAGGCGGTTCAAGTGGTGGACAGCGCCCAGCAGAGCCTGGAAAAGTCGATTGGCTCGGGGAGCTCGGCGGCGCTCGGCAAGGCTCGGCGGCGTTCGGAAGCGGTCGGGAGAAGCCGAACAGGCTCGGAAATGGCCGAAGGGGTTCGGGGCCGCTCGGCGTTCCATGCCTTTTGGAACGAAGGGCCCCGATCCACCGGCTCCCGCTGCAGGCAACCGGGGTTTGCCATTGACTGCAAACGGGAACAGGATCGGGCCCTTCTCTTCCCAGCCCCACCCCGCTCTCTGCCGAGGTGCCCCACGCAGGAGAGGGGTGGGGGCACTGACACCCAGAAAAACCAGGCCCTGCCTCCCAGGCGCTCCGAGAGAAATAAGGCTTCTTCCAGAGGGGTAGTGACATTTTCCAGTTCCCAGGGATTGTATTGGGGCAGGAGATCTAGGAAGAAAACTCCCCCTGCCTCCAGAAGCTTTGGCAACCCTCCGTGTCTCAAATGGCTTTTTTATATGGATATGTTTGTGTTTCAGTAAAGACCACACGCTCAGCTTTCGCTGCTTGGAAAGGCGGTTTTGCAAACAGTCCGCACGGTTTTGCCCTTTGGTTTATTGGCAAATTTGGAGTGGGAAGGGGCTACTGCAAATAAATACCAATACATTGTTAAATGTGTCAGTGGGATCTGTTAGATTGTCCGCAGTAGACCTATACAGGAACGACTTTGTGTGTGCATGCTGACATCCACAGATCTACCACTTCCCTTCAACCAAAACACACCCAAACCACCCTTAGAGAAGATGAATAGTAGGACGAGTTTGTGGCAATGTACATTAGGTGACTATGTAGGCATATAAAGTTACTGTACAGTCGCTCTGTGCGGCAGTATTTGCATTTTGAAAGCAAGATGGAAAAAGATAATATACTCCTCTGAAGCTGCTCTCAGTTTATTAAGTAATAATGATAATAATACCTAGTTGATATACAGTGCTTTTCATCAGTAGATCTCAAAGCAATATATGATATGCTTGCAGTTCTATACCTGAGTTAAAAATTCACAGAAACCTGTCTTTATGAACCTGCTTACGTTGTCAGCCGTCAGAACTGGGAGGTGTCTTTTACTGTGGAAACTCTGTACCCTGGGTAGGGTGAAGATAGCAGTGTTGCTATGAATACGGCAGGAGGCATATTTAGAGAGCTATTCAAAATCTCTGGCATTGAGAATTATGACTGTAGAATGAACAACTTGCTGATATTTATATTTTGGAGGTTAATTAAATAATAATACGTAAATTAGCATTTTACCTGGTCAAGCAGCATTATATAATATTCTAAAGTAACGCCTGTTTTAATCACACAGGCCCGATGAGAACCTAATGAATCCTTAAAAGACTAGAGCTAAACAGCATGTTTGTTAGACTATGATGAGGGAGACTGATATTACTTTTATGTCACATATTTAGAGCCCTACCAAATTCATGGTCCATTTTGGTAAATTTCACGGTCACAGGATTTTAAAGAAATCTTAAATTTCGTTAGTGTGTGTATGGTAACACCATTGTTTCATGTTCTCTGTGTATATATATATCTTCCTACTGTATTTTCCACTGCATGCATCCAATGAAGTGGGCCCACGAAAGCTTATGCTCAGATAAATTTGTTAGTCTCTAAGGTGCCACAAGTACTCCTGTTCTTAAATTTCATAGTTTCGGATATTTAAATCTGAAATTTCACAATGTTGTAATTGTAGGGGTCCTGACCCAAAATTGACTCAGAGGGGTTGCAAGGCTATTGTAGGGGGGTGGCAGAATTGCCATTCTTCGGCGCTGCTGCTGGTGGCGGCACTGTCTTCAGTTCTGGGCGGCCAGAGAGTGGCAGCTGCTGGCCAGGAGCCCAGCTCTGAAGGCAGCGCTACTGCCAGCAGCAGCAGCACAGAAGTAAGGGTGGCAATACCATACCGCGGTGCTGCCTTCAGAGCTGGGCTACCAGCCAGCAGCCACGGAGCTTCCTGCAGCCAGGGAGGTTCCTGGAGGTGCATCTGACCCGTCTGTGGGGAATGCGGTACAGAGGAAGAACTCCAATCCCTCCCCAGCCTGGATAGGACTAGCAGCTGGAGCCAAGCACGTGCTAGAAGCCCCCAACTGGGGCATCCCAGATCTGCCCCTCCCCAGCTCCAGGCCCAGCGCTCGGGAGTTCAAGGAGCATTGGGCTGACTGTGTGGAGGGAGGCAGAGGGTGTTACCACAGCACGCACCCTCCAACCACAGCATCCTGGGTGAACTCCCACCCATAAAGGCTGGCCCTGCCCCTCCCCCCCCCCAAAGTGACAACCCCACATATGCCACCCTCAGTTCTGAGCTGCAGGTGGTGGTGGTGCTTCCTTCAGATCTGGGTTCCTGGCCAGAAGCTGCCACTCTCCAGCCACCCAGCTATGAAAGCAGCACAGAAGTAAGGATGTCAATACAGCAACCCCCCTACCATAGCCAGATTTCACAGGGGAGACCAGATTTCACGGTCCATGATGTATTTTTCACAGCCATGAATTTGGTAGGGCCCTACACATATTATTAGGTGCTTCCAATTAGTGAATTACACACACCGAGGTATATGGTTTGACAATATGCCTAGAATTTTTTAATATGAATGCTAAAACAAAGGACTAGATAGCATATGCTGGTAATAGAGGCTTGAGAGCATTACACTGAGACTAGTTAATCATTGAAATGATAAGTAGTGCTATAAAATGTGGCAGATAGAAATTACAGCAATTTAAGAGATGTATTTAGAATTGGGATTAGGATTAGAATGCCTTTATAAAACCTAATTATAGAGACTTTGGAGAGAGTTTGATGTATCTTTTGGTGTGATGGTTTTCTTTCAGTGAACAAGGATGTTTTGGTGATTGATGGATTTAGAGCACAGGTTTTTTGAGAGAGTATATTTCAAACATTTGCAATGCAGACATGGAAATCATTATAATTGCAATCTAACAATGCAGATAACTTCAATGCACTATAACCCCCAGGCCCGTAGCTGTATTTGTAGAGTTAACAATTATTTGGCTCTTCAAGAGTAGTCTGACTCGTTACATTTTCTTATTATTCTTGCAGAATCCAATCCTTCAAATTGTTGCATATGGGCAGATTGCTGCACCCATGCAACGAACTGCATGATCAGGGCCATAGTAATTAGGGGACCAGTCCGTCAAGGTGCCTTCACCCCCATTCAGGTTAGTGTGAGCATAAGGCACCCTCTTTTCAGAATCAGGCCCGGGTTTAACTCTGCTTTGCTACAACATAAACTAATGAGTATTTTGAATGGATATGCCTGATCTGTTTGGTTATGAAAAATAAAGCATGCAGTGAGGAATTCTTTTACAAGAGAAGGAATCACCCATTTGTATTTAGGATTCAAATAAATGTGACAATATCGTGTGTCTTAAATATGAAAATAAACGCAGAGGTAGTAATAAGTTATAATATACAACTTTTCTTTCTGTACTATCTGTAATGCAGTGTGAAATCTAGACTTTTTTTTAGCATAATTGGATATTTAGATAATGGGGTGTGGCTTGGAACATTCATCAAAGAGACCCCAGTTCAGGAAAGTATTTAATACATCCCTATTCAGTAAAACATTTAAACATGTGCTTAAGTGCTTTGCTGAATATGGCTGTTCAGTTGTGAGCCATAATTAGCATAATGGCATGTCAGACAAGCTGCAAAATAATGGTTTTTTTGCTAATGGCTCTCCATTTGTTTCTTATTCTCTTCACTTTAAATATTAAAGCCGATATCTTGAAGCAGTAATAGTGAATTGCAGTGCTTCCTCTCTTTTGAAATCTAGTGTGGAACTCTTTGCAGTGAATTCAGCTGTCATATGCTGACATGAAACATCTAGTCTTATTGAAAGTGTTCTACCAAACTAACTAGACGCAAGTACTACTCTTGATGAGTTCTGAAGACGTAGAGAACATTTTGTATGAATTTACTGTAGTGGGTTTTTTGGCTTGACTAACCAGCAGGTTGTAAGACATGCAAAAAGCCCTAGTCTGAATCATTGCAAATTTTAAAAAGATTCACTCATTTTCCTACTGCTCAAGGACACAGTTGAACACATGCAGTGCACTCTTAAACATTGGTTCAGTTGTGAGCCATAATTAGCATGCTGGCATAGCTATTGGGTTTTTGCAGATCTGCGCAAAGTTACTAGGAATGCATTGCCTAATGTTTAATATACAGGGCTGAGTCAGAAGATATGGGCTCAGTGTTGGGCTCAGCTATCAATTCTGTCACACTGTGCCTCGGTTTCCCCAACTGTTAAGTGAGGATTCCACTACCTACTTGACAGAGGTTTTCTGAGGTTTAATTGGTTAGTTTTTGTAAAGCATTTTGGAAGTGCTATAGAATAAATACAAATTATTATGATTATACTGTAGTTTTATCATTCTCATTTATTATCTAGTTAAATACTCTTCCCAATCATCAGAATAATATGGTATAGTGGTTCGAAGTTTTCTCAAATGCCAAAAATAGTCATAAACTCTCCTTGCTCTTTGTGTAAGTGAATTACTTATACTCTAATACAGTAACTCCTCACTTAACGTAGTTCTGTTCCTGAAAAATGCGACTTTGATTAATTCAAACTGGAACAGGTTCAGAGACGGGCTACTAGGATGATCCAAGGAATGGAAAACCTGTCTTATGAAAGGAGACTCAAAGAGCTTGGCTTGTTTAGCCTAACCAAAAGAAGGTTGAGGGGGATATGATTGCTCTTTATAAATATATCAGAGGGATAAATATTAGGGAGGGAGAAGAATTATTTAAACTTAGTACCAATGTGGACACAAGAACAAATAGATATAAACTGGACACTAGGAAGTTTAGACTTGAAATTAGATGAAGGTTTCTAACCATTAGAGGAGTGAAGTTCTGGAACAACCTTCCAAGGGGAGTAGTGGGGGCAAAAGACATATCTGGCTTTAAGACTAAGCTTGATAAGTTTATGGAGGTGATGGTATGATGGGATAGCCTAATTTTGTCAATTAATTTGGCAATTGATCTTTGATTATCAGCAGGTAAGTATGCCCAGTGGTCTGTGATGGGATATAAGATGGGGTGGGATCTGAGTTACTACAGAGAATTCTTTCCTGGGTGCTGGCTGGTGAGTCTTGCCCACATGCTCAGGGTTTAACTGATCCCCATATTTGGGGTCGGGAAGGAATTTTCCTCCTGGGCAGATTGGCAGAGGCCCTGGAGGTTTTTTGCCTTCCTCTGCAGCATGGGGCATGGGTGACTTGCTGGAGGATTCTCTGCAGCTTGAGGTCTTCAAACCACAATTTGAGGACTTCAGTGACTCAGACATAGGTCAGGGGGTTGTTACAAGAGTGGGTGGGTGAGATTCTGTGGCCTGCATTGTGCAGGAGGTCAGACTAGATGATCATAATGGTCCCTTCTGACCTTAAAGTCTATGAATCTCTGAAACGATGTTAAGCGAATCCAATTTCCCCATAAGAGTGAATGTAAATGGGGGTGGGAGGGTCAGGTTCCAGGGGAATTTTTTTTTGGCCCTACAGTACAATAGTTGGGAGGTGCCCCTGCCTTACCCCACACAGGCACAGCCCACTGGCACTGGAGATGACGCAGGCAAGGAGGCGGAAGGTGCTGTAGGCTGGGAGAAGCAGGTTGCGCAGCAGCAGCGGCAGCTTCTCCTACTCTGCAAGCCCCAGGGGCGGGGGGCTCAACCCTTAGCCCACCCACTCCCCTCCTTCTCCCGAGTCCCCACCCTTAACCCGCCTCTTCTTCCCCCCCCTTTACTCCGCATCCTCGCTCCTCCCCCCTCTTTCCCCTCCCTCCTGCCCACAGCAATCAGCTGGCTTGCGATGTTCAGAGGGGATGGGGACGGAGGAATCAGCTGGTTTGCGGCATTCGGGAGGGACGGGGAGCCTGCGCTCTGAGTCCTCATTCCTCCCCGCTCCATCCAGAACACCGCACGCCAGCTGATTGCCGCAGGCAGGAGGCCGGGGAGGAGGGGGAAGGCACTGATCGGCAGGGTCTGCTGGCCGTTGGGAGGCACTGTGGGGGAAAGGGGGGTGTAGGAGAGCTGATGCGGGAGCTGCCAGCTGTGGACAAAGCAGGCAGCCAAGCAACGTTATAGCGAAGCATTACACAACTTTAAATGGAGCATGTTCTGTAACTGAGCAGGGACGTACGATCGAAACAACGTTACGCGAGAGGACGTTAAGTGCGGAGTTCCTGTAAAAGTTCTTGAACGCGATAAGCAGTCCCCACCCACTGTGTTTCCAGTCAGCCTAAGCAATATCATGATGAGTGACACTGGAAGCAAACAGTGCAAACAGACAGCTGCTCGATCCCTTGCTCCTTTCAAGAGACAAATGGCCCAAAGTGTGGTGGTTTCACACAGTCGTCGGTACCTGAATGTGTAGCACAAACTTTTCTCCCTGAATACATTGGTTCAGAGGGGTGGCATGTGCAACCAGAGAGCTGGCTCGACTGTAAATTTACAATCTGCCCTGTGCACGTGCTGGAATATAGCTGCATCTCCCTAGGAACAATTTGTGATGTAGGGAGTCGTTATTCCACCTCCTCCCCTTACCCCTACTTGCCCTGGGGAGCAATTAAGTTACTTCACACTTGGTCATGGAGCTGCTGACTTGCTCTTGAGCATCCAGCCTGGTACTCTGGTCAATGAGTGATGAGGGTGGAGCCAGGGGTGCTCCCACTCCCTGCGCATTTGCCAGCAGACACTTCGCCTTTTCTCTCTCCACTGCAGCCAGAGTGACAAACTGGGCAGGCGTATTCGAAAGGGCCTTGCTGCTTCTGACCCTTCTGTATAGTCAAGTAAGGGCTGTAATGATCTAATCCTGGGTGGGTTTTGAAGTGAATTTGAATAAGCTACAGGGAAAAGTATTGCCACCTTTGTTCTGAAGAGTCTCAGAGTGCTGCTCCATTTGCTATACTGGAACTAGGGACTGCCTTCGTATTCCACTCTGCCTTGCCTTAGTTTGCTTTGTAGCTTTAGACCTGATCCAGCAAACATTTGTGCACAGTACCACCAGTAGTAACTTTGTGGGACTACTCTTAGTAGGAAACATTGCACTTGGTAGTAAATTTTGCAGCATTGGACCCTGGTTTTTTGTTTTCATTTCTTCACACTTACAGATATGTCGACTGTGCGGGTGATACATTAGAATACTTTTAAAAATAACGTCAGATAAGCCGAAGAATGATTTCTTTCTTTCTTTTCTATTTTTTTTTTGGCTAATGGATTTTAATTTGTTTCTTGTTCACGGCTCTCGAAATACGAAAACCTGCATCTTGCAGCAGAGCTCTGTGTAGCTCGAAAACTTGCCACTCACCAACAGAAATTGGTCCAATAAAAGCTATCACCTCACCTACCTCGTCCCTCTTATATCTTGCAGAGGCAGTTGTGAACAACAGCTTTCTCTCTCTTTGAAATCTAGAGTGGCACCCTTTGCAGTGAGTCATAGGCTGACATGAAACATCTAGCCGTGTAGAAAATGTTCCAGAAAACTAACTAGACCTTTGCAAGTCGTTCCCTTGATGAGTTCTGAAAAGCTAGAGAATATTTTGTGATTTTTTTTTTGGCGTGATTAACCAGCAGGTTGTCAGGGAAGGGAAAAACCTAGACTGAATCATTACATGTGCTAAAAAGATTCAGCCGTTTTCCTGCTCTTTGAACACACAGCTGAACAGAAACTCTAGGGCCTGACTGTCCTCTCAGTTATGCTGCTTTATACCAGTGCGAGATGATAATCAGACCACGATTGTTACCTATCCAGGGTGCTTACGCAGGAGAGTGAGGGAGGTGGCTTGGCTTGGCTCCAGGTTGCTGGTGGGGGTCAGAGAAGTAAACACTGTGAGGCTGTTACTTGTTCCCTACATCTGTGGAGGTGGGCCTGGGTGGGACAGGAGCAGAGCCTTGACTCCACATCTCAATACACTGCCCAGCAGAGCTGTGCCGGCACAGAGGGAGAAATGACTTGCTGCTAGCCCAGGACAATTACAGATTACATCTCACCTGGAGCAAGGTGAGGGAACGAGGCAGTGAATTGTGACGCTCAGTCAATTCACTCGCCCACTTCTGGGGCAGAACTACCTTACTCAGGGCAGTTTGTAAAGTTACGCTCTAGTCCTAAGAGAATATTAGCAGGTTCCTCTTGATTCTTCTCTAACGTACAGTGCTGCGAACCAGGAGTAACTCTGTTGAAGCCAGTGGAGTTACACCCATGTGAAACTGATATAAGGAGGAGAATTGAGTCCTAGAGCCTTAGAGGCTGGTCCTGCAAGGTGCTGAACTCCCTCAGCTCCCACTGGAGGTAAGCAGGCTCACTACCTTGTCAGACTGGACCCTCAGACCATCAGGTGTGCTGTATGGGCACATATACTGCATAATTCACCCTCCTCGTATCAGCCCTCCCTCCCCCTTTGCGCTGTGTTTTCAGTTCATCCATGTCAGATTTCAGAGAGAAGATATCATGGCCCTGGCAGGAACCACAAATCCTATCTTTCAAACCTTTCCTTTCAGTGATACTTTTAGCCCAGGGAATTTGTCTGCATAGCCTGACTTTGCAAAGTTCCGCTCTCATTGAATTCTGTGGGGCTGAACATAAAGGAGGCCAGCGTTTCAGAAAGCAGTGCGTAAAACAGAAGGAAAGGGAGACCCCAAAGACATCAACAAGAGCAAAACAGACCACACAACTCCAAAACGGCTTGGTAAAGAAAACAGCTGCTTCATTAATTTGAAGACATTGACATTAAAAAATATATAGTAGAATTTTTCCTGATAATTACTACTGGACCACGCCCTTATTTGTATCGGAAGTTGGCCTGAGTAAGGACTAAGTAAAAATTAACTGAGGCCTGGGCTACGCCTAAAACATAGCTACATCACTTGGGGCTGTGCAACAGAGTTAGGTTCACCAAATCCCACCTGTGCAGGCGCAGCTAACTTAATGGAAAAATTCTTCCGCTGACCTAGCACCTGCCTCTTGGAGAGGTGGGTTTACACTGGCAGAAGAACCCCTTCTGTCACTGTAGTAAATGTCTACACTACAGGGCTCCAGCCCTGCAGCTGCAACTGTGCCACTGTAGCCTTTCTAGTGTAGACATGCTCTATGAAATGCACTCAGGGATTGAGATCCAAAATGAGACCTGAGTAAAAGACAGCTAAAATCTTGCTACATAGCTCCTGAAGAACCTTTAGGGAGTAAAGATGGTTCACAAACAAAGGATGTTTTATCAAAATAAGGCCTTGTTGAAATTGTGAAACAGAGAGTGTTAATTGAAGCAGAGAATCTTAATTTCAACTCCATCCAGAACACAAGTGAAGACAACAATTTTGCAAGTGGAAAAGGACAGAAGCATCCAATTCTTGGGCCAGTAATCAGTAGTAGAAAAATGAACGTTAAACACAAACACAAATCAAAAATGGAAAAAAACCCACCCCAAACTCAAAAAGTTTGCTGAAGTAAAATACTTGGTTAATTCTGATCAGATCATTTGTGATCTAAGGGCAAATCCTGTGTGTTTTACTCATTGAACTTCAGTGTGAGGAAGGTAGGTGGGATTTGGCCTTAACTATTATCAAAGAACTGAAAACGATGAGAATAACTGATTCAAACAAACCTTCAGACAGGCACCCAAACGTCAACACATCAGAACATTTAACAGCATTGTCAATTTTCATGATAAAATCACAAGCCTCCCAAGATTTGGTGTTTTCCTTAAAGCCCCAGCTCTTGGAGTCAGGTCATTACTTGAGAATCACGGGGGTTTTTTGTTTTGTTTGTTTTTGTTTTTTTAAGTAAGTTTCTAGCCCTTGTGGTTGTGGAGAAAAGCTTGAAACTGTGACCCAAGTGTAACCTTAAAGGCTCAAAAACTAGACGGAAAATAAAATGAACCCCAATGTTTTTTTAAAGTCCCATGATTTTTACCCAATCACATGATTTTGGGGAGCACTGACTCCTGATTTTGAATGTTTTGGTTGGCAATACTGGTAACTAATCTATTTATCTCTCTCTTGCTCTTTTTTTTAAATTTAAGGCCAATCCAAAGTCAATTGGGAGTCTCTCCATTGACCTCAAATGGCTGTGGGTTGAGCCCCGTAGCACAATGCTGTTAAAACCAGGGTCTTTTGAATGGACTTTCTTCTTGCCTAGGGTTCAGCCACGTCTCTTCCCTTCACTCTTTAATGTAGAATTCTTACGCTGAAACGTGGTTTTAAAGCAAATATCTGTCCAGGACATTTCTGAAGTATCTGACAAGTAACAGAGAGTAATGGATGCAGTTGGGATCAGGATCAGGATACTGATTCCTTTATGTGTGAAGATGGTGAATGTAAGGAGGAAGTACAGCAATCAAGTAAAAGAAAAGAGTGTTGGCATTTTAGACCTAGTGCCATTTTCCTCTTCTTCAAATTTCTTTTGGCTTCATTTTGTTTATAGAAAAGATTAATGGTTTTGTGTTATGCGTTTTCATAATGCAAAGAAATGATATGAGAGCATGAAAAATCCCTCAAAACTGTTAATGAAAGCACATTGTCTTTTGAAAACCATTCATGCAAGCTGCATGGGTAGAGGAGGGCAGAGGATTACAGACCAGATTACAGGATGCAGTCTGTATTCAACTCAAAACACGCAAGTGCCAAATACTGCCGCAGAATGCCAGTATCTCGCATTGATCGGTGAAACTGACAAACATCTAGCGCTAAGCGAAAGGGCCCTCCAATCTGAGGCTCAGTTATTGCCTGTAATATAATAAAAACTCTCTTAGAAATATTTCTTAGGGCACCAGTAGAAATGTTTCGCTTCTTGAGCGCTAGAGCTAATTGAGAAAGAACTGAAGGATATTCACAGCCACTTAGAACGCCGCCATGGGAATTGGGGAGATATTTGATATCGGGTCTGTTTTCAATAAGAGATCAATCATAGTATTTTTTTTACATTTGTGGGACATTAACAGAAGCTGGATGGGGAGGGCCAGGAAATGCACAAATTTGCTTTTAGAACTTGCATTACTCAGTCTCCATCTACTCCAAATTTTTTACTTTTAGCTCCTCAGCAGAGCTTTAATGTGAATAAAATGTTGACGTTACAAACAAACAAGCAAAAGTCGTGGGGCTATTTAAGGCCTGATCCTGCATCCTTCCTCACTCTGACACTCTGGTCCCCTGAGTAAATGGGCTTGGTGCAGGAGGCAAACAGAGTTGATGGGAACACAATAGCTTTTCCCTCCAGCCCATAAGCAAAGTGTGTGATGTCCCTTCAGTCGGGCTATGGCTGCTATTCTAGCCAGTGGGTAGTTCGCAGTATTTTGGCTCCTTTGTGTCTGGGAGAATTTTTTTCTAAGTCCTTACTAAGGCAAAACTCCCATCGGCCTTCAAAAGGAATTCTGTCTGAGCAAAAACCGCAGGACTGGAACCTTTGTTAATGAGCTAGCTGGACCAGCCAATAGCTATTAAATGTCTCTGTGGTGCAATGGGGCCAGCACATTTAGCTGATAACAAAAAGGATGGTTTGGAGCCTGTTCAAGGAGGTGAGAACCACCTTGTCAGCATTCAGTGATGGGCACAAAATAAGAACCTCAATAGAAAATGTGTTCAGTACCATCCTGCTGAAGGGCCATCATCTAAAAAACTCCATAGACCCAGCACAGGTAGCTTATCCCATCCTGTGGTTTCAAGACCATAGACTCATAGAAATGTAGGGCTGGAAGGGACCTCAAAAGGCATCTAGTCCAGTCTCCTGCACTGAGGTAGGACGAAGTAAACCTAGACCATCCCTGACAGATGTTTGCCCAACCTGTTCTTAAAAACCTCCAGTGACGGAGATTCCCCAACCTCCCTAGCTAATGTGTTCCAGAGATCACGTATCCGTACAGTTAGGCAGTTTTTCCAAATGTCTAATCTAATTTTCCCTTGCTGCAATTTAAGCTCATTACTTCTTGGCCTGTCCTCAGCGGATAAGAAAAATTAACCACCCTCTGCTTCATAACGACCTTTTACATACTTGAAGATTTTTATCGTGTTCCCCCTCAGTCTTCTCGAAACTAAACAAACCCAGTGTTTTCAATCTTTCCCCGTAGGTCGTGTCTTTTAGACCTTTAATCATTTTTGTTGTTCTCCTTTGGGCTTTCTCCAGTTTGTCCACATCTTTCCTGAAGTGTGATGCCCAGAACTGGACACAGTTCTCCAGTTGAAGCCTTATCAGTGTTTAGCAAAGTGGAAGAATTATTACTCGTGCCTTGCTTACAGCGCGCCTACTAATATATCCCAGAATGATGTTTGCTTTTTTTGCAACATTTTTGACTCATATATAGTTTGTGATCCACTATAACACACACACACACCCCAATAATTTTCTGCAGTACTCCTTCCTAGGCAGTCATTTCCCATTTTGTATTTGTGCAACTGATTATTCCTTCCTATGTGTAGTACTGTGCATTTGTTTATTGAATTTCATCCTATTTAAGTCAGACCATTTCTCCAGTTTGTCTAGATCATTTTGAATTTTAATCCTGTCCTCCAAAAGCACTTGCAACCCCTCCCATCTTGGGATTGTACACAAACTTTATAAGTGTACTCTCTATGCCATAATCCAAATCATTTATGAAGCTATTGAATAGAACCAAACCCAGGACAGATCCCTGAAGGACCCCACTTGATATGCCCTTCCAGCTTGACTGTGAATCATTGATAACTACTCTCTGAGTACAGTTTTCCAACTGTGCAGTTGTGCATCTACCTTATAGTAGGTTTGTCTCTAGGCTGTATTTCGCTAGTTTGCTTATGAGCAGGTCATGTGAGTCTGTATCAAAAGCCTTACTGAAGTTGGAAGTAGTATCACATCTACTGCTTCCCCCCATCCACAAGGGTTGTTAGCCTGGCAAAGAAGGATATTAAGGTGGTCTGACAAGATTTGGTCTGGACAAGTCCATGTTGACTGTTACTTATCACCATGGAGTTTTCTGCTTAGCTTTGGCCATTCCTTGACTTTACAAGTGAGGGCATGAGCTGGCCCTAAGACCTTGATCCTTCTCCCATTGAAATCAACAACTAGACTCCCATTGGCTTCAATGATGCAGGACTGAGTATTTCATGCAAAAGATATTGGGCCAGATTTTCATTTAAATTACGAATTCTTTACATTCTTCTAGGCACCTTGAAGGCGGGTCTAAATGTAATTTACTCCCATAACACTGTCAGAGTGGTGTAAAATGGTGTAAAAGTTAATCTGGCCTTTTGCCACTAAGGCAATTAACATTTTCTTACCTTGATAGGAGTAACTCTCAACGATATACTCCTCTCCATATTTTGGGGGTCACTTCTTATCTTGTGTGCCTGTAAAGCCTATTAATAATGGATATTAATAGACATGAATATTAATACAGATATGCTCATCAAAGACATTGTGGAGCCTTTAGCGTACATGAGTTGTATAAGTGCAAAAAGCCAGAAAAAGAAAAGAAAGTTACATACATATATTCCACAATGTCATCATGCTTTTCATTAAATAGCTTTTGTGATTGATTACTTGGCCAGACTTGACAAATTTTTCCACTTGAACGAGAAAACATTTACTTAATAAAGCAGAAGGCTTCTAGTAGCATGCCCTTGTTTTCCTCAATTTAACTACAGATAAATTGATATTCTCCTGATTTACAGCTCAGCAAAAAGCAAAGTGCTTGTAGCAACTTGTTAATTTCAAGGTGGCTGCTGCATGCCCAGGCAGCCGGATTCTTCTAAATGTTTCCATTCAAAATGTATTTAAATGGAATTTTAGATGTTGGAGCTGATGAGCCTTGAATTCTTAAACCCCTCCTCCCTGTGTGCACTAAAGCCTCATAAAGCAACTCCAAGGGGGAACTGGGGAGCACTTTTTCCTGCCAAGATCTAAGGTCAAGGGGTCTGCATTCCTCTTGCAACATTTAATGACATCTTAAAGAGCAGAGAGCCACTAAGGCAATTAACATTTGTCACCTTAAAGAGCAGAGAGCCACCTTTTCATTGAGATCCACCCATCTTGGCGACCATCCTGCTGGCTGACAGTTCAACTTCAGAGATGTGTTTACTTCAGTGGCCAGAAGTGTCACTGTTGAGTAACATGCCCAATCTGCTCCAGAGGTTGCATCCCTTGTGGGAAACTGATTTTTTTACATCTTCGCTAATGTTACATACAATGTTACACCTGCTTGGCCACAGCTTAATTCAAAGGAAAGGAACATGAAGACGAGAGGAAAAAATAATTTAGGGCAAACCTAAAATGTTTTTAGAAATTAAGTGGAAGAACCACTACAAATGGAAAATTTTCTGCCAGGACTTGTAACATGTTTGCTTTTTTAATAAACACCCTTCCTTGTCATTTTTTTTCTTGCCAGTGAGCAACAGATGCTAGGCAGGGCAATCCAAGTAACCCCCCCATACAGCTGAGTAAATAATCTACAATGTAGCATCTTCTTCTGTTTGGGAATAACTCCATGCAGGTTCTGATTTCCCTGAATTTATTATTAAATCACATTTTTATAATGAGCATTTGTAGTATTTTTTTTTTACCTGTGAAATGATTATGAATATTCAGCCCTTGTGCTAGGTTACTTGGCTGTGATTGGTCAAATAAATGATGCCACATTTTACTCTTTTCTGATTCGATAAGTGTGCGAGCAGGAATCCTTCCTCATATGACTCTAAGATTCAGTTTTTCACAAATAGTCATACAGATTCTGTGGCCAGATTCTGTTTGCTATGTTGGTTCTTTCACATGGACAAACACAGATGCAGAATGAGGACGAAATTTTAGTTAAACCCTTCTTTTTCAAATAGTTGTGCTCCAGACCTGCCCACCTGGAAGGGAGAGGAAGTCCAACCCAATTGAAGGCTTTTGGGGCATTTCACATTTTGGAATATGATGAATCAAGAGACTGGCTGAGAGACGCAGCGTTGCTGATGGCTGTCTCCTCAGTTACACGTGGCAGCTGCAGCACATACGTCTTAAGTGATCTGCTGATCCTTTTTGACCTGAGCAGCTGGTCAAATTTTGGGGCACAGAGGATTTTCCAGGTGAAAGTAGAAATGGATGGAGTTTGGTATCTTCTTTGTTGCAGCCTTCTTTATTTATGATTCATCACAAAGTTCCGCTCCTCTGAACACAGGAGGAACCACGGCCAAAAGGAGTAGTTACAGCTCCAAACCCCGTTAGCCAACAGACCCCAAAGTTTCTTTCTTGCTTTTCCCAAGGTCACACTGTGCTCACCGGCTACTGCTTGGGTTTCTTGCTTGTTGCCTCTGCCTCTTTCTCTGTTCTTGTCTGTCCCCAGTTTCTGTGTGTCCTCGTTTCCCTCAACGCCACCTCCCCCACCTGGTCACAATACCCAATGGAACCCTCTCTCATGTGGTGCTAGTTCCTGGAAAGGCTTTGTCTTAGGTGTGCCCCCTTAGCTGCCTCTTAAAACTATCTTAAAGGAAGGGCTTGTTCACATGGCAGTTAAAACTAGGTTTGAACTCAACCCTTAAGAAGGTTATCCACATAGCACAGATCCAGCCTGATGCCCTCTAGTGCACTCTGTTACTTCCGCTCTTCCCCAGATAATCGCCCACGTTCACCAAAAACGACGGCCTGATACTGCAAAGACCTGTGCAGTGCTTAACTTTCTGTACTATTGGACTGATTTTCAGAGGGGCTGAGACGCTGCAGCTGCCATTTGTTTCAATGAGAGTAAGAGATGCCGAGCGCCTCTGAAAACCAAGCCATACAATTAGTCTGGTTGAAGTCAGCACAACTACTTATAGCGTGGAAAGTTAGGTTCCTGTGTAACTCCTCGCAAAATCAGGGCTCACGTTTGTTCCTTTCACTCGGTATTCAAATGCCAAACCCCACACAACAGTGCAGTTCCTGTAAACAATACTGACCCATATGTGCATCATCATGGATGGGCTTGAACCAAAACCGTGAGTCTAACTACTCCTAATTTTTGGTGAAGTTCATATCTGTATATAATCTTATATTATTATTGCCCCATGCTGGTCTCATATTGCACAGCCAGCCTTTATACAAATATCCAGTCTGTGTGTTTCAGATAGATCTTAGTGAATTAAAATCAGAACAAGTCATGTGCCCCAGCCATTAAAGGTGTCTTAAAGTGAATCCACTTAAAGACAGATTTACATTGCCAGGATTGTTAGTATAAAGTCTTAGCACAACTGAGAATCAGGCCCTGACACTATAATCTTTGGAAGTTAGTCATTTTAGTTGTTACTTATAACAATAGCAGGTACAATATTTTCCATCAGGTTTTTACATTGACAGTACTCCCTTTAAAGGAGATATTTTTAGATAACATGAAGAAACTAGATTACCTGGAATTGTTTTGGGCTAGATTCTACCAGCCTTATTCACAAGGAATAGTATCTTGGGCTATGTCTGTACGTACAGCGCTACACCGGTGCAGCGTGTCCGGTGAAGACGCTCTTTGCCGACAGGAGAGAGCTCTTCCGTTGGCATAAAACCCCCACCTCTGCAAGCGGCATAAGCTACATGAGCAGGAGCTCTCCCACTGACAGCGTTGTGCCCACGTGTGCTTATGTTGGTGTAATGTATGTCACTATGGGGGGTGGAATATTCACACCCCTGAGCAATGCAAGTTTTACCGACATAGGCAGTAATGGAGACATAGCCCTGCTGCACAAACCCATGCACTGAAAAGCACAGGACTACTTGTGAAGTGAAGGGGGTAGAACGGGGCCCTTTAACGTTACATTTAAGGGAAGCTGTGAGTCGATACAGTGTGCCAGTCATCTGATTATTTAGATGAGATTCATTTAGTGGGTGAAAGGTACCAGACTAGTATTTCTGAAGAATGAAAGAAAGAGAGGTACAGACCGTGCGGCTTCCCCCAAATCAGCCCACTTAGTATATCTCAGCTTGACCTGGGCAGGCTCTGGCTAAGGATTGGAGTCTCCGTGTCCATTCAGTCCTTTCGTGTCTCTGCCAGAATAGATGCCAATTGTGACGGTGGCCACCAAACAGTCTTTACACGGTGATGACTTTTGGCCGCTATGGACCCAAGTTGGAGCCAAACTCATAACTTTGAAGTAGCCCATTTCTTTTCCCTGGAGTTAGCACTTTCCCCAGTGCTAGATTCTTACCGATTGTGAAAAGCGTCTAATGGGGAGGTAGGTGCTTTTGAAGATCCCACTAGATGCCTATCTGTATCTTGAGGCACCTAAATACCTTTAAAAATCTGGGCCCCAGTGCCTCATCTTACCTGCTGTAAAAGAAATGCAAATTCTTCCACTGGCAACAAATTCCAGTGTTGAGTAAACAAGTTTGCTGTGACCCATAGTGCACTGGAGAAGAAAGTGCCTTGGAAGTATTTGTCGTTGTTGTTATTTCTTTTAATTAGACCAGCTCTTCTGCTAGTGGAGGTCAAATCCATTTTGGCTAGGCTATTTCGATGACATTTATATTTTTAATGCACAGCTGAATTTCACTTTACGCTAGAGTGATCGCGTCCGTCCCATCACAGGCAGTAGATGGCCTGGGCTTCGGAGGCGTCTCTGTCTCCCAATTTCCCTCCGCTCTGCACACAAACTTTATCATTTATTGAGTCTGCTTTATCCAATTGGCTCCCAAGTGCTTTAAAGTCTTTACTATACAAATTGTAGCCAAAACTTTCAAATTGGCCTTTGATGGACATTGTAGATGCACTTAGGAAAGTCAGGCCACTTACTTAAGTAACTCGAGATGTAGGTACCTAACTTCTGGCATCTACGATGTTTGAAATTTTGAGGCTATAACTGTAGAAATCACTACGGATGGGGGGTGAGGGGCAGACTGTTTGGGGAGGCACAGACTTCCCTAGCCGGCCCCCCATACAGTTTTGTAACCTCGATGTGGCCCTCGGGCCAAAAAGTTTGCTCACCCCTGACTTAGAGAGAGTTAAATGAGTCTGCTCTACAGCCTTAGCTAACAGCTAGGGGGCTTTCAGCTCCTGTGGTAGAGGCTCATGCACTAAGCTCTCTAGAGATTCCAGGTTCAATCCTGCCCACCGTCAACTGGGGTCAGAGCAGACTGAGGTAGGCCTGGTCTACACTAGAGAATTAGGTTGGTTTGTCTATGTTGGAAAAAATCCACACTCCTGAGTGGCATTGTTAAGCTGACCTAAGTCCCCATGTAAACAGCGCTAAGTTGAAGGACGAATTCTTCCATTGACCTCGCTACTGCCTCTCGGGGGGGTGGATTGCCTATGCCAATGGGAGAACCTCTCCCTTCAGCATACGTAGGCCTCTGTAGCGTTTTCAGTGTCGTCAAGCCCTTAGGCTGGCGACAGAGCGGGAGATAAGAGCTGCCAGATAGAAGGTGGCTCCTGAGAGAGGGAGCAGCAAGGGGTTTGCTGATGGGCATCCCTGAGCCAGAGGGCTGAAGGCAGGAGGAGCAGCAGCAGTAGAGGGAGATGCCTGATGGCTCTGACCCAGAGCCAAGGGACAGAGAAGACTGGAAAAAAGGGGGTGCAGCAGAGGGGCTTTCCTGCTGGTGTCTCCTTGCAGGAGAACTGGGCCCCAGAGGAACCATGAGAGGCTCCCGCTCCGAGTCTACCGGGGGAGGACGGCTCACAGTGGCCTCAGGCATCCCATACTCCAAATGAGTGGATTGAGAAGTGCCTGAGGGGACACCTTGGGCTTTGTGGTATGCCCAAGGAGTCCAGAAGGACCAGAGGGCTGGGAGGAGCTGTCCTGGTAGAGGGACAGAGGGGGACTGACAGAGTCTGGGCGTGGTGCAGGACACCAAAAAGTGGTATGTATTATGTAAGCAGCCAGGAGGATGTGTGATTTTAAGGACGGCTTACACTGAGGTGAAATGGACTATGTTTTGGGACTTTTGCGCTACGTTTGGTTAATAAATTATGTTGGCTTTGAGTACATACGTCCATGAAGTTCCTGGGGACTCAAAAGGGACACTGAGGTGAGGGGACACTGGCATGGCTGCCTTGAAGCTGCTAGTTTCCAGTATGACACTCAGGAGCACCGGTAAGAGGCTGACAGAGGTCACCTGACAGAGGATTTCAAACCGTTAATACTGCTACCACTTGGCAGGATCATTGTCCGTTGACTGCAGTGGCTACTGTTATGCCAATATTACGCATGATGGAATGCACTCCTGTAATCACCCCCTACACACTACTGTAATAATCTTTGCCTGGTGAGGTGTCATTGAAAACTAATAACTCACTGGTCAATAATATCATGATGAAATGCGTGTAGCAACAGTATATGTAAAGGCATAAATATATGCTGAAATTAGGTCTGAAATTGTTTACCAGACAAGTCTGGGCAAACAGTTGCTCAAAGGATAAGCTGACGCCTTTAGCCGGGTGTCATCAGTGGCCACTCTTTGGTAAGGAAGCGGGGTAGGAACAAACAGATCTGTATCTTAGCCCACAGCAGCATGAAACCTCTTTCGCCATGAGCCTCCATGACTCCAACCTCACAACAGGAATGAACTTTATCTAGGGGTAACCCACATGAAATTGCATTTCAAAAGGAGGGCTGGACTATAAAGTGAGGGGCAAAAACACCCCAAGGTATCTCCTCCTGTCCATCTCTTTCTCTTTCACCCAAGACCACAAAAGAAACCAGCCTTTGGTGTTTGGGAACAGATCTGGGCCAGAGAATTTGGTCAGTGGTATTACTGGGAACATGTGGGAAGGGATTTCACCTTGAACCAAGTTGAGTTTAAGTTTTAATACTAGGAAGCATTTTATCTTTAGTTCTCCTGTAGCCGTTTCTGACTTTAATGCCTGATACTTGTATTCACTTAACCTCTCTCTTTGTAGTTAAATGCACTTGTTTTATTCTTTAATCAAAACTAATCCAATGCTTTGTTTAAATTGAATCGTGTGGGTAACTCCATTTAAAGTAGCAAACTATTGGATATTGATCCCCTTAGAGGGGCAGTGGACGTAAAATATCTGAACTGTCCAGGAGAGGGCTGGACCGTGCAGAATACACATTTTGGGGGGAAATTTGGGAGTGTGCTGGGGTCACCCTGTGAGTGGTGACCAAGGCTGGTGGAAGCCAGAGTCTGACTGGAATGGGTTGGCAGACTGCAGCTATACACAGACGCTCAGGGCGTGACCGCCGTGCTGTTTGCCTGTTTGTGAGTGGCCCAGGCTGGGAGTTACAGCAGCAAAGCACTGACTCTACATGCACTCACTTAACCTGCCTGATACTTGGGATCAAAGCAAGGCAAGTGACGCAGCCCCTCACCGGTCTGGATTGCACCCCAGAATGCCATACAAGGACACAGTTATTTTAAAGGCAGGCATCCTTCTTCTTCTTCTTCGTTATACAGTAAATGAAAAGAACACTACAGAAGAGCCAGCAAGTATATCTGGAAACTGGGAAAGCTGCCATAAAGAGCGGACGTGACAAGCTGCAACCCTTCCACGGGACAGACCTGGGTGACAATGTGTGGGGGCATTGCAGGAAACCTTGGCCTAAACAGGAGACAGTATGAGGATGTATTGGCAGGAGAGCAGTAGGCTGCAATAAAGCCAGCGTCTACTGCTTCATATCAGCCACGAGTCTCCTCTCACGTCAGTTTCACACCAGTGTAACTCCATCGATTTTGATAGAGTGACTTTTGATTTGCACCCAAGAAAGAGGAGAATCAGGCGTGTTGTATTCATTTAATTGACTGTTAATGTCACTCCTAAGCAGAGAGGATGGAAGTAAAGAGCATGGCAGAGAGGTTTGGACATTGCCAACCAAAGAGGAGAAAACACTAGAGTAGTGGAGGAGACCTTGAAAAGCATAAAACAAGAGCTTGAGAAAGACTCTTTCATGTCTGAAATAGGAATCAAAGGAGGAAGTATTAGAGAATTCAGCTTTCCGATAATAAAAAGTTTGCAAAGACTTGATAATGTTTTCCTAAATGCCCATCCAGAGCACTTCTACAGCTAACAGAGAGGCACATTTGACATGAAGGTGTGGCGCTGAAGTGTACTGCTGTCTTGATGTTGAAGCCTTTATGTGAGCTTTGTTAAAAGCAAGCAAATCAGAGTGATAAAAGCATTTACTGAGGATAGAGACTGGCAGGAGAAATGGAAAACCAGCCAGCCAAAGGGTGAAAGAGCTGGAATACTGTGTCCAGTTCCGGTTTCCACAATTCAGGAAGGATGTTGATAAAATTGAAGAGGGTTCAGAGAAGAAACAGGAATGATTAAAACCACACCTGATAAATGCCGGTGAGCTGTGGACACTTGGTGGAAGTTAGACCATCTTTATTCATGCAAATCATGGGTGAATAGTTAATGCAGGAAATGCTTCCAGATAGTGACACTGAATGAACAAAATGGATAAGGACGACCCAAGTGTCTGTCTGTTCACTTACACTGGTGTAAATTGGGAGTAGCTCTACTGAAGTCAGTAGAGTTATTCTAGTGTAAAAGGTGTTAACTGGGATCAAAATCAAGCCCTAAATTTTCAGTGGACACAGCACTTGTTTACTGGAAATTGCAACAGTGGGAGAAACAATGAACTGCTGCAAAGCTTGAACTACTGCTATTGACGTATCAGAAGACTGTATATATATATATATATAGTTTAGCTGGATCTTTGTTAAGGATACTGTCCACTTTTTGTGCATGTAGAGTCAGGCTGATAAATCAGTATAAGTATAAATATGCTTTCAATGGGACCACAGTTAGGCCAATGCTCAGCACCTTTAAAAAACACTCTAAAAATACTGGCGAATAATAGTCCTAAAAGTCCACCTATTGAGCCTAAGATTCCTTGCCCTAGGGCAGTGGTTCTCAAACTTTTGTACTGGTGACCCCTTTCACATAGCAAGCCTCTGAGTGCGACACCACTTATACATTAAAACACTTTAAAATATAGTTAACACCATTATAAATGCTGGAGGCAAAGTGGAGTTTGGGGGTGGAGGCTGACAGCTCCCGACCCCCCATGTAATAACCTCATGACCCCCAGAGGGGTCCTGACCCCCCCCAGCTTGAGATCCCCTGCCCTAGGGTGAATTCTATTGAATAACGAGTTCTTGAAAAACAAGCCTTTCCTTCTTGCAGGACAGGTCAAATGTTTCCAGCCACAGGACTGGAAACTTCACTTTGATTAGCCTTTGAAATACCACTTCAATTTGATTAGCCTAAGGGGATAAACGCTGAGGTGGGCTGCCAGATGTACACACTGAGCATGGCCAAACCAGACCTTTAATGAGCGTCACAGTAAAAAACCTCACCTAAGATCAGATCTTGTATCCAACGGGTAAGTCATGCTGAATTATTATTGCCTGGCAACATTGCTGTCTTTCACTTGGTACCAAAATATACCCCCAAGTCCCTCAGGTTGTATCACACTGAGAAGCTGGCCTCTTTTATTGTGATAATCTCTCAGAAATGGATCAAGTCCCTGGTTCGGGAGAGGTGGACTTTCCAATGAGAAGCACCTCTGTGCTGAAAGGTAGAGGGTAGCGCGGACCTCCAAGACCATGAATGGATGGAAGTTGCCCTCGTCATTGACAAAATGGCAAACAGTTTAAGACTGAATTACAAACAGTCACAGAAGTTGGAGATGGAAGAGATCAAGTAAAGGCATCTTGTCCATCCCTCTGCTAATTCAGGATTGTTCTCTGTTGTATATTCTTCATGCTTTATCCCGTCTAGTTTTAAATGACCCCAGAAATAAGCTTTCAGCACTATACTACACTCATCGCTGCAGCTGTAGGATTTGAACTTCTAATACAGGGGTGGCCAACCTGTGGCTCTTCAGAAGTTAACATGCGGCTCCTTGTATAGGCACCGACTCCGGGGCTGGAACTACAGGCGCCAAAATTTCCAATGTGCCGGGGGGTGCTCACGGCTCAACCCCTGGCTCTGCCCCCACTCCACCCCTTCCCACCCCCTCCCCTGAGCCTGCCGTGCCCTCACTCCTCTCTCCTCCCCCCACCCGAGCCTCCTGCATACCACGAAACAGCTGATTGGGAGGTACGGGGAGGAAGGGGGAGGTGCTGATCGATGGGGCTGCCGATGGGCAGGAGGTGCTAGGAGCAGGGTGTGGGGGTGTGTGAGCTGATGGACATATTACTGTGGCTCTTTGGCAGTGTACGTTGGTAAATTCTGGCTCCTTTTCAGGTTCTGGTTGGCCACCCCGATCTAATAGTTCTCACCACTGGAGAATTTTTCCTGAAATTCAGCCTAAATTTTCCTCTGTTTAATTTCATCTAATTTCTTCCTAATTATTGTCCAGTGCACACAACCCTAAACAACATTTGAGCCTAGAATGGAAATACAAGGTGGTAAAGCCCCTAACAGCATCTTTCCTGACCAGTTTCCTGTGATAAGGTCCAGGGGTGAAATCCTGACCCCAGGGAAGTCAATGAGAACTTTATCTTTACTATGCTGAAGATCTGTGATGAAGGAGAGGAGAGCTGTGCTCAGAAATGCAATGGAGAGTTTGCAAAGCCTAGTTGAATCCCCAGAATGATAGGAAAGGGGTGTAGAGCGCTGTCCCGCTTTGGGATTGGGGGATAGGGAGAGAAGAGTCTTGCTCGCTGTGTCGCAGAGCATTGTCAGTAAGGTAGTGACAAACTGCGTCGAAGCATGCAGCCTCTTAGCTGGAAGCATAGCCTGGAAACAGACATTCTGATCATTTCTGATACCATGGCAATGGGGAAACCAGACAGGTAAGGAGCTTAGACAAATAGATGAGGGAAAGTACAGTTACTTGGGGCCAATGTCACCAATGAGTCTAAGTGAATCCACGATGGTGCAATTTGTGCTGTAATGGAATTACCTAGCGGGTATGGAGGTCTCAGAAAGTGACTCTGAGAGGAAGATGAGGTGTGTGCTTCCTGTTCTGGGGAGAAAGCAAAACAGTTGTGTCAGCAATGCCAGGAGCAGGAGGGGAGCTGCCTCTGTAGCCTCCTCCAGTTATAAACAGATGTAGCTCTATTGCTAAATTGAGTTGTGCCAGTGTCATTATTCCCGGGGCTCGGCATGGCTGTGTTAAGAGGCCAATAAGGAGACCATGAGGTCACATAGCAACGCCTTTTCCCATCTCCTTAGCCTGTAAGTTACATCGCATTTTACACTCCCCTTGACTTACACCCTTTAGCCAATGCGTAACTTGCATCCCTTCAGGCATCACTTCTGAACCCAGTCCTCTGAATCTTGGCGCATGATCCAGATTCAGAGATGAGTTTCTTTATTAACAGAAAAGCTGTCTTTTCAAGTAGAAGGCTTCAAGCCTCACAGAACAATCACTGGAGTCATTTAATTGCTTGCTGGTTTTATAAAAGTAGAAGATGCCCAAGAACTCCTAATTTCTGCAGCTGGTGCTCGCTAGAAACATTTGCATGGATGAGTGGAGGGTGGGAGGAGGAGGGGTGCAAATAGGCCTTGGAGGAAAAACAGTTGAGGAGATACACATGAAAATTCAATTAAACAGAAGACAAGGAAAATTCCAACCAGCTCTGATGCCTCGCTTTAGGCTGCTGAGAGAGCTGAGAGCATAGAATCATGGAATCCTAGGACTGGAAGGGATCTCTGGGGTCTTCTAGGCCAGTCCCCTGCACTCAGGGCAGGACTAAGTATTATCTAGCATCCGTGAGCTGCACGTTCATCTCCAGTTTTAACACATGAAGAGGGCAGCACTGGCACGCACACAGAAAGCCTCCCTGAAGGACCTAGAAGCTCACGCGGATAAAAATCTTTAAACGACTCCAAAGTAAGTTGTTTGATTTGCATCTGCAGCATGTGCTGTCTGTGGCCCGTTCAGCAGCTTGCTCCATGCAAAAGGTGTTTGGTTTTTTTCCCTTACTAAATGCATATACTGTCCATTTCATATAATATGCGAGTCTTGGCAAACACAATGAAGCCAATTCTCCGTTGCACTGCACCCTGCGTAGTCATTTGCAACCAGTGCAAAGAGAATGCTGAGTGGGTGTGCCAAGGCTGGTAATGTTTTACACTCGCTTTACATTGGTGGAGAAGGTGCAGGGTCAGTAATTGGTCTGGAAACCAGAGGGCATTTAGCTTGATGTCTGCCTTAGCTCGCATATGATTGCTTTTCGTTCCTGTCCTGCAGGACGAGTTTGCAGATGTTCAGTGCAACACCATCGTAACAGAAGGGTTAGACGGTTGTGCTCCGTCAGGATAAGCTCTCAGCACCTCAGGAAATGGTTGGCATGATTTTGCTCTGACTTCATTTTGCTTTTTGCTGTCTGTGTGGGAGACTCGTTCAACACATGTTCTTCCCAACTTTTTTTATACAGGTGATTTGCTTTTATTGGGATATGGTCATATGCATACTTAAAAGACTGTTAATTGCGAGAT
Source organism: Mauremys reevesii (assembly GCF_016161935.1). Taxonomy (NCBI): domain Eukaryota; kingdom Metazoa; phylum Chordata; order Testudines; family Geoemydidae; genus Mauremys; species Mauremys reevesii. The sequence continues at coordinate 10,685,367 of NC_052638.1, read as the reverse complement.
GGAGGATACTCTTGCGGTTAAGGGAGAAAACATTTGCCTACCTTACATGGAGTTCTGAGGCTATGTAACAATACACACCGAGAACCTGATAGTATTGGGTGGTGTGTTCTGTGGCAGCTTGATCTGAGCTCAGTGAAGTTAGTAGACGGACTTCCATTGTTTTCAGTGGGGTTTTGGTCAGGCCCAAAATGCAAAGTATTGTTACTTGTGGACAACCCAGAAACAGAGCACTAACTGCAATTAGCATGTAGGGCTGTTGATTAATCGCAGTTAACTCATGCAATTAACTCAACAAAATTAATCATGATTAATTGCGGTTTTAATCGTACTGTTAATAGAATCCCAACTGAAATTTATTAACTATTTTGGATGTTTGTCTACATTTTCAAATATATTGATTTCAATTTACAACACAGAGTACAAAATATACAGTATTCACTTTATATTATTTTATTACAAATATTTGCACTGTAAAAAAAAATAAACGAAATAGTTTTTTTCAGTTCACCTCATACAAATACTGTAGTGCAATCTCCTTATCATGAAAGCGCAACTTACAACTGTGGATTTTTTTTTGTTACATAACTGCACTCAAAAACAAAACAATGCAAAACTTTAGCGCCTACAAGTCCTCTCAGTCCTACTTCTTGTTCGGCCAATCACCAAGACAAATAAGTTTGTTTACATTTATGGGAGATAATGCTTCCCGCTTCTTATTTACAGTGTCAGCAGAAAGTGAGAACAGACATTTGCATGGCTCAATTGTAGCCGACATTGCAAGGTATTTACGTGCCAGATATACTAAACATTCTTATGCCCCTTCATTCTTTGGCTACCATTCCAGAGGACATGCTTCCATGATGATGATGCTCGTTAAAAAAAATAATGTGTTAATTAAATGTATGACTGAAGTCCTTGGGGGAGATTTGTATGTCTCCTGCTCTGTGTTTTACCCACATTCTGCTATATATTTCATGTTATAGCAGTCTCAGTGATGACCCAGCACCTGTTGTTCATGTTAAGAACACTATCACTGTAGATGTGACAAAATTCAAAGAAGGTATCAAGTGAGATTTCTAATGATAGCTACAGAACTCGACCCAAGGTTTAAGAATCTGAAGTGTCTTCCAAAATCTGAGAGGGATGAGGTGTGGAGCATGCTTTCAGAAGTCTTAGGAGAGCAACACTCCGATGCAGAAACTGCAGAACCCGAACCACCAAAAAAGAAAATCATCCTTCTGCTGGTGGCATCTGACTCAGATGATGAAAATGAACATGCGTCGGTCCGCACTGCTTTGGATCGTTATCGAGCAGAACCCCTCATCAGCATGGACACATGCCCTCTAGAATGGTGATTGAAGCATGAAGGGACATATGAACCTTTAGTGCATCTGGCACGTAAATACCTTGCAACACTGGCTACAATAGTGCCATGCGAATGCCTGTTCTCACTTTCAGGTGACATTGTAAACAAGAGGCGGGCAGCATTATTTCCTACAAATGTAAACAAACTTGTTTGTCTGAGTGATTGGCTGAACAAGAAGTAGGACTGAGTGGACTTGCAGGCTCTAAAATTTTACATTTGTTTTATTTTTGTATGCAGTTATATTTTGTACATAATTCTACATTTGTAAGTTCAACTTTCATGATAAAGAGATTGCACTACAGTACTTGTATTAAGTGAATTGAAAAATACTAATTCTTTATTTTTACAGTGCAAATATCTATAATAAAAATATAAAGTGAGCACTGTACACTTTGTATTCTGTAATTGAAACCAGTATATTTGAAAATGTGGAAAACTATGGAAAAAAATGTCCAAAAATATTTATAGAAATAGTATTCTAGTCTTGTTTAACAGCACAATTAATCGCAATTAATTTTTTTAACTGCTTGACAGCCCTATTAGCATGTTTACTTAGGTGCTTTTTGGTGTACCTACAGGGTTGCTGTTCTGGGCAAAATCAATAGCTAACCATTTTCAAGAAGATATGTCGTGTTTTTATAGCCGCGTCAGTCCTAGGATATTAGAGACACAAGTTGGGTGAGGTCATATCTTTTATTGGACCCGAAGAAGAGCTCTGTGTAAGCTCGTCTCTCTCACCAACAGAAGTTGGTCCAATAAAAGAAATGAACTCACCTACCTTGTTTCTCTCATTTCCAAGGAGAGTCACTTGCATTTTGCAGCCACTGCTTTACATGCTTTGTAAAAGGAAATCAATGTTCTATCTCTTTCTATACAATTAAGAAAAAAAATGGAACAAGAGGCTGCTGATTGGGACTGACTAACTAGAGGCTGTCGGAGCTCGGATCTGATGGTCTTCAGGGCATTTTGCAGAGGATCTCTGTTTCTCCAGGCATTGCTGGGGGAAAGGGAATTGGGTTTGGAGTTTAGTGTCAATGGGCAGGTCTTTTGTTGGCATTCAGTCAATGTGTACATGCTGTGATTTATGATTAGTGCGTTTTAAAAGCCTAAATAGATTAAATAACTAATTACCCAAATCAGGAGTTGTAGAGCTGCTCAGTTTTAAGTGAAAGGGATTTGGCTCATTCATTAAACTCCTTGTGTCTACACCTGAAATCACTGTATATTATTATTTTTATTATTATTAGAGCATTTTCTGTGATTTGCTCTTTAATATTCCTGTATCCTTTGTGGCTTCTCTTTACTTACATTAGCAGAAGAAATATCATTCCACACAGCACCACCGTAGAGTGGGTATGAGCCAGTGAAAGGAGACTGGTTGCATGCCAATATCAATATTATCCTGCTAAGCAGAGCCTGTCATTCCCTGACACTAAACTGGCCTTTGCTAATGTGCAATATTTTTTTTTTATTTTGTGGAACACATTGTTTTTTGGTGTCATCCCATTTGTTTTTGAAAATGAAAAGAATCAGCCCTTCATGGTGGGGAGCGGAGGGAGGGGGTGAATCAAGCTGTAGTACTGGGGATTTTGTTGACATCGTTGGATTTCCATAAAGAGCCTTTGTTAGGTTCATCTTGACTTCAAGTCTGAGTCCCTTTGTCGCTGGTTAAGTTGGAGCTGAACTGTTCAGCTGGTTTCTCCCCCCAACCCCGCCGCCTTTTGAAATATCCCTGTAATTTTTTTTTTTTTAGAAGGACTCATGTTTCCCAAGGCTTGAGACCTCATTGGTTCTATGTCATCAAAGAGTGTCCAAGACTGCTAATACAATAATACCGGCCATCATGCCATCTGAAACTGAATTGCTCTGGTGTGATGGTCCTGTGACCCGTTGTGGACATTTGTCAGAATGTATTTTCACCCTGCAATATGCTGTGTCATTGGAATCTTTTATCCAAATTTCCTCCAGCTCCAACTTAGAGCAGTTAGAGGCCACCTTTCTCTGCCAGCCAACAAACCTAAAATGTCTTCCACGTCAACTGCTGCAAAACCCTCATCACCCAAGTATAAAACCACCTACTGATGTGGACAGAGAACATCCAGCCAGCAGCTCCCAGCCTCAGGGCCCAGACCTAGAACTGGCTACACGCAGGCAATAGGATAAATATGAAATCAAAGCATCAGAGTTAGCTTAAGTTTGTTTAAAGAAATATGTACATGTTGTAAAGAAAGGCCCTAACTAGCAAGCAGAAGGAAGTCCTTGAAAATAATCAGTTTTAAGGCCAGAAGGAATGAAACAGGATGGTTCGAAGAATAACTAATGAAGTAAGGGGAAGTTTCTGAAGAGAAGGCCTCTGACCGATAGGGGTGACTGCAGATGGTTTTAAATAAGACAAAAGGAATCTGTTTTAAAAGGAGCCAATGTGGCCCTTCCCACCCCACATACCTGTGTTATTTTAAAAGTAAAGCCTGAGATGCACTGGAAAACCCATTGGTGAGCAAGGAGGAGGGGAGGAAAGGCCTTGGGAAGAGAGAAGGCTGTAAATCTTGTCTGGATTAAGACTGGAAATAAGGATGAAGTGTCTCCAGTTGGTTGTTAGTGGGAGTTAGTAACTGGCAATGACATCACTTGTTTGTTAAAGGGTATAATAAGAGTTCTGAATGTGAGGGTTCCTTGTCAGATCCTACCTGAGCATGCTGGAGGATGCCAGAATGAGACGGTTTTCTCTAGGTCTGGCCTGTTTGTGTAACTATACCCATCACATGCCTAGGAACACTGTTACTGTATCAGATGTAGTGACTGCTTCTTTGTAGGCTGTTAGGCATGTTTAGATCAATTATATAAAATACCGTTTGGCCTTTGGACTAAATAAAGGAATTTATGGTTAAATTAGTGTCTGGTAGTCTCCTGTATTAATATTAATAATTCCTAATATTATTAATAATTCCAACACAGGCAGCTCTCTGGCCGTATGCAGAGCCTGTTTCAGGATCAGGGCCCATTCCGTGGCCCAGCGAATCAAGAGGTGGATGGTAGGGGCACGTACGTGAGAGTCAAGTGCTTGAGAATACAGCTTGACACATGCAATATTTACGTGCAATCTCAAATTCAGGTTTTGTCTCATCTGTGTGGCTGCTAGCTAAGGATTCAGAGGTCCAGGTCTAGATAGGCCATTCATCTGGTTTGGACCTGGACAGTCCTCTTTTTGAGTGGTTTGTCCCCTGTCCAGTACTGAGACAAAACCGGACTCGGTTTTGAAGAGCATGCCACTCCGCCCCTCCCGGCATGACCTCATATACACCGTCTGTGCAAGGTCACAAGGTGGGGAAGGGATCACACCAGAGGGGGTGGGTCCATGCCATTCCTGGAAGTACCAGAACATGCATTCCCAGAATAACGCACAAATAGCCACCCTCACCAGATACGAGGCTTTATCAATGCTCACAAAGTGCTCGGCGTGCCTCAGGTGAAAAGTACTATTACAAATGTTTGTGTGTACACAGAAAGTATTCTTTTAATTAATTTTCCCATTATGGCATTCATCTTACTGGAGCTGCATTTGAAGTAGAGCAAAAAAGGGCAGAATACTTTGTTACATGAACCTAGGGAGGAAAAGGGTAAATGCCAAATATGCTTAAAATGGAAGTGCTGCTGCAGACATAAAATCAAGAGGTCTCTTAAAAAATTAAATGTAGCTTCCCCCTTTGACCTTCCACTCTCACCTGCAAAACAGATATGTCTAGGTGTTTCATTTTCAGAGTGAGGAAATTTAGGATCTTCAGTTTTTTAAGGATGAACATTGACATCATGCCTTAGATTGCTGGGAACCTATTATGAATACACACGGACTTATTATTAAATTAAAGACATTGCCGTTTTATTAATACTTATTTTAAGAGCAATCGTTTTCTGTCAGACTTTCCGTCTTTGTTGAATATTTCTTAGATTGTAAATTCTTTGGGGCAGAGACCATGTGTTTGTACAGCACTGAGCCCTGTGGAGTCTCTGTCCCGAGTCGGGTTAGTTTTAATAGCTAATAATATATCCTGTTTTATCAGTGAGTTCCATGAAGCAAAGTGTCCGAGACTAGGCTACTCAAAATCTGGTGTAAAATCAGAGATGGATTCTTTGGGAGACGCGTCTAGTTTTGTTTATCCAAAATTGTGATCCGGCATTGGGAAGGGGACTTCCTTGGATATTAAAAATTCACAATCATAATGATCCCACTGTTCAGAAGCCAGATGCGGCATAGATACTCCGTCAACGCTTTGCAACAAAGGATCAGCGCATTATAGAAAAATGGAATTGGTTGATAAGGCGTCAGTAAAACCCAGAGGCATTTCCAAAGGTGCCATTTAACTACATGACAACGATGTTGTGGTCAAATTCACCTCTGTGCCATAAGGTCCACACAATAGGTCTGAACTGCAGGATCATGTAATACGATGCGTGCTTTGGAGCCCTTTGTTTGGTTTGCTGCTCTCTCTGGTAGAGTTTACTCAAAACCTTCTAATTATTATTGAAAAGTGCTATCCCTTTCTTCTTATTCTTGATGTTGAGTGAATCTCTAAATACACTCAGGGGGTGGGACTTGGTTTTTTTCTGGCTTACTAAACACTCTGTATAGAAATAGAACCATTCTGCTTATTTCCATTATTAATATTATTTGTCTATTCATTATTTCTTACTAACCTGTTTTCCACTATACACAGTCTGTATTTCCTAAAAGAAACCGGGGACAATATTATTCTTGATCTTCAACCTTTTGTCTTTTCTTTTGTGATTATCAGTGTAACATTACAAGGGAACATTATTGATCGTAATGGAGAGTCAATGAAAAAGGAGTTGGGGTTTTTTTTTTTGTGAGATGATAGCAGAGATGTCTCAAATGTCTGGTTCCTTGGTAGCAGTTTGCTGTTTGAACTAGAAAAAGCATTGACGACTTACTGCCTCAATTGCATTTTGTTTGGGAGAGGTGGAAATTAGAGCTCAGCAGGCACACCTGAGCTGGCATTGGGGAATATCATAATTTGGCTGTTGATACAGGCCAGCAGGAAGTAGCACTCCCTGGAGCAAATAGGAAGACAGGAAAGAGTGGGACTATAGGTGGGGTTTCTGAGAAACAATGGCTCCCGGGGCACTCCTTGCTTATGGCTGTGCCTACGGGCACAATCTAGCCATATGTAAGGGAAGTCACTTTATGGGAGAGTATTCTAAATGAAGACGTGGCGAGTACACATATGACCAAGCTGAAGCTGCATGTCTCTTTTGTGGGCATGGGTTGTGTCAGCAAAATAAATGTGCGGCCTAAATCCGAGCACCATGACGGATTCAGTTTTTGCACCACTGTTAGAGCAGTTACAGGCACAAATATCCAGTTTGCAGTTCATATCCAGGCAAATCCACCCTCCTGCATGCTCTTTTTTATTATTATTGTTATTAACCAGAATGTTTGACACCACCACAAGACATCTGTTTTCAGCAGAGCAATTTCTTTAGTCAGTACATTACATCAATATCAAGTGAATTGATATTTAAAACAGTGGTGTCACTTGCAGAAGACTGAGCATGGAGTACGCCCTGGCGCGCGTGTTACCTTTAATATCAGCTTGAATATTAAATTCAAATCTAGCCCACATCAGTAGCAACTGACTGTTACCATCTCTTGGTGTTCATTAGTTTATGTGAAATGAGGTTTTCGGTGCTGGTCACTCACTGACTTGGATGGGAGAACTCAGGTGTGCTGCAAGCATTGGCTTTGATGATTCAATAGATGAAACTCCCATTCCCTTTGGTTCGGTCCTGAGTTAATACCCTGGCACGACGTTTGGAGGCACAGTGCTCCTGAAGGAAATGCAGCCAGAGCAAGTATGAAAACCCGAGGTCCTGACCATTTGTAGTCATTAAAGATCCCATGGCACTTTGGGCAAAAGCAAAGTGGGATAAGCCCAATGTCCTATCTTCCTGTTCATGATGCCCAGCGCTGTAGCATCTGAGTGTCTCCCCAATGAGTCCAGAAGAGTTTTGCATGTGACAAAGTTAGCTGTCTTGCTTATCTCTTGTAGGAGTGAGACCCGAGCTGTTGTGAAGATTCTTTTTCCCCATAGTCCTGAGCTTGTCTTTGCCGGCTGAGTGTTTTATTGTTCCAGTGGAATGCAGCTGTTGTGGGAGGTCATGGCTGCGGAGGAAGGGGGGCTTCTCAGGTAGCTGCGGTGAATCCCATGGAGGGCTTTGAATATCAGGACAGAGAGCTTCAACTGGACTCTGTATTCCATAGGGAAGCAGGTAAAGAGAGCTGTGCACCTTTCTTATTACTGACGACGTGTAGTACATAGCACGTAGAAGTTGCAGTTGTGGTGCAGGTCCCTGTTGTGCAAGGCACTGAACAAACACAGAACAAAAGGATGATCCCTGCCTCAAAGAGTTTACACTCGGTCTGATTCTCCAGTTCCTGATGTAAACCTTAAACAAAGAATACTTACGTGGTGCCAGTGGCCAGGAATCCAGAGCGCTTTACAACCAACTAACCTCTAATTACTCCTGTGAGCTAGGCAAATAGAGCGAATATTTGACAAATTTCCACTGAAACAGGGTTTTTTTTGACAGAAAGTGTGGAAACTTTTACATGAAAACTACTTTCTGTTTGTTAACCCGCTCCAGTAAATATTGTGATACCAACTTACAGATATCATGCAGCAAGGCAGTTGAACACCTGGAAATATAATCTAGAAATCCTGGTTCCTAGTCCCTGTTTTAACCACTTCCTCATTTTATCTGAAATCACGTCAGCTGCAAACCATGTGTGCCATATAATAAAGATCAATTGCTTTTTAATAGTGGATGAGGCCTACCACATTCAGCAGTTTAAGCCAAATTCAGAAGAGATATAGAAGATGTTGTAAGTTACACGTCAGGTGTAAATTGGTCAGGAAATTGATGTAAGTGGGCGTAAATCGTACAGTAGTATAACTTGCAACACTCTGGCATTCCGTGGGTGTGTAAAATGAGTACAAACGAGCGTAACTTACATTGATGTGGTGTGGGGGTGGATGCAGAGATATGGGCTCCTTAATTCAGACTCAGAACTAAAGTTGCCTCGTTCTAAAAAAAAAAGAAAAAGGGGGAAAAAGATGGAAGTACCCTCCCTCTGTCAAGAAAGAAGTAGCCATAATAGAAACAGAGGGGCCCAATCTGAGGATCTGGCCCAAGAAAAACTCTAATTGCTAGATGTCAAAGTGATGTTCCTCATCTTTTTCTAAATGTGCCCTTTGAGTCATCCTTCCTCTCTCTCTGCCTTCTCCCCAAGCCTAAATGCAGTAGCAGGGGATACCAGTTGTGATCCTCTCCATGAGTATTGGGAGGAATGTTAATACTGGGATAGATTATCAGAGGGAATAAACCTGCAAAAGGATTCCCAAGGCTGGCTATGAAATTGAAATGTGCCACACTCCACTTCCCCCAAGAGGGTCCACTTTTAAGAGACTGGCCTCCTTACTCAAAGAAAAATAAACTCTCCTCTTCTCAACTATTAATCCTTTAGCTCCACTAATCGTCACAAGATACGCAACATCTTCTCTGTCCCCTTGCTACCAAAGCACCAGTGAGCATTTCTCAAAGGAGACGCTCAGCATCCCATGTCTGGAGTGACCTTTCTCACACAGCCCTGGCAAGCCACGCTCGGTTTTCTGTGTCCACTGCCAATTTACATACACTGAAGTGGTGGGTAGGGGGGAGTAGATCGTCAGGGCATCACTCCTAGAATGATCCTCAGCAGCACAAACATCCAGATCAAATATTTGGCTCCAAGCCCTTGTTGCCATAACTCATCCTCCAGTTGTTGGGTGGCAGCATAGCTGGGTGTAGTGAATGAGACAGGGAAGGAGAAATGCCTCCTGCTTTCCACTGTCATCATTTAATAATATTCAACCCCCCTAGTTCTTACATGACGCGTTTCATCAGTAGAGCTCCAAAGGTTTAACAAAGGAGATTAGTATCATTACCCTGACTTGACAGGCGGAGAAACTGAGGCGCAGAGAATGGAATAACTTGCCCAGAGTCACTCCGCACCTAGAACCCAAGTCTCCTGAGTTACAGTCCAGTGCTCCCACTGCCTCTTACTACTTACCATGCTAGGCCATTGCCATCAAGCATCACCCACACGTTCCCCATCTCCCGGAGACAAGAATTCCCCAGGGCATATGGATGGAAAGTCTCATTTCCACACCAGAATTTTGGAAAAAGAGCCAAATATTTCATTGGCGCGATAGTCCATTGTAGAAGATGTTGGGTTCGAAAGGCTCCTAAGACATGCTGAACTGCGCCGTTCTCCCCCATCTAGAATATCTATAACCTGGTCGTCAAAGTCAGACATGCTCTCATTCAGCTAGAGGAGGCCGTCAAACATTTTACCACTGACACATGAATACGCAGCCAAAGCACTGGGTATCTTTTCACTGGAGCACACTGGTTTAGCTGTGCCGGGGTCATTTTTAATATTGGGCATGGATCTGACAGCACCACCACTAGGAATAAGCAGAGGCCCCATACACATAGACATCTCTGTTGCCAGGGGCGGCTCCAGGCACCAGCAGGCCAAGCGCATGCCTGGGGCGGCAAGCCATGGGGGGCGCTCTGCCGGTCGCCGCGAGGGTGGCAGGCAGGTTGCCTTCGGCGGCACGCCTGTGGAGGGTCCTCTGGTCCCGCGGCTTTGGCGGACCTCCCGCAGGCGCGCCACCGAATCCGTGGGACCAGGGACCTCCCGCAGGCAAGCCTCCGAGGGCAGCCTGCCTGCTGTGCTTGGGGCGGCAAAATACCTAGAGCCGCCCCTGTCTGTTGCTCAAACATCAGCACAGCGATAGGTGAGATTTTTCTTGAACATGCATCAGCGCTCAGGGGTAAATATTCAAAAGATAGCAGGGGCAGATCCATCATGGGGACGTGTTTGTCTTGTGGCTCAGACCCATCTGGAGTTTCACGGCATTGTAGCCCCATTGGCCACCAACTCAGCTGTGAACATTGAAAACCAGCTGTAGTGTCTGGTAAATGTTTGAGGGTCACTTCACATGGTTTCACATGTGGCTTCTTCACTGCAGACAATGAGCACTGCAGTGTCTTTTGAAAGCGCTCACATCTGTTGCCTTAATTTGATCAGATGTGGTTTGCAAGGCAGTGAGCAACAGGTGAAAGCTTAGTTAGTTATGAGGCATGAACCCATTTAAATCACTACAAAAGCTTGCCCAAATCCAGGAGAACAGAGGCCTTCCATTTCAATAGCTGACTCAAAATTACAAAGTAGATGGAGTTGCACCTGCTAGTCGTTGATGATATTCATAATCAGAAAGTAGTGGTCATGGAATAAATTATGTACAGTGACATCCGGGGGGCAGCACGTGCAGTCATTGCTGATGCTGAAGAGAAGTCTGCTCCTGCTCTGATCAGATCCAATCTGCTCATCTTCACTCTCTGTGCTGTTTCAAAAAGTTACTTTTAATGTAAATCTAAAGTTGAAGCTAAATAGACCAACAAGGTTAGAATAAAATCCCCTGAGCATCTAGTAAGGATCAACATTCTTTTTAATCAAAATGAATGAAACTTTTGAACTGTTAAGGGTTCACCTACCTTTCGTGGGCCCTCCTTTCCTCTCCCCCAGTAGTTTAGAGGATTCCAGGGGAGGTTTAAGAGAGAACCAGCAGGATTCAGTTATCCCAGAACAGAGTCATAAAATGGTGAAAGTTTTTCATAAAAAAAATTTCCACTTTTTTTGTGGGGGAAAAACATGGTTAGTATTTTGCTGAGAGGCTGTTTAAGTGACAGCAGTTTTCCTGAACTGTCCTATGGGCTGCTGTATAGTCTGAAATCTCCACAACACACCCCAGCACACAGCTCCCACTCCCAGCCCTGCCCTTGCCATGCACCCCGCACCAGGTCTTATAAAGGAGTCCTCAAAAGGCAGCCTTAAGTCAGTCTTCCACAATGCCTGGATTGGGGGAATCCTCACCCTGCGGGAACCAGGGCTTTCAGGGTCCCTTTCTGACACTCCAAACCTTTTACCCAACACAAAGGGTCTAGAGTGAGGGGGTGAGGCTATCACCCCTGTCTTCCTTTATTATTTGCTGACACAAAGATACACTGTTTGCTTAAATGAAATACAATTGTACAGGAAACTTTGGGACACTTTCAACTAGCGTCTTAAGAAAGAGAGGTGATCTCCAGTAGATTAGCATACAGATATTCAGAGGTTCAGCTTTTGTTTAGACATTTCATCACCATAAAATTTAAAGGTGCTTAGATTTCTATCCTGATTATCGTACACAGCTACTAATTTGCCAAAGCCGCAGAACTATTAACGCCCAAGGTATTTTTTCCTTTGTAGTTTAATGATGATAATGTTGTATAATCTGACTTTTTAAACCACAAAACCAAGGAGAAATGAGTGGAAAGAAAAACCTACAGGCTTATTGAGAATGTTCTGTAATTAATATTTTCTTTGATTACGCAGTCACGTTGGCCTATATCTACCTATTAATTCTTTAATGGCCTTACCTATTAGGAAATTACAAACACTGGCCCTGATCCAGCCAATGTTTTGGCATACGCCTAGCCTTATTCACATACATAGGCTCACTGAAATCAATGGGGCGACTCATGTGAGTAAAATCATGCAAATGCCTATGTTTGCGAGATTGGTGTCAGCATGCCTCCTATTCTCCTGTTTCTTTTTTGCTCCACTCCACCCACCTTTGCTTTGGAACTAGTCCTGTCAGGGAGGTCTCACTCTCTGGAGTACAAGGATGTATTTATTTTCCTAAATTATCTTGAGCCAAATTCTTCCCTTGGTTGCCCTCCCCCATTCCTGCAACTCCATTGAATACAATGCAGGGTTTGAACGTTCAGCCTTATCTGTAAATTTAGGCCTTGATTCAGCAGAGCACTGATGCATATGCTTAACTTTAAGCTTAGGTCTATCCCTATCCAGCAAAACATTTAAGCAACTATTTAAGTCTTGAGGTGCTTATAGATAAGTGCTTAGCTGAATCAAGGGCCTTATATTTCTTAATAATTGGCCCTTATGTCCCTGTGGAGTCCCACAGAAATGCAGACCCATTCGTGAGACCAGACCTAAATAAAGAATGACATAACATTTTGCTGTGATTTTAGACAATAGGCAACGGATGATAATGTGCCAACACTATTCAGAGGAACGCATGGGTCTGCAACTGAGAGTGATGGGCCATTCTTCTTGTTTATTTTTAGTCTGACAAATGCATGTCATCTTTTTGGTTAAGTTCCCACAGTGAGCCTAGATCACCCAAGAAAATAAATACATCAGTAGACTCCAGAGGATGAGAGCATGTGGATGGGGCCAGTGCAAGAAGTAGGTCGGTTTCAGGGTATATCACTATTATCGTTATTATTTATTTTTACAGCACTCAAAAGTGGGCTGGATGCTTTACCACACAAGTAGATAGGCCTCTGTAACTCCTGGATCATCCCAGAGAGACACAAGATCTCTCTTTAAAATACGTCCGCAGTCATTCAAAAGGTAGCACAGGGAGATCCCAATTGGGGATGTTCTCTTCTCTATCCAAACTTTGTGGCTTGGGCCCATGATCCCACATGGACTGTGATGACATCGTAGCCACTAGATTACTCATCTGTTTTATTTATCTGCCTCTCCCTTGTCTGTCGGTTAGTTCAGACTCTAGGAAAAATAGAGAATGCCATCCAGCAGGTCCCGTTACCTAATCAACCTTCGGCTCAGTAAGCTCTAGGGCGACAGCCCAGAATAAGGGGTGGCGGTGTAGTCGTACTGCCCCACGGTGAGCAGTGGGAGGCAGGTGCCTCAGCGACACCACCCACAGGCACAATTTCTCCTCCGAGACCCCTGTTGTACTAGGGTACGTCTTCACGACCGGCTGGATTGGTGAGCAGTGATCGATCCAGCGGGGATCGATTCGCGATAAATCAACCCCCGAGCGCTTGCCTGCCGACTCTTGTACTCCAGCTCGGGGAGAGGCGCAGGCAGAGTCGATGGGGGAGCGGCAGCCATTGACTCACCGCGGTGAAGACACCACAGTAAGTCGATCTAGGTACGTCAATTTCAGCTACGTTATTCATGTAGCTGAAGTTGCGTAACTTAGATTGATTTCCCCACTCACCCACACCCAGTATAGACCAGGCCCTAGTGAGGAGTGCTGTAAGACGCCCTTTTCAGGGTGCAGTCTATTCCCGCCAGCATGTTAGGGGAGAGCAGCCATTTTTTTCCCTGGAGGGAGCATCTGGAACTCAGCCTCCGTCCCCTTCCCGCAGTCAGCGCTAAGATCCAGGTAGCCCTAACACACCTGCACAGAGGAAGGGGAAGGGAAGTCCCTACTCCCCAGGGAAGCCATGTTAGAGCTAGCCCAGTGTAACCCATACTTTGGAGGCTTTCTCCGTTTAGTGACCCAAGTCCAGCTATTGGTGATGAATTTTCTTTTCATAAAGTCTCGATTCCATTTCCAAGAATGGAAATGAATGTAAACCATATCACAAACGACAACGAAGTGTATGGAAATGAAAGATGGTTGAAACTCAGACTGAGCAGCAGTACATTTCTTTGCTGCTAGGCTCATTTTGTTTTGATTATGTATTTTATATATTAAAAAAACACACGAAAACTACACTAACTGAACAGTATTAAGGCTGCAAAGTCAACTGGACTGCTAACATGCCCAAAGTTACGCAAGGGACTTGGTCACAATCTAAGTAAGTTCATGGGAGAAAAGGCTGAGACCTAAAGGGCTCTCTGATCTAGTGGAGAAAGGCATGATGAAACAATGGCTGTAAGTTAAAGACAGACAAATTCAGATTAGAAATAAGACCCGTAGTCTTAACAGTGAATGTAATGAACTGTTGGAACTAACTGCCAAGGGAGGTGGTGGATTCTCCATTTCTGGATGTCTTCAACTCAGGACTGAATGTTTTTCTGAAAGATGCTTTAGCTAAACACAAAGTATTGGGCTCGATTCAGGGATAACTGGGTAAACTTCTCTGGCCTGTGTTACACAGAAATGTAGACTAGATGATCTAATGGTTCCATCTGGCCTTAAAAATCTATGAATCTATGGCAAAAAGTAAGGAAGCAGCTTGCTGAATCATGGTCTATAGGTCATAGAATCATAGAATATCGGGGTTGGAAGGGACCTCAGGAGGTCATCTAGTCCAACCCTCTGCTCAAAGCAGGACCAATTCCTAATTAAATCATCCCAGCCAGGGCTTTGTCAAACCTGGCCTTAAAAACCTCTAAGTAAGGAGATTCCACCACCTCCATAGGTAACCCATTCCATGCTTCACCACCCTCCTAGTGAAAACGTTTTTCCTAATATCCAACCTAAACCTCCCCCACTGCAACTTGAGACCACTACTCCTTGTTCTGTCATCTGGTACCACTGAAAACAGTCTAGATCCAGCCTCTTGGGAACCCCCTTTCAAGTAGTTGAAAGCAGCTATCAAATCCCCCCTCATTCTTCTCTTCTGCAGACTAAACAATCCCACTTCCCTCAGCCTCTCCTCGTAAGTCATGTGTTCCAGCCCACTAATCATTTTTGTTGCCCTCCGCTGGACTCTTTCCAATTTTTCCACATCCTTCTTGTAGTGTGGGGCCCAAAACTGGACACAGTACTCCAGATGAGGCCTCACCAATGTCGAATAGAGGGGAATGATCACGTCCCTCGATCTGCTGGCAATTGCCCCTACTTATACAGCCCAAAATGCCGTTAGCCTTCTTGGCAATAAGGGCACACTGTTGACTCATATCCAGCTTCTCGTCCACTGTAACCCCTAGGTCCTTTTCTGTGGAACTGCTGCCCAGCCATTTGGTCCCTAGTTTGTAGCAGTGCATGGGATTCTTCTGTCCTAAGTGCAGGACTCTGCACTTGTCCTTGTTGAACCTCATCAAGTTTCTTTTGGCCCAATCCTCTAATTTGTCTAGGTCCCTCTGTATCTTATCCCTACCCTCCAACATAACTGCCACTCCTCCCAGTTTAGTGTCATCTGCAAACTTGCTGAGAGAGGTCATTATTCATTGAAAGCCTTTCAGAACTTCTGTACTGATATAAAAACAGAAGCAGTGGAAATGGTACGTGGCCTGCTTTGCAGAGATGCTTAGCACCTGGCAGCTCCCAAGGACCCACAGCAGATTAGAAATAAGGTGCAGGAGCTGCGGGTGGTGAGTACTGCTGGAAATCAAGCCCATAATCTTTGTCTATCCATAACAGCTACAGCCTCTCTCACCAGGACTGTTAGCTACTTATCTTCTTTCTTATGCTGACAAGCAGGGAGAACTTTCGTTTGGAAACATACATGAGATGAATAGCATCCTTTGCTCCCTGCCATTGAAGAATTGGGCTGCATGTAGGGAATGAATCTAAGGAACACTGATCCTGTTTGCTTCTGTCCAAGCAGTGGCATTAAACAACCACTGCAGGATTTGCTCTTATGATTCGACTGTGGACTAATCTGTCTGTCTGAGGTGCGGCTCTGCCTTCCTTAATGCAGGGAAGGGTTAACAGCCTGTCAAATAAAATGTGCTTAATTTAATTGAGTAGTAGTGGTAAAGGGATAGATGGTTTGATATGGCGAGGCAATAGGCTCTGGGCCGAGGGATTGAAAAGAAAAGCTAAGGTGCAGCTGGGACACTTGTTTTGAAAACAGGAGACATTTGAGCTTTGACAATGTTATTTTCCAATGAATGAGCGTATGAAAAAAGTGAGTCATTAGGCAGTGCAATTCTCATTAAATCAGAGGGTCTATCTTGATGTATTGAGGGTAACATTTGCCAACTGTAGCATTATTGGAAATCTCCATCCTGATAGGATTACAGAACAGATTTGTTCTATTTCTTCAATCAATTAGAATGATCAAATTCACAAAAGCACTTTTTAAAACTGTTCGGTACAGTTACAAAGTTGATAATCTAATCTCCTGTAGATTAATTTAACTGTGCTAAACTGACTAGTGTTTGTGAGGACTGCTGCCTTCTGCTGTAGATGGTTTTTGCTCAAATGTATGTCACAGACCTGGAGTTGTTAACAGCTAAGGGAAATTTTCCTTTGGCCGGGTGGTAGAGGTGCATGAGTTTGGAGATGGAAAATCCTAGTTCTACTCTTGCTGCTAAATTTTGTGCAGCTTCTGTGTCCAGCAAAATATCACCTGGGAAACTTGTAGCTGGTCACTTGGTTTGTTGCATTATAAAGGAGGATTGTCCACCTAACACTTTTACTGGCTAACCTTCCTCTCGTCGCACAGGGTGGGCAGATTATTTTACATTGTAAGTGGCAGAACCCAGTCCTTTTACCCACTTGCAGGATTTATCCATGTGCGGGTGACACAGACAAAGCCCAGCGTATTTAATGCATAATAGATTTTGAAAACGTGTAAGAGCTTCATTTACGTAAACACGTAGACATTTAGAATATTTTCATATTGTTTACCTCACTTGCTGAACACTGCACAGCATCTCCTATACCTTTCCAGAACAGTGTTTGCAGCCTTTGGCCTAAAGTCGATTGGCTGAGGTGATACCTATCAATGGCTGTGAGTATTTAGGCCAGTAGCATTTGACTCTTGGTGCATTTTCTGCGTGTGATCTTTCATGTGCGGCTTTTCGAAGACAGAGCTCGACTGCATATTGTGTACATTTGTTTCCCTTATCCAAGCCCTTCTTTTCAAAGCTTGTGGGGTTTGCAAGCCTTTCGGGAATGACAGCAAGATAAGCTCATGCAGCTTCATTGTTGTACCCTTTCTCCTCCCCTCCCCCCGACTGTCAAAAGGCAGCATGGGCTAGAGGAGAGGATATTGGGCTGGGAGTAGAGAGAGCTGAGTGCTGTTCTTGGCTCTGCTACTGGTTTGCCATGTGACCCTGGGCAAGTCGCTTCCCTTCTCTGTGCCTGTGTCTCCTCCTGTCATTGGTGTCTCTTGTCTATTGAGATTGTAAGTGTTTGGGGATAGAGCAAGACTCATAAGGTGTTTGTATTGGGGGCGGGGGGCTGAGCTCTGTCAGTGCTTCTGGTCACTACTGTAATCTAAATAACCATAAAGTAAGAGAACGTGAGATCCCATTGACTTCTCCAAAAGGAGGAGGAACAGCATTACCTCCCTTGGCTGTGGGTGCTGCATCCACTCCTGTAACAGCAGGAGAGTGGGCCGTGTCGCGGCAGGCTCATGGGTACGTCTGCATTTGCGGGTATAAATCGTAGTGTAGATGGTGGAACATGGCTTAGGTAAGTCGAATGCCATACATGCCTGAGCCCCCAAGGGTATGTATCCTGCACGGCTCTCTACACACCCAAGCCGTGTTTCAGCATCCTGCTGCCAGAGCTTTCCCCGCTGCCTCTCCGCTGACGGAGCCTTTCACTGTGACGCACAGCTGCCCAGTGCAATGGATGCTGCCTGCCTTTCACCGCAGCATGTAGCACCTGTAACCTACACACCCTTGTAAGTGTAGACATAGCCCCTGTGTGTGATGGGAGGCACATTTAGCTGAGGTGACAAAATTCCTCACTCTGCATTATGGGCCCAACCCTGCACCATTGAAACCAATCAGAGTTTTGCTATTGGCATGAAAGGGAGCAGGAGCAGGGCCTCAATGAGTTTTTATTAGACAAATTCTGCTTTCATTTCTACCAGTGTAAATCCAAAATAACGCCACTGACTTCAGTGTTGTTTCTTCAGAACCGAGAGCAGTATAAACCCAGAGGATACCTGCATGCTGCAGCCTGTGATCACTAATGTAGTCAAAATGTAGTCCGGACCCTTCCTGGGAGTACTCATGAAGATTGTTTTGCAACTTGTAGCTACTCTGCTTAGACCAGTTCCCATTGATTTCAGTGGGAGTTTTACCTGAGTAAGGACCTCAGGAATTGTCCTGCTGTTACAACCAACCCCTTAGTCCAGCTACATTTTGCTGTCACAAGCTGCATTTCAACGACAAACAAAATAAGCAAACAAACCTTTGCTCAAGCGTCTACCCCAGAAAAATGTCACGTGATCAGTCCTCTTCCTAAAGCTCATCCAGTGCCAGGTTGTGCAATTCAGTGTTTTCCTTTCCCATAATATAGAAGGCCAGATCATGCATGTGATCCTTAGTTTTACGAGTAATCCCACTGCCATCAAGTACAGACAACTCAGACCAGGAAAGATGTTCAGTATTGGAGCCCTAAGTTAGTGCTGTCCGATGAGGAACAGAGGCCGTAACGTCTCCAGAAAAAATATCCTGTTTGAAAAACAAGTAAAGCACAAGAAGAAGGGATTTCATGCAGCCTGCTGATGCTGAGCTAAGATCCTGGCCCACTGATCATGTTAATGAAACGTTCGCAGTGTTCTTTCCCCTCTGGTATTTCATAGAGTCAGTTGCACTGAGAATGGCTGCGTGAGATATGGTATGTTGGCTGACTGCGTTACTTCAGCTCGATGGGAGATATCTTTGAAAAGCTGCAGCCTAAATAACAATTTCACTGTGTCAGAGGATGTCAGCTACAGCTGGCTTCCCCATACAGTCCCTCGGGGAGGCCATTTCAGGGGGGTATGCACATGCAATTCTAGGTTCTCAGTCTCTGATCCAAATGGCTGCAATCAAATAAAGCAGCTTTATTCGGTACGTGGTGTTAAACAGTATCACTCAAAACACTTTCCAGGATCGGGTCAGACAGGCGCGAGTGTGGGGAAGACTTCTGGAGAGCCCACGCTGACAATGAAAGCGCAATCTGTCCTAGGGGCAATAGAAGAGTGGTGGAGGAATTAGGAGATGAAAGATGTCCGCAGCTGGCAGTTAAATAGAGGCGGAGAGCCAAGGATGGAGCGGGATGTCCTGGATGGCCTGAGCTGCAGGGCAGAAGGCTCATGCACTAAGATAGGTGAGATCGAGAGAAGGGTCATTCTAAAGCTCTACAATACCTAAGACCATCTCTCCCTGGCGGAAAGGCAAGTGTAGTTAGAAAGCTCATTCCAAGCGGGATTCTCATGGGTAAACCCCACCTGGGATTTCTGTGCTGATGTTTTCACACACATGGGAAGAAGAGGGGATGGAATGATTTTGTGTCCAGGGGCCCAATTCTGCAAGCGTGGAGCTGCCATTGGTTTTAATGGGAGTCCCAGAGGCAGTGGGCTTGTGGGATTGGGCCCATTTGCCTTTGGTGAAATGTCATTTCCCTGAGCAGCTCCACTAAACTGGGAGTTAGAGTGAGGAATTCAGAGAGTAAGCAGGCAGCTTTTCAAACAGAAAAGTGGGGGGCGGGCATACTACCCCGGGGTGGGAGAAAGGGTCACCCTTTCCCCATGGAAAGCTGGGGACATTTTTCTACCTTCTTCATCAGTGACAAATACAGTCACATCCTTGTGAAGACAGAGATACAAAATTATTATTGGTATGGAAGTGGTACCCAAATGCCCATTCAGGACCAGCAGCTCATTGCGGTGAGGCGTCACCTGCAGGAAGCCACGGTCCAACCCTGGTGATCTTATCATCTAATATTGTTCAAAGCAAGACTCCCGTGAAAAATCTGACTACTCGTTGGCTTCTCTTTCTTTCCTTTTTCTTTTGCAATCTCCACTCTCCTGCCTTTTTCAGTGACTGACCTCTCCCCACACACTCACTTGTCCATCCTTTTTCTATGCTTCTGTTTAATTTTCTTTTGAAAGCCCACTTATTCTTCAACACGTTGGTGGTTTCATCTCTTTCCTCTTATCTGATTTTACCTTCTTTCCTCCTTCATCCAGAGTGGATGAGCGTGTTTTGGAGGGTGAGTGACTAACAGGTGTCAGTCTACAAATGCAGATCCTTGTATGTTGAAAATTTGCTTCATGCTGAGTTACTCGGTGTTTCACTCCTGTCAGTACGTTGGGAAAAACCCTTAAAGAGAATGGCCACATTTCTAGTCAGCCTTAAACCCAGTCCCCAGTTGTGCCTGCAGACAATATTGTGTGTGTCGTTGTCGGCCTGATTTTCTGCATTCGCTTTTCCCAGACAGATGTGCAAGGGATTAGAGAGCCCGGTTTCAGCATGTGGCCCCTATATAAGGTGGACTGTTCAGCCGTGTGCTCTTCACTTGGACCCAAAGGGGATTATGGAGATTTAGAGGCAGGTTCTCCTCTCACATCCCCCAGCGCTGCACTGGTGTGATCCCTGAGTCAGGCCCATCCACAGCAGAGAAGTGTAAGAGGATGGAGAAAAGGGCTGACACATTGATCCTTAAAAGGAAAGTGGAGTGGTATTTGCTGAGGAATTTTGCAGCATCTCAGGATCCAGGATTTCTCCCTCGGTTTTTTACATCATAAACAAGATAGTTTTGATGATTTCAAACGGTAGCGAAGGGGTTAAAGTTGGGAACGGTTTAGCTCAGATAAATAAGGATGTTTACAGCTCTGTGCCAGTCTCGGATGCGTATGACCTTCCCTTTCTACCCTTCTAGTGGTCTTATGACAAGCCAGATTAAGGAGTGATCTCTTCCAAACAGTCTTCGGTTTGTTAAGCTTGTAGCAGAGATGGAATCCATTGCAGGACAGAAAGGGATTAAAAAGCCAGGCTGGGATTTCCCTGTGCCGCACACTGGTGGAAAGTGTTCTAATTAACCGGAATAGCTCCTTGCACAAAGGCACTAACGGGGCCACTTCCAATCAGTTTGCTGTAATATGTCTTGTGATAGCCACAGGAATAGCACAGGCTGAATATATATGTAGCACCCCCCTCCCTCCTCCAGTTGAATTACAGTTACCACTCACTTCACGAGGCCTGTATCTCACTAACAGGTGGGATACAGCCGGAGGAAAACGGGTTGGACATGTGGGTTCTGGAGCGCTGGTTGAGCTGCCAGAGCTCAAGAGATGGCAAGCTCTGTCCCCTACAAGCTGCGTTGCAGCATATACCTGCCCTCTAGGCGATGAGGTGCCAACCCTTTCTCTGGCACCCAGCCAGAATTACAGCATTTCAGCTTTGTCGCATCTGTCTTATTACAGCACTCTGTGCCAACGCGGCCTTCACCTGAGCAGCGCCGGGTCGGAGGCAGCGCGTCAGCAAGGGTATTATGCTCACCAGCCTCTTGGAGCGGAAGAAAAGCGATGATCATTTCTGTTCTCTTTTCTCCCATCCCCCCTTAATTCCAGCACAAACCTAAAAGGGCATGGACAGTATTAAAGTCTGCCGTAGATAAAACTCATTCATAAAGGGTGACTGACTTGGGACGAGACACCTCAGAAGCCATTTTAAATGGGGAGTGGAAAGGCTTTGCGTTTTAATGCAGGCGCTGTATTGATTCCCTGTGGAACTCACTGTAGAAGAATAATATTGAGGCAACTATTTTAGCAAGGTGAAGAGGGATTATACACATTGATGGGCAGGGATTCCAAAAAGGTAGGTACACGAACAGTTCCCACAATTGGCTGCAAATTGGGCAGCTGTGCATCTAAAAATTATTTTAAGGGTATATCTCTGGTCATTTTTGTGCATAACTTTTAATTTGTTTAACTGTGTGTGAAAAAGAATAGCGTCCACAGTTACACAAGATAAGATAAAAAGATGATCAGTGCTCATGTGTCAGAACATAAGCTGAGCATTAGAGCTTGTTGAAAATTTTCCGAAAGAACATTTTTCCCCCTCACAAAAATGCTGTTTCACTGAAAACAAAACTTTCCGTGGGAACTGGTTGATTTTGACAACATTTCATTAAAAAAACTTGAAATGAAATGTTTCAATAACAGCGAAATGATTTTTAATTTCAATTTATTTTGTATTGTATTATAAATTAAGATCTAATATAAATATTTGAAAAGTCAAAATCGAAACAAAAGATTGTCTTTGCCATTGATTAGGGGTTTGGAACAGGTCCCATATGAGGAGAGATTAAAGATGCTAGGGATTTTCAGCTTGGAAAAGAGGAGACTAAGGGGGGGATGTGATAGAGGTATATAACATCATGAGTGATGTGGAGAAAGTGAATAAGGAAAAGTTATTTACTTGTTCCCATAATATAAGAAATAGGGGCCACCAAATGAAATTAATGGGCCGCAGGTTTAAAACAAATAAAAGGAAGTTCTTCTTCACACAGCACACAGTCAACCTGTGGAACTCCTTGCCTGAGGAGGCTGTGAAGGCTAGGAGTATAACAGGGTTTAAAAGAGAACTAGATACATTCATGGAGGTTAAGTCTATTAATGGTTATTAGCCAGGATGGGTAAGGAATAGTGTCCCTAGCCTCTGTCAGAGGGTGGAGATGGACGGCAGGAGAGAGATCACTTGATCATTACTTGTTGGGTTCACTCCCTCTGGGACACCTGGCATTGGTCACTGTCGGCAGACAGGATACTGGGCTAGATGGACCTTTGGTCTGACCCAGTATGGCCATTCTTATGTTCTTATGTTCTTATCCAAAATGAATTTTTTCCCCAAATTTTCATTTTGCGAGAAATTTCAAAATCTGTTGATTTTGTTCCAACTTCGAGAACAAATTTTGAAGTCACAGAATTTCCCGAGAAATGAACATCCCAGCTCTTGCAATACAAACTGTCTTATTTCGCCAGACATGTTCTGTAACAAATCTGTGTGCTACAGATAACAGATGATACACCGCAAGCACTTGGAGAGCTAGGACTAGAACCCAGGTCTTTCAACTCCAAAAATATGTCATCTGAGCTAAAGGAAACCTACCCTAGCTGGCTCTAATAGGAAGTTCTGTAACCTCTGTGTGCATTATCCATTAGAGGACAACATTGTACACATGTGAAAAGCCAGTACGCTACGTAGGGGAAGTATTTCTGTTAGGATTTAGTGTGAAATATTTACATGTATTAATGTCAATATTCTTGTTGAATAATCAACTGTGAAATCATTCAGGGTTTATACCGGAGCAGATCTGTTAGATGTGCTTGCAGGATACAGTTTCTCTCCAGAAACCAGGGGGTATCTGGTTCTTCCTGTTGCTTTGGTAGTTTTAGTTGGATGCAGAAGTACCTACCTTGCTCTAGAGTAGACTGTGGTACATTGTATTAAAACAAAAAACTTCAGGAGAGGGAGGCATGTAGGTGTCACAATTCATGTATGCACAGAAGAGGCGATATTATCCACTAGACACGCTGACCTTTCTGCAGCTAGGAAAAGCAAGGCTCATGGCAGAATTTTCCAACAACTCATCCAGTGTCGAGTGCAGCACCAGTGATGCAGTCACATATCTAGAATACGGGGGTAGGGACCATGTCTTTTTGTGTGGGTGGATAGCAACATTGTGGGCACTGGAATACAAAGAGTAAGAACATGGAATGACTTGCTTACAGGACAAGAGAGCTTTGAAGTTGAGGTTGAGACACCCTGGTATGGGGGGAAGGGGAACATGAAGGGAATGAGGAGAAGGGGAGACATTCTGAACCTCTGGCAGCGGGGAGGCTGGGGGCAGTGGCAGAGAGACCCTGAAATAGAGTGGGCGAGCTTGCAGGGGGGGAGGTGGAGGAATGCCCGGAGCCCGGAGGTGTGCAATGAGCTCAGCTGACACGAGTTACAAATTGCGCAATCCCTGACTGATTTGGAGTTACTCCCATAATCCTCCACAGGCATGTGTGAGAGAACAGACTGTACAGACTTGGAGGCCTCCCTGCGCAGCTTCCCAGTCTGATTAGCCATCACTCATGTCAACCTAGCTCCCTTTTCCAAAAAGTGATGAGAATTGCGACCATCTTTTTGTTGTGTGTTCGTACAGCGCCTAGCACTGAGGAGTCCTGGTCCAGGACTGCAGCTCCTAAGTGCTACAGTAATGCAAATAAAACACAGTGCTATAACTATACATCTGCTGATGAAAGGAACCTCCCTGACCGTTCTGGTGAGCCAAGTCAACTGTTTAGCTACAGAAGAGTTACGCATCAGGCAATGCCAGTGACAGCTGCTTCTGTACTGTCTCACCTCTGACCTGCAGGCGTGACCTCTAGGGTTAAGAGGGGAGATCAGTCTCCAAGTCTTTGGCTGAGAGAGACAACTAAGAGGGGCAATTAGTGATGGCGACACAAGTCTCTGACAACCAACTTATTTCACATAGACAAGCAACAAGTCATCCCATTTTCAGCACCCCCAGCCTAGCTCGGACTGACTCCAGTGACAAAAAGTGAAATCCATGTCCCGTCGAAGCCAATGGCAAAACTCCCATTGATTCAGTGAGGCCTGATTTCGGCCCAAGCTCCATATTCCATTACCAATCAGTCCCCTAGGATAGTTAGTCTCTGCTCATAACAAGGGGAGGATACACACAGGGCAAACATAATCTGATGCCGGCTGATATGCTGTCTTTCACATATTACTTTATAACCATGCCTAGGATATCTAAGCATACTCCATGAGCAGGTGGAACAATAAAGGGGAGTTTCTTGGTGGACATATTGAATTTTTTCTTTGCTATGGATAAACGGAGGATATGGGGTGGTGATGGTTCAGCTGGTGTGGATAAAATAGGGGCAGCTCTGGTTCTTCAAACCCTTGCCAAAAATTCAAGATAAGCTTAAGCAGAACTTTTTTTGAAGTTAGAAATACAGATGGGCTCAAACTGCACAATTCAGATCTGTTGCTTGGGCCATGATAAAGAGAGAGACCATCTGCAAAATGTAGATGTAGGCCAGAGACTGGAACTCTCTTTCTAATATCTGGGGATGATCCGATACAATATTTTCATTTGGTCAATTAGCCAAATGTGGATGCGCAATAGGATTCCAACACAAACCCTTGCCCCTCAGAAGTTAGGATTGTTTGGTGGTAGGGTTTTGGCATGGACCCATCTCTAGCTCAAGAAAAATTGGTTTGTGTTTTGTTCAGATTTTATTTCAGCTCACCTATGCACTTCCAGGTTCTAGCCAGGACAGAAGCACAAGTGCCACAATGTAACTATACAGTGGCCCCTGGATCAGGGAGCAGCAAACATGGTCTGTAAAGCTACCTTTTCCTCCCTCCCACCCCGCTAGAGACCTTTGCTGAGTGAAGCTCCACCAGACCCAAGGATCAGGCTCCATGTAGCTACTGGCATGCCTGTTCCGTATACAGTACTGTATTGGGATAGAAGCCCATTAAAAGAGGCTTATTACAGATGGGTATTCTGGGGGCCAAATTCTCTGCTGGAGTAATTTGACAGAGCTCCACTGTGGAGCAATTTGGCCTTTTATTTAGCAAATATATAGAACCAGATCCAGTGTAAGTGGGTATCGCTCCACTGAAACGAATAGACTAAATCGCTGATTTATACTAGCCGAGGGTCTGGGCTACTGTACTTATTTTTTCATTGGATTTTTTCTCACCCTTTTTCTCTCCCCTCTCCCCTCCCCCCATTTAATTTATTTCTTCTGCCACACCCTCTCTCTTTTTCACCCTATTCATTAAACAGGATTTTGTATCCCTCCGGTTTCCCTCCCTGCTGCTTGTTCCAGTGACTCCTGCAAACCCAACAGTATTTGAGTTCATGCTGAACTTCTGAACCCACCGTGTTCAAGTGGGTTCTAAATGAAGCAAAAGGAGTCGAGCCAGTCCTAATTCTGATAACAGGCAGTTAGCATTTGCCAAATAATTGACAAGCAGTTTGCACTTTGGCCACATCACGCGTCGGGAAGAGTGCGTCTATGCTGAAATTCTCAGTTGCGACATGCCAGCATTCAGCAGGACATTTTAATAACATCCTTCGTGCAGAAATATTTGTACCTGGAACTTTGTTTTCCCCCCTCCACTCGCACAATTGTCAGCTAATGGGCTTGCAGATAGTGAGCTGGAATTAAATCTATTCAGAAAAGTGGAACCTTCGGCATTTCTGATTTTTCCATGCTGGCTTCAGTCCCGTTAGCAATGTCATCTGCATTGTTTACCCTAACTACACTCCCACTCTTGCCTCTTTGCAGCAGCGTTGCTATTTTCACTGATAAGCAGGTCCACTCCGAGTGGCGTATGGATCTCAACCCAACTCAGACTGATGTTTGGGAAAAAAATGTTGTTGCTGATTTGTTCCAGTTCTGAAGGCAATGGAGCACATGGCAAAAGAAGCAGATCACCATATTGACAAACTCAATAAGCCACATTCGTGCCTGGCAGAGCTCCGTTGACTTCAATAGAATGACACCAGGGCACAGTATGTCCCAATATGATTTAGCCGCTTGCTTGAAACTGGGAGAAAAGTTACACTGTTGTGTTTTCTGGCATCGCCAATGTGACGGGTTTATAGGCAGGAATATGAGAATGAGTGAGTGGTTGAGGAATATCCCGTTGGTGCTAATCTCAAGTTTGACACCTCCTAGATACCTGGGACTGTATAAGGAACATGGGGCTGAGGACATTAGGTCTGCATCTCTGGTATAGGAAAAGAGAACTGGAAATGCATTGAAAGCATAGAAAGGCTGGCTTTTTAGAATCACCGGGAAGGAGGAGTGGAACTGAAGTGGGCATGTCTACATGGGGATCAAAAATCTGATGACCGAGGACTCTTTGGGTGTAGCAGACATACAAGAGCCAATGACTGGAAGTTGATGCTAGACAATTTCAGACAAGAAATAAAGGGAGCATATTTAATAATGAGGGAAATTAACTATTGGAACAAATTACTATGGTGGATTCTCCACCACTGCCCTCTTTTAAATCAAGATTAGATTTTAAAAATATATATAAACTCTAGTTCAAACAAAATTTAATTCAGAGAAGTCCTATGGTCTGAAGAAGGTCAGACTAGATGATCACAGTATGATCCCTTCTGGCCTTATAATCTATCTATGCAGCAACCCATCCTGTTCCAAAGATGCCGAGATAACAAGTTAATGTATTGTAACTAGTGGCTAATATTGCAGACTTTTGAAAAGATAAAGTCAAGGAGAGGAAAACTATGCACTTTCTGTTTGACTGCTAGTAACATGAAGCTGACCTGGCGTTTCATTTGTTAGAAAAATTAATGTCATATTCTTGGGATGAGAGCGAGCTGGCTGAATTAAGTAAGAAGGAACATGAAGTATCAAAGAGGGGTCACCAAGGAGACAGGCAAAATAAAACCGCAGAATGAAAGTCTCATTAGTGAGGAGCGATATTGAATGAGCAGAGGCAGACATTTACTTTGGCTGACTCAAAGAGTTTGGATAAAAGGACGATGAGCAGAGTCAGGCAATTGCTGTGGCAATAAACCCCAGTGGCAGTTAAAAGGAAGAAGTGAAGCAGGAAATGTTTGTACAAAGAGGAAAAACCTCACATAAGGAGATAACTTTGATCAAGAGAGATTTGAATTGATCAGTCGTTGGGAAATGATACACTATTTGCTTGGGGTGGGGGGAAGAAGAAAACTCTTCAAGGAGCAGTTCCTTGGCACAGCACCATTCCCCTTTCCAGTTAGTTGTCCAGAAATATACTGGGAGAATAAGGAGTTGCTGGGTCTCTGCAATTAGTTGGCTTTCCCAGGATGGCCCCAAGTGAATGAACTCTGGTACTAGGTCCCCCCTCTACTGTCAGAGTCACAAATTCTACCAGTCGTAGTTTTCAGGAACATGGCAACCACCAGCAGGAAGGTGGAAATGAAAAACTTGTATTTCAAAAAGTGTTTCCAATTGCAGCGGTACAGAGAGACGTGCCTCTTACCCCTGGAGCGTTCAGGCAGGCACAATCTGAAAAGCCAGGAAATTCCAAAGTTGTTTTCTACGGCACTGGGCCTAGGTAGATCAGTGCTACCTACTGCACGTGCGTCAGTACTGGAGAATAAGGGGATGAGACAGTTGTAACCTGAAGTCTGAATTTCCTAGTTTTATGAGTTAAGTTTTTGGGGGGTCAGATTCTGCCATCAGTTACATCAGTGTAACAGCAATTGTCTTCAGATTGTCTCCATGACTCCTGTGCAGCCCAGGAGACTTAAGTGGCTTTACCCAGTGTGACAGACCCAAACCAGTGGGGTACAGGAGTCTGGTAGAGGGCAAATATACTGGTCACTGGATGAGTAGTTTTCTGTTCCCTGAGTGACCAGAGCAGGGGCTGCACTAGAGTAATCAGGAACCTGCTAGAACCAATTAAGGCCGACAGGCTGATTAGATCACCTGCAGCCAATCAAGGCAGCTAATCAGGGCACCTGGGTTTAAAAAGGAGCTCACTCCAGTCAGGCGGGAGGGAGCCAGAGGAGAGGAAGTGCATGTGAGGAGCTGGGAGCAAGAGGCACAAGGAGCTGAGAGTGAGAGCGAGTGCTGCTGGAGGACTGAGGAGTACAAGCGTTATCAGACACCAGGAGGAAGGTCCTGTGGTGAGGACAAAGAAGGTGTTTGGAGGAGGCCATGGGGAAGTAGCCCAGGGAGGTGTAGCTGTCATGCAGCTGTTACAGGAGGCACTATAGACAGCTGCAATCCACAGGGCCCTGGGCTGGAACCCGGAGTAGAGGGCGGGCCCGGGTTCCCCCCAAACCTCCCAACTCCTGATCAGACACAGGAGAAGTTGACCCAGACTGTGGGGAAGATCACAGAGGTGAGCAAATCTGCCAATAAGCGCAGGACCCACCAAGGTAGAGGAGGAACTTTGTCACACCAGGTGCCATTGAGAGCATCCTCTGAAGATAATGGATTTGCACAGGTGTCACCAAGGGTCTAATTTAGCCTGCAGAACCTCGATCATTGCTGGTGGTGCACGAGCTGGGAAGAACCTAGCTTGACTGTTAGAGTCCAGGGTGAGTTTTCAAGGCTGGCAGTTAGAAAAAGAATACTTGCAAGCTGAATATGTTTGACAGGACCGCCAGTGTGACACAATGAATGTGAAGCAGGACCGCCTGGAAATAGTGACCATAATATAACAACATATAACATTCCTGTGGTGGGAAGAACACCTCAACAGCCCAACACTGTGGCATTTAATTTCAGAAAGGGGAACTATGAAAAAATGAGGAGGTTAGAAATTAAAAGGTACAGTGACTAGAGTGACATCCCTGCAATCTGCATGGACACTTTTCAAAGACACCATAATAGAGGCCCAACTTAAATATGTAAATTTAAAAAACACAGTAAAAGAACTAAAAAAGAGCCACCGTGGCTTAACAGCCATGTAAAAGAAGCAGTGAGAGATAAAAAGGCATCTTTTAACATGTGGAAGTCAAATCCTAGTGAGGTAAATAGAAAGGAGCATAAACACTGCCATATTAAGTGTAAAAATGTAATAAGAAATGCCAAAAAGGAGTTTGAAAAACAGCTAGCCACAAACCCAAAAGGTAATAACAAAATGTTTTTAAGTACATCAGAAGCAGGAAGCCTGCTAAACAACCAGTGGGGCCCCTGGACGATCGAGATACAAAAGGAGCGCTTAAAGACGATAAAGTCATTGTGGAGAAACTAAATGAATTCTTTGCATCAGTCTTCACGGCTGAGGATGTTAGGGAGATTCCCAAACCTGAGCCGTCCTTTGTAGGTGACAAATCTGAGGAATTGTCACAGATTGAAGTGTCACTAGAGGAGGTTTTGGAATTAATTGATAAACTTAACAGTAACAAGTCACTAGGACCAGATGACATTGACCCAACTCAAATATGAAATTACAGAACTATTAACTATGGTTTTTAACTGGTCCTTTAAATCAGCTCTGTACCCAATGACTGGAAGATAGCTAATGTAATGCCAATATTTAAAAAGGACTCTAGAGATGATCCCGGCATACAAGTCTAACATCAGTACTGGGCAAATTAGTTGAAACAATAGTAAAGAATAAAATTGTCAGACTCAGAGAAGAACATAAATTGTTGGGCAAAAGTCAACATGGTTTCTGTAAAGAGAAATCATGTCTTACTAATCTATTAGAGTTCTTTGAAGGGGTCAACAAACATGTGGATAAGGGAGATCAAGTGGACATAGTGTACTTAGATTTCCAGAAAGCCTTTGACATGGTCCCTCACCAAAGGCTCTTCTGTAAATTAAGTTGTCATGGGATAAGAGGGAAGGTCCTTTCATGGATTGAGAACTGGTTAAAAGACAGGGAACAAAGGGTAGGAAAGTGGTAAATTCTCAGAATGGAGAGGGGTAACTAGTGGTGTTCCCCAAGGGTCAGTCCTAGGACCAATCCTATTCAACTTATTCATAAATGATCTGGAGAAAGAGGTAAACAGTGAGGTGGCAAAGTTTGCAGATGATACTAAACGGCTCAAGATAGTTAAGACCAAAGCAGACTGTGAAGAACTTCAAAAAGATCTCACAAAACTAAGTGATTGGGCAACAAAATGGCAAATGAAATTTAATGTGGATAAATGTAAAGTAATGCACATTGGGAAAAATAACCCCAACTATACATACAATATGATGGGGGCTAATTTAGCTCCAACTAATCAGGAAAGAGATCTTGGAGTCATTGTGGATAGTTCTCTGAAGACATCCACACAATGTGCAGCGGCAGTCAAAAAAGCAAACATGAATCATTAAAAAAGAGATAGAGAATAAGACGGAGAATATCTTATTGCCCTTATATAAATCCATGGTACGCCCACATCTTGAATACTGCATACAGATGTGGTCTCCTCATCTCAAAAAATATATATTGGCACTAGAAAAGGTTCAGAGAAGGGCAACTAAAATGATTAGGGGTTTGGAACAGGTCCTATATGAGGAGAGATTAAAGATGCTAGGACTTTTCAGCTTGGAAAAGAGGAGACTAAGGGGGGGGATATGATAGAGATATATAAAATCATGAGTGGTGTGGAGAAAGTGAATAAGGAAAAGTTATTTACTTGTTCCCATAATATAAGAACTAGAGGCCACACATGAAATTAATGGGCAGCAGGTTTAAAACAAATAAAAGGAAATTCTTTTTCACACAGCGCACAGTTGACCAGTGGAACTCCTTGCCTGAGGAGGTTGTGAAGGCTAGGAGTATAAGAGGGTTTAAAAGAGAACTAGATAAATTCATAGAGGGGCAGCAGGTTTAAAACAAATAAAATTCTTTTTCACACAGCGCACAGTTGACCAGTGGAACTCCTTGCCTGAGGAGGTTGTGAAGGCTAGGAGTATAAGAGGGTTTAAAAGAGAACTAGATAAATTCATAGAGGTTAAATCCATTAAAGGCTATTAGCCAGGATGCGTAAGGAATGATGTCCCTAGCCTCTGTTTGTCAGAGGGTGGAGATGGATGGCAGGAGAGAGATCACTTAATCATTACCTGTTAGGTTCATTCCCTCTGGGGCACCTGGCATTGGTCACTGTCGGCAGATGGGATACTGGGCTGGATGGACCTTTGATCTGACCCATTATGGCCATTCTTATGTTCTTATGTAACTCCACAGTGGCTTTTAGGGGAGAGCCACATTTTAACATCATCACCAAACCCTGCTGCAACTGTTTTTAATTGGCTGATTTGTTGGCAGGCTCAGAAGGGAGTCCAAGGAGACTGAACTGCCTTCTCATCCACAGAGGTGGTCCTTCCAGGTCAGGGTCGAGCCACGTTAGACAGCAGTGGTATGAATTTTCCCACAATGCACCACTGAGTGGTAGGTGTCCTGTAGATGAAGAACTAAATCCTTCAGAACGTTAGTATGACATCTTTCCATCTGCACATCTTTCCTGTGCCACAGAATATTATTCGGCTTGTTTCCTATGTCCAGGCAATTTTTACATTATTGGAGAGAGAGAAGGAATCTGAAAGCATAATTTCCTTTTTCTTTTGCCTTTGCAATTGGATTATGTTAGATTATCTGTTTGAGGATTCCTTTAAGTGAGTGTATTTTAACTGATTGTGCAGTATTCCAAGCTCCTCAGGGGAGGGAACAGTGCTTTTTAGACCCAATATTGGAGGCTGATTTTCAAAACTGGTTGCACACAATCATTCATGCAAATGTGTACCTCATTTGTGTACAGTTACCGCAATTGCACATGCAAACTGGGTAATTGTGTTAGCAAATTGCAAGTCAGACACCCAAAATAGATCAGCACCAAATTTGCATTCACAGTCCTGGCAATTACTCATGAAAAATTAGCTGTGCAATTAATTGTGCATGCTTTTTGCATCTGTAATTTCAAGTGCCTCATTTTGAAAATTAAATCCATTATTTCTGTTATTACTAATGATCCTATTACTATAAATAACCACCTGAGCTCAGCTGAGTGAACCAACTGTTAGCTGATCAAAGAATCATTGAGACTGGATAGCAGGAAATATCCTAATGGAGAGACCTGTTACAGTGCGGATTAGCCTCATTGGGGAGGAATTGAAAGGCAAAGCCCCAGTTGCTTCAGATCTTTTAATGTAGACAGGACAAAAAAAATGCACAAATAGAATGTAGGGAACACGGTTGCATCATCTTCAGGGATGCACAGTAGGATTTCCCATAGTCAGTTCCTCTGATATTATCAGTTGCTGAGGGTCCCCTACAGATGGTGGCGCTAGTGAGTGCTGCTGGGATGAACCAAAAGCCATGCAGCACTTGTGATACTGGCACATGTAAGAGGCAAGATATCTGGATGTAAATTCCATGGTGAGGTTTTCTTTTAACCCCCAGGGTAACTCTTCTATTTAAAGCTCAAGTCAGTTTTGCTGGAAATTCAGAAGGCGAATAACTCGAGGCCTGAATGTTACATGATGCGCTGCCTCAAAGCACAAAGGCTTGTCGTATCAAGCATACACATGGTACACACTGTCACACATTATCTGGCAGAAATTGCTGGAGTCACAATGGGTTTAGGTCAGCAGCTCAGCTCCACCACAGCAGCATGACGCAGGCTGCTCCAGAGGCAGTTTCTGTTCTGTCACCGACTGGATAACTTGCCTTGCACCAACTGAGATTGCAGCTGGGGAGATGCTCCTAGCTGACCTCCAGGTGTCTGGAGAGATACAGTCGCCATCTGTCTCTTGAGAGAAATATTTGAAAGATGAGAAGGTTCACTCCATCGCCATAAAGGGCCCGAGGAGCCACGGAGAGCCTGCACTAAGCTGCCAAGGTTAAAAGGCCTCCCTGCTTTTGCTTATGCTCAGTAATCCGGGGCGGGAAAGGGAAGTCCTTCCATATTGCACGTCTGACAGTGTACAATCCATAGCAACATGGGACAGTTTGGTGCTCTTATCAGAGAGATTAGGAAGCTCTGTTAACTTTACATCCTGAAAGTTCCTCTCCTCCCTGGGGCTGCTAGGGGCTTGTGTGGTCCCTGGGGAAGCTACAGCAGTTCTGACCTGGGCCAGCTTGTAATGGTCCCAGGGTTGTTCCACTGGAGAGTGCGGCTGCACTCCGGCCATGCCCACTCCCCCGGGACATGCTCCCGACATACCCCCTGTGACGTTGCACTCTATATGGTTTTATGAAAGTATGCTGAGGAGTATGAATATAATGTAACTAAAATATGCTTCATGCAAAAGGTCTCTTGTAAGGTATCATTACAAAGCTTATAATCTACTGAGTGTGTTCATCCTATTTGTATAAATGTGCCACTCTTGTATCTAAAACTAGAAATATGAAATATCACTCTGAGGGCCTATTGTAATTATGCAAAGTATGGGCCATTAATGGTGGTTTGGAATCTTGATGGCTCCCATCAACCAGGACAACTGACTGTGGATGGCTCTTGTTTGCAGGGAAGCCTTCCTGTGAGTCAGGCTGGGAGGAATGAAGGCTTAGGGTCTTACAGTGAGATGCGATCATGTCAACGGAACTGGAATGCCTTTTTAACCTGGTGTTTTTCCATTGAGAAGGAGGGGGTGGAAACCCACAGGGACAAAGGATTCCCGCCTTATGCAAAAGAGATATAAGTGGGTGGAACAGAACAAAGGGAGGAGCCATCGTGAGAAATCCCCTAGATACCACCTGAGCTGGAACAAGGGCTGTACCAGGGGAAAGGATTGTGCCCAGACTAGGAAGGCGTCCAGTCTGTGAAAGAAACTTATTCAAACATCTCTGAGGGTGAGATTTTATCTGTATTCAGTTTTCTTACTGTATTAGGGATAGACTTGCGGGTTTTATTTTATTTTACTTGGTAATTCACTTTGTTCTGTCTGTTACTACTTGGAACCACTTAAATCCTACTTTCTGTATTTAATAAAATCACTTTTTACTTATTAATTAACCCAGAGTCTGTATTAATACCTGGGGGAGGGGGGGGAACAGCTGTGCATCTCTCTCTATCAGTGTTATAGAGGGCGAACAATTGATGAGTTTACCCTGCATATGCTTTATACAGGGTAAAATGGATTTACTTGGAGTTTGGACCCCATTGGGAGTTGGGCATCTGAGTGTTAAAGACAAGAACACTTCTGTAAGCTGCTTTCAGTTAAGTCTGCAGCTTTGGGTCAAGTGCTTCCTCCCTGGGTCTGTGTTAGTGCAGACTGGCGTGCCTGGCTCAACAAGACAGGGTGCTGGAGTCCCAAGCTGCCAGGGCAGGAAAGCAGGGGCAGTAGTAGTCTTAGCATATCAGTTGGCAGCCCCCAGGGGGTTTCTGTGAGCCAACCCGTCCTACCCCCTATGCCATAGCACCACCCTGGAGCCTTTAAAACACAGGGTCTCATTCAGTGTGGCCCCACTCCTTGTGTGGTCATTTACAGCACTGCAAAGTGGGTGCAAGATGACTGGATACTCTAGTAATCTACTCTGGTAAGAATTTACACCCACTTTGTCCTGAAAAGTGACAGCAGAAGATCCTTAGATGGTATGTCGGGATCCTCTTTTTCTAATATATTTGTACGGCATGTGGAAAAATGGCATCCTGGCCCACAACTGGGGCTCCTCAGTGCTACCCCAAAGTGCATAAGTTAGTTGATTATTAAGGATGCCAAGTCAGACACTCAGAAGATAGGAAATGCCAGAGTTACGGTTGCCCATGCTATCAGCCCTGACAAGATAAACATAAGGTGCAGGGCGATGGAGAATTAAACCCACAACTCGGAAGGCACAATAGTAGCTAGGTTGCCCAACATTCCTTCTTGGTCTAGCTCCATTGACTATTATGGAGTGACACCAGGCATGAATTCAGCCTGTTGTGTCCGTATTCTATATGAACATTAACACGTCAGAATAAAAGTCCATTGTAACTAAATTCCCTTCAGTTCCAAGAGGTATTAGATACCAAGGTTCCTAACGATACAAGTTTCCTCTTCCACAGGGCTGGCATTAGAACCTAGCTTACTCAGACCTAGATATGTCCTGCCGGACCAGCCGATTAGCATTTAGCTTGATTTATTCCATTTAGTTTTATCAATTGATTGGTTAATGAGCCATTTGTTTGCCGTAGGTTACTCATCGCCATTGTCCATGTTTATAAATTAGAGGATGTTTTGGTCACACGTTTACCCATATCTTGAGGGCTGTGAAGCTATTATATAGATATTAGTAAACTAAAATTGTCACTGTTTAAAGGGGACATTGTCAATTCTAGTCAACTCAAAATCTGACCTACCTCTTTTCTGGATCTGTGTTTGCAAAGTCCCAGTAATTCTTTCTGTGTGTTTTTTTTCTACAACAAATCAAATATTCCTGTCAGCAGCCCAGCACTTATAACCAACCCTATAATAACCATCCAGTGCGTGCAGGGCAGTGTGCAATAACCAATGTGCAGGTGAGATGGAGGGAAAACAGTGTGTTTAGTAAACAGAAGCTCTTTAGTGAGAGGTACAGCATAAGTGCACAGCTTGCCATGACAATGGGCCTCAACGTTCTCTGCGGGGACTAACTCAAGTGGTGAGAAGATAATTTAGTCTGTGATCATTCAGTCTTGGCCTTTCTGGTACCAGCCAGGGTGGTGGCATTTGCATTGTGCATTATCCACAAAGAAATGAATCTGAGCCCCTCCACAGCAAACTCTCCCTCAGCAGGGCTACCAAACAGTCATCAGCTGATAACGGTCTTTCGTTTGTACCACACTGAGTCACCGTGATCTGAAAGCAAGAGGCTCCTTATCCACTACCAGTTCCCTGAGCCTTCCAGTCCTCCACATTACTTAATCAGTGGGGGCATTGGGTCTGCTGGGATTTGTGTGCTTCAAGGTTTCTAACCGATGTCTTGCTAGCGCGAACTCTCTGAACGTTCACAAATTTGCTCTTTGGAAAACTAAAAGCCTACAATGCAAAATCAAAACATTGCATCTTTGGAATGCCTGCAACGTGCTGAATTTACGGGGGAGGTAAGATTCAAATCAGCCTAAGCTAATTAAATCCCAGCCTGTACAAATCCTACCAAACCCAAGAGATACCGCACTAGAAGGGAAAAAAAGTGTTACATAAATGGAAGGTTCATAATATTTGGTGTGTGCTTTACAATACGTTCAATGCAGTCAACCTGAGCGTGTAACTACACCGCTACCTCGGTATAACGCCACCCGATATAACACGAATTTGGGTATAACGCGGTAAAGCAGTGCTCTGCGGTGCACTCCGTGGATCAAAGCAAGTTCAATATAACACGATTTCACCTATGACACGGTAAGATTTTTTGGCTCCCAAGGACAGCGTTATATCGAGGTAGAGGTGTATTCTTATAGGACTGGTATACCAGGGTCCAGTCTGATACCTTTGTAATGAATTTCAGACAGTTACTTGGACCTTTATGCATCCTGCTCCCAGATGAGTTTACATACCATGGGGATAGGCTTATATAAAAATCGAATATAGGTAGGAATCTAAACCTCAATCGGAAACCAGTATAAGACTGAATGACAAAAGATTAATGCAGATGAGGAGGAGGCACATATCCGTTTTTCTGATCTAACATGTTTCCTGTTACAAGGGGGACGTGTTTTAACCTCAGCCATGTAATGTGACACTGCTGTCGATTTCAGTTGGATCCACCTCAAAAGCCAAATTTTGAGCTCATCCACACAAAGCTGAACTGGAACTGGTGCAGACCTCTAATAACAACAGCTTCCTCGAAGGAGCCCACTATCTTCCACGCAGCTCTAATGGCTATCAAGTAACGTAATAGTACATGGAGGCCAAGCAGGCACTTTGCTTGCCCTCCCAAGAGATTCGTTTCCCATAACTCTCTGGGTGGTTTCTTGGTTGCACGGAGCTCACATAGCTCATATTAGTGCACTTGGAGGTTGGCAAAAAGATTTAATTGCAGGTGTGGATCCCAGCCAAGCTGTCAGATGCGAGAGGCCTTCTGGTCAGGGTGACACCTTACCGTATAGAAACACTTTTCCCTCCCATTTCCAGCTCCTCGCTACCACTAATAAACTTCATTAGAAGCACTAGGGGAGCTATCCATGGTGAATCGTTCATCTGATAATGGTTATAACCCTTTCGTGAAGTGTCTGTGAGCGGACGTGGACTTTACTAACTTTTTCGGTATTTGAAATTATTCTACAGACACTCTATGGGAACCTATTCCAACCTATGACTTTGTCTGACTGTTCGTGGTGTCTGACTCCAAGTCACACGCTGTTGTTTCTGCTCCGAGATTAGATGACAAACTTTTATTAAAAAAAGAGGAGGGGAAATCAAATACATTTCAAAGTGGCCGCTTCCAGCGTGATCCTTTATGTGACTACATATTTGCAGAAGTGTGTGCGAGGCTTTCACTTTCTGCAGCCATTTTTGTGCATAAACCGCTGATGGTACAATTATTTGAGGGCACATGTGAAGGCTGTCTGGGTGGGTCCCAGGGAAATTGGCAATGGATGCTGGGGACATCAGAGAGCTGTTCTGGGCCACCATGCACTAGCTGTGATTATATAAGATGCCACAAGGTTAAGCAGAGTAGCTGTTTGTTTACTACGGGACAGATCTTGGTCCACTGATGTCTGTGGGAGGTTTGCACTGATTTCAGTGAGACAAAGACAAGGACC
The DNA here is from genome assembly GCF_016161935.1 of Mauremys reevesii. NCBI lineage: Eukaryota > Metazoa > Chordata > Testudines > Geoemydidae > Mauremys > Mauremys reevesii. The sequence continues at coordinate 10,647,273 of NC_052638.1, read as the reverse complement.
TAACCGATTAAGGCGCAATCAGGAGATAAGAGACTATTAGGGGGTTAGCAGGAAGTGCTCAGCAATGGCTACAGAGTGTATCATATAGATCCTCTTCTAAACCAGGGGCATTCTGTAGTGCTCTCACCCTTCACAATTTGATTGTGTACCGTGGGACTGTCCTGGGGAGAGCATGTGTGGTGTAAGCTGGGAAGGGCCCCTTTCTTCGCCACTGACTCAGGCAGAGAGGCCAGCGCTGGAGAGGACATACAGCGACTCCTTTCGTAAAGGGGTAGCAAGTACGGCCACTGAGTGCGTACGGTGACCATACGTCCCGTTTTCGGCTGGGATAGTCCCTTTTTTAAGCCCTGTCCTGGCCGTCCTGCCTTTTCTGGCAAAAGTGGGCATTTGTTCCATTTGCTTTTGCCAGCTGCTGATCAGTTGGTAAGAGCTAACAGGACAAATGCCCACTTTTGCCAAAAAAGTGGGGCGCGCACCCCTAGCCGGACGCAGAGGAACGTGCCGGGGGGAGGGCGAGTGGCAATGCCAGCCCTCGGGGGGAGAGGGGCAAACAGGGCTCCGGCAAGAAGCAATGGCAGCCGCATTGGGGGGCAGACAGGGTTTGGGCGAGCAGCCATGCCAGCCACACGCTGGGGCGGGGGGAGGCAGGGTTCAGGCGAGCGGTGATGCTGGCAGTGCGCGGATGTGGGGGAGTCAGGGTTCAGGCAAGTGGCGATGCCAGCCACACACGAGTGGGGGGGAGGCTGGGTTCAGGCGCGTGATGATGCCAGCCACACACGAGGGGGCGGGGAGGCAGGGTTCAGGCAAGTGGCGATGCCAGCCACACGGGGGGGGGAGGCAGGGTTTAGGCGAGCGGCGATGCTGGCAGTGTGCGGGCGGAAGGGAGGCAGGGTTTGGTCGAGCAGCGATGCCAGCTGTGGGGTGGGGGGCAGGCAGGGGTCGGGCAAGCGGCAGTGCCAGCCACACGTGAGGGGGGCAGGCAGGGGTCGGGTGAGCGGCGATGCCAGCCGTGGGGGGGGCAGGCAGGGGTCGGGCTAGCGGCAGTGCCAGCCACACATGGGGGGGACAGTCAGGGGTCGGGCGAGCGGCAGTGCCAGCCATGGGGGCAGGCAGGGGTCGGGCGAGCGGTAGTGCCAGCCACATGGGGGGGAGGCAGGGGTCGGGCGAGCGGCGATGCCAGCCGTGGGGGGGGGCAGGCAGGGTTCAGGCAAGTGGCGATGCCAGCCCCACGTGGGGGGGAGGCAGGGGTCGGGCGAGCGGCGATGCCAGCCGCGGGAGGGGCAGGCTTCGCTCAGACGAGAACCCTGAGTGGGGGTGAAGCAGGGCTCAGGCCAGCAGCTTGGGTCAGCTTTGCGCACAAGGGGGTCAGGGGAAGGGCATGGGCCAGCCCTACACACGGAGGATGGGGGGCAGGGCTCGGGCAAGCGGCTTGGGCCAGCCCCACACAGTGTCCTGTTTTCTCCTTGGGAAGTATAGTCCTCTTACCCCAGGTTCCCTGGAGACATAATGCCACAACCACTCAGCTGATTCAGATGCCATGACTGTTACCAGCCCCTTGCTGTGCTCAGCTGTCACTCCAAGCCATCATTTAGCCTTTAGTCCTTTGCACACACGCTGTATTTCCAAATGCTTTCCTGAGTGAAATGAGACACAACGGGGAAGTGTGGCTACCTGGGCACTCAGCTTCTGTGGGGATGGGCATGGTGTAGGAACAGAGGCATGACAAATAGCAGGAGACAGTGGTGTGAAGACATTGTAGGAGGAATGCAAATCTTCGCCACTGTTCAGTTTCTGAACCTTTTATTGCCATGACGATGCAGCCAAGAACAAGGGAAAAGCTAATTTCTGCTTGAATTAAAATGATGCATTTTGCATCCCAGCATTCTGGCTGTAACCAGACTTGACCATGATGGGCTGTTCAGGGCTAACTTGTCCTGGAGGGGCCTGTCAGATGCCTCCTCCTTTCGTACCAAAGAACATAAAAAAAGCCTGAAACCATCAGGCCTTGCTGAGGTAAAAGTCTCATGGACTTGAAGGTGGTCAGGACGGACCCCATAATTTCGCAAGTGGAGACCAATAGTCTAATATTCTGTCTTCCAAAGTGGCCAACCCCCGAAGTTTCGAGAAGAGCTGTCTAAAATATGAATTTGGTGGGCCAAGTTCACAGCTGATGTGAGCAGGTGAAACTCCCTATTGTTTTCAGTGGGGTCACACCCCAGAATTTGGCCTTCTCTGTCTAGAGGCATATGGAACGTGGTCTGGAGATTGTTCTCTCCCGTTTTTTAAGATGCTCCTTTTGCAACACAGCCTGATTTGCCAGTCCCTAGTTATCATGCGGCAGGCTGTGTAGGAAGGAAACAACCTTGTTTATTAGCCTTTAAAAAGCATTTGCTGTGTTTCTGCGCTCCATTATGTGGCAGATCTAAGAACAAGGGGAGAGGGAGGGAGAGAGGGTGATGGCGGTGGCGTGCTGCTGAGCATTTCTAAGTGGGAAGGGTAATTGGCTTTGGAACGAGAGCAGCGAGTGTGCCTCTGGAAGACAAGCAGAGCTGCAGATCCTGCTTTCTCCATTCTCGGGCGGAGCTGAAGAATCCATTTAGGACAGTCACTCGAGCCTGGTGGAAGTAATTATTTGTGGTCTTTTGGCAGTTGATGCCTGTGTTGCGGCATATGCTTGTGTTCGTCAGTAGCTAAAGAGTGCATTGCTGAAAAGGTAACCTGCACGCCACACATTGATAGGGAGGTATATTTTTGTCATGCAATCCCAAGCTCCAGTTAATGCCCCACCTTGCGCTGAGGTAACACATGCTCCTTGTGCAGGGAACTCCAAAAGGATTATGCTCCCTGTCCAGAAGTCCATGGACAATCAGCCCCACCTTTCTATACAGCCAAGTTAGGGGAAAAAAATCACTGGAAGCTTATTGGGTTTGATATCACAAATATCAGGCAAAGAAGCAAAGCTTTGGGTACAGTACTCTCTGAGCCATTTCCCAAGCCAAACTTAATTAGAAGGGCCTAACTCTGAAAGGACTGGACTCTGCACAGACTGGTCCTGCCGAGCCATTGGCCTAGGTTAATCTAAGGGATAACCGGGATAGTAGTTCTACTTGTCATTTGCATGAGCTCACATTGTGATGGACCATTCTAGCCATTGTTTCCAGATTTCCCAGAGCCTAAGCCTGGTCCAGGGTTCACACTAAGGTGTGCGTTAGCTCCTTGCTCTCTGGTGCTCTTCTTTGCATTGGCGTAACTGATGTTTGTGCCTGGTCCGGGTCCTAGTTTTCAGAGGCCCTGCCCTCCCAAGCCGACAGGACTCACAAGAAGCCCTGGGTTGCAGTTAGAAACAGAGCCGCTGCAAGGAGCGGATCAGGGCTTTCCAATATGCTCTGGGTACCTGTGTGGATTTTAGGGATCTCTGGTGTGACCTTCGTCTTGAGATGTGCCACATCTGCTTGGAGCTCTCCACCAGGACATTAGTTGATCTGCCCAGGTGATTAACAACTGGCAGCAGCCTGACCCCCTCTCCACCTTGAAGAGCAAGGGGGCATTGTGTTGTAATGCTCCAGCATGGGCTGTGTTGGGAGGGGGTTAGTGTAAGGAGGTTGCGTACATGATACATAGTTTCCCCTTTGAAGGGAAGTATGTGTATTTGCTAATGATCCACAGGAAGCTGCATGGCCATGGAGTCAGACTGGGCTACGCCTTCGAGTTCTAGCCAGGCTCCATGCCAGGGCCGAGACTGGTCTCCATATTTATAAAAATGTGTGTCCCATGTGAAGTACGGTGGTGGGCACAGTCCAGTTCCTTACTCAGATATGAAATGGCGGGACTACTAACTGTGGTATGTAACCTAACGCTTAAATCAGCCTGTGTACCAGATAACCAGAGGGTAGCTAATGTAATGCTGATTTTTAAAAAAGGCGCCAGAGGTGATCCTGGCAATTACAGGCCAGTAAGCCTAACTTCAGTATCAGGCAAATTGGTTGAATCTATAGTAAAAAGTACCCACAGAATTATCAGACAGATAGATAAACACAATATGCTGGGGAAGAGTCAACATAGCGTTTGTAAAGGAAAATCATGCATCACCTATCTATTAGAATTCTTTGAGGGTGTCAGCAAGCATGTGGACCAGGGTAATCCAGTCAATATAATGTACTTGGACTTTCAGAAAGATTTTGACAAGGTCCTACACCAAAGGCTCCTAAGTAAAGTGAGCAGTCATGGAATAAGAGGGAAGTAACTCATCTCAGGTACTGATCTCAGATTAAAAGACAGGTTTCAGAGTGGTAGCCATGTTAGTCTGTATCAGCAAAAACAATGAGGAGTACTTGTGGCACCTTAGAGACTAACAAATGTATTTGGGCATAAGCTTTCGTGGGCTGAAACCCACTTCATCAGATGCAGGGAGTGGAAAATACAGTAGGCAGGTTAAAAGATAGGAAGCAATGGGCAGGAATGAATGGTCAGTTTTCACAGTGAAGAGAGGTAAATAGCAGAGTCCTCCAAAGATCTGTACTGGACCTGTACTGTTGAACATATTCATAAGTGATCTGGAAAAGAGAGTGAACAGTGAGGTGGCAAAGTTTGCAGATGATACAAAATTACTCAAGATACTTAAGTCCAAAGCTGACTGTGAAGAATTACAAAGGGATCTCACTAAACTGGGTGACTGAGTGAGAAAATGGCAGATGAAATTCAACGCTGATAACTGCAAAGTAATTCACATTGGAAAACATAATCTCAACTATGCATACAAAATGATGGGGTCTAAATTAGCTGCCACCACTCAAGAAAGATCTTGGAAACATCATGGATGCCTCTCTGAAAATGTCCACTCAATATGCAGCGGCACTCAAAAAAGCTAACAGAATGTTAGGAGCCATTAGGAAAAGGATAGTTAATAAAATAGAAAATATCATAATGCCACTATATAAATCCATGGTACGCCCACACCTTGAGTACTGTGTGCCGTTCTGGCTGACCAATCTCAAAAAAGATATATCAGAATTGGAAAAGGTGGAGAGAAGGGCAACACAAATGATTAGGGGGATGGAACAGCTTCCATACAAGCAGAGATTAAAAAGGCTGTGACTGTTCAGCTTAGAAAGAGATGATGAAGTGGGGATATGACAGAAGTCTATAAAATCATGAATGGTGTGAAGAAAGTGAATAAGGAAGTGTTATTTACCCCTCCAAGGGGTCACCCAATGAAATGAATAGGCAGCAGGTTTAAAACAAACAGAGGGGAGTACTTCTTCACACAATGCATAGTCAATCTGTGGAACATGTTGCCTGGGGATGTTGTGAAGGCAAAAAGTATAACTGGGGTCAAAAAAGAACTCAGATAAGTTTATGGAGGATAGGACCATCGATGACTATTAGCCAAAATGGTCAGGGATGCAAATCAATGCTCCAGGTGTAAACCTTCAACTCTCAGAAAACTAGGAGTGAATGACAGGGGATGCATCACTTGAAATTGCCCTGTTCTGTTCATTGCCTCTGAAGTATCTGGCACTGGCCACTGTCAGAAGACAGGATACTGGGCTAGGTGGACTATTGGTCTGACCCAGCATGGCCATTCTTATGTTCTTATTTAATAGATAAGTGTCCATGTCACAAAGTCTACCCAGTCTGGCCATCTCAGCAGTGAGTCCATGGACTGAATTTCCCATGGTGATTAAACTTCATCCCTAGATGTGATGAGCATTGAAGCACACTGGCAGGACAATTGAACAAAGATTGTTCGGTCACGGCCATTGATGTTCAGTACTTGTCCCATGTGCTATAGAGAGAACCAGTCCCTTGAGTTGTTAACTCAGTGTTTTGGATACAGATCTCATGGGTTTGGTGGGAGATATCCAAAGTTCTAGGACTGACCTTCAGAAAGGCCACTTCAACTCATGGGCAAGACGATCAATTTGTGTAGCTCCATTGACTTCAACGTTGATTGACTCCAATTAAAGATCCAGTCCCAGGTGGGTTTGATCTTCCTTTCAGTAAATGTTATAGCGTTCTTGAAAGGGTTGAATGATCTCTTACTGCAGCCATTAGTGAGAAACTCTTCTTTGGTCTTCGCATGAGATTACCTGTTTTGTCAGCGCAAGCTTACAAATTATGAATTAAATATAACCAAATCGGCGTAATTAATCACAAGCAGAACATAACCTCCTTCCTGCCAATAGGCCTTATTAGTAAAGTGAGTGGGAGCAAACCTAAAATACCACATCTGACACGTTCCAGTTCAAATGCACAACTTTGGAAAGTTGCAAAAATTAAGCAGCAAGATTATAAAAGGCCAAATAATGACCTCCATAATAGATAGGTATTTATGTAATACACCCATGTCTGAAGCAAGTATTTACAGTCTTGTAATTTAAGAGGTTGTTGTCATCTCCTACAGCTGTAAAACATATTGACCAGTGTCTCAGCTTCAGTGACTCATAGCTGTTCAGTGACTTCACTGGAACTATGCTGACCACACCAGCAGAGGATCTGTCTCACTCTCACAAGACATATCACAATTTCCTAGATTCTTCGAGACAGGATCAACAAGTCTGACCTTCTCTATAACACAAACCATACAATCTCACTCAGTGTTTCCTGCATCAAGCCCATCATGCCTGTTTGAACTAGAACAGTTCTTTAAGAGAGACATCCAGCCTCAATTCTTTTTAAGACTGAAAGCGACTGAGACTCCCCAACCTCCGTAGGTAAATTGTTCCATGGGCTAATTTCCTACACTGTTAAATGGGCACCTTTATTTCTAACCTGAATTTGTCTAGCTTCAGCTTCCCGCCAATTAGATCTCATCCAGCCTTTTTCTGTTAGATTAAAGATCCATCTATTAATCAGAAGTCACTTCCCTATGTAGGTACTTGTAGACCGGGATCAATTTGAATTCAACTTTGTTGCTATAATATCTTACAGTAATATAGCACCTATCATCTCAAATGACCCTAAAGCACTTCAGAAACTATATCAGTGGTTTTCAACTTTTTTGTATTGGTGACCCCTTTCACACAGCAAGCCCCTGAGTGTGACCCACCATAAATTAAGAATGGGTGGGGTTAATTTAATTTAATGGGGGCTCAGCTCACAACCTCCACGTAACCACTTTGCGGCCCCACTAAGAAATCACAACCCCCAGTTTGAGAACCGCAGAACTATATGTATATAGCAATCACTTCACCCACCATAGTAATGCAGTCACCTCTGGAGTGAAACATTCAGCTGTTTAGCTGGGTGCATCAGTACTTATAGAACACTTTAGGACAGGTCTTGAGGAATACCCTATCCCACTGAAACTGAAACCATGGTAATACCTTTTGCTGAATTATAGGAAACACAATTCTAGAACTAAACATACATAAAAAAAAATCTCTAGCTATCTACATATCCCTAGTATTCTAATCCCCATAGCATGTAGGTTCAAATGGAGGCGTATGTCCTATACAATATAGTTAATTGTTCATATGGAGGCACCCTTAGCGGTTTTGCAATTAGGGCTGTTTAGCTGTTCACCTAGGGCTGTTTAGCTGTTCACTTAAACTGGATTAAAATCCCTCCATTGCATACTGCAACAAATGAAGTTCATCTCCACATTGAATACACTCACTTTCCTGGGGACAGCTGATGTTTCCATTTGGTCAAAGGTTTCCAAACTTTGGCAGAAGAAATGTTTAAAGATGAGCCCTTTTTAAAATTTACCCTGACACCTTAAGGATTTTTTCTCCAGCTAAACAAGGGCAGTCACTAGAAGCCCCCGGCTTCACACAAATACACTTTCTGAGCATCTCAAGTGGTCCTCAGAACCAAAGGTAGCTCTGCAAAGACAAGACAAGGGAGTTGCCTAGTTACTTCCATACTTCAGTGCTGTCCAGCTTGCTTCCGCGTCTGCCCATCAGCCTCCCGCCACCCCCACACACCCCGCTCTGTAGCTGCTGAACCAGGCAAGCAGGCTGGGCAGCAGGGAGCCCGAAGGAGAGTGGGATGTGCTGGTGGTAAGAAACAAGGTGTGAAGGTGGGTTGTGGAGGCAGGGAGGGAGGGAAAAGGCAAGTCTGTGCAAGGGGCCTGGTGTGGATGGAGACCAATTTGCACTGATGCTTGGAGAGCTACCCAGGGCTTGGTGCCTGGTGTGACGGGCAGCAGCAGTTGCATTGTTATGGGAAATGCTAATGGCCTAACACACAGCCTGTGTTCTCTGTAGCACTGTGCTTCAAATCCAGGCAGCAATGTTACACACAGTTCAAGTGTCAGTGCTTCAGTACATTGGAAGGGGGCTTCCCCCGGCTTTCCTCTCCGCAAAAAAACACATTATAGGCTTTGCCACTGCATCCACGTCAATAGGTAACTTATCTTAAACTAGCTCAGACAGAGCTCACGGTGTGTGGACAGAGGAACTGGATGCATGCACTGGATTCTAATTCAAAGGGAGTCTACTGGGGAGCTGGGTGTTAAGGCCTGTGAGCTGAAGTTAGTGTAGATGCAAATGTTGGCTCAGCTCGTGCTTTCATTGATTTGAATGAATGTGTTGATCAGGAAGGCAATTGAGCAGCCTTAATGGGAAATGAATAATTGTTGTGGGGGGATATGGAGTATACTCAGAGCTGCAGATAGTCACTGCTTCCACAGTCTGTCAAACTATTTCCTTCTCTGTTTAATATGTAAAATACAGTAAAAGTGTTGTGCTTTTTTAAAAAAAAAATCACATTTACTATCAGGGCAGAGCAAAGAGAAACACTGGTAGCTGCTCAAACAAACATTCAGCAAAGGCAGTTAGTGCTGCAACGTTTCAGATCCCAAACCAAAAGTCTACTTTGAGGCTACGTCTACACTGCCCCGGAGTTCGGACTACAGGGGCGTGAATAGCAGTGTGCACCCAAGTGTTGTGCTGTAACTCCCCTGTGTGGATGCGAACTAAAAGTTTCCTCGTTTGCATTCATATAATCACGCCTGAGGATTACATGTATGCAACCTAGGGTCACGCCCGCAGTGTCCACATGGGGGAGTTACAGCTCAGCACTTTAGTGCGCATTGCTATTCATTCCCCTCTCCCCCATAGGCCGAACCTGGGTATACTTTAGACAAGCCCCTAAGAGTCCATTTTAATTTTTGCTGGCGGTGGATTCATTATTAATAAATGACACTAGAGCTAGGATTTGGAGAGAAATTCATGCCTGTGTAGGGGGACCCACAGGAACCCATGGGACAAACATGGTACACGCTGGTCTTTGGCACCAGGGGGAATTTCACCCATTGTAAGGCTGGGTTTTATTTTTATTTTATTTTTTTAAATCTTCAGGGTCTACCGATATCTATAAACCTCTCAATAAAAATACAGCCTGCTAAACAAGCTATGTGTGTCCTTTGTTTTCTGTATTACATACAGAATATCATCACTAACTTGGTTATGACGGCAGGTCAGAGTGGTTTTGGAAAACCAAGTCACTGTCTCTCTAACAAATATTTCAGACGAGGCAAACAGGAAACCAGGACTATTATTTAGGATTGGGCAATAAAATCAATATCAGGCCCATTTGCCTCACTTTCTGGCTTTGATGATGGTTAATGACAGCTTACAGAAGTTGTAAATGATCTAAAAAAGCCATAAAAAGCTGCTTTGTATCTTTCCAGTTGGTTGGATAAATTTAACTAAACCATTAGCATTTTAAAGCATCGTTTTGACTTTCAAGAACTGGGTTGTGGGACAATTCAACTGCAGCTGGATTTCCCTGCATCTAAGAGATCATTTAAGAGGATTAATCCAAACAAGTTTAATTCAGCAAAATGACATTATGTAACATTAACAAGGAATTAATGAAAATTCACTCATGTGGGTCATCACTGGCCAGTGGATTTTTTCCTCCAGGGATCTCATTTCTCCTGGAGGAGGAGTGAACAAAGCAGATTGACAATGTGACACATTTTATAGGATCAGCAAATAGTCACCCAAAGAAGGGACTCTTTTTGCTTAAATGTTTGTATACGTTACCGGCTGGTAACACAATGGAAGCCAACACATTCTTTACTACAACCAGGAGAAACATTTCTGACAGGACAGTTTTCTGTTGAAAAAATGCAGTTTCATTGAAATCAAAACGTTTCACAGGAATATGTCAATTTTGTTGACATTTTTAATGAGAAGAGAAAATGAATTGTTCAGATTTTCCCATTTAATTTCAGTAATGGTGAAATGTTTCATTGTGATAAGGGAAAATGTTTAATTTTGTTTTGATAAGGTTGAATCATTTTGTTTTGACTTTGATATTATTTTAAAATATTTATTGTAGCATATTCCATGTATATCCACTTCATGTATATATTAAAAAGAAAATTTAATATACAAGTCAAAACAAAACAATTCAACCTTATCAAAACAAATTGATTTGTCCTTATGTGAACTAAGCGTTTTGATGGTCCCAAATTGAATTTTTTTGTAATTTCACACTAAATTTCAAAATTTTGGCTTTTTATTTTAATTCAGAACTATTTTTTAAAAAGTCAGAATTTCCCACTACAGAAATTCTGCTTTCCATTCATCGCTGTTCTTTACCTTGTCTAGGGTTTCTAAGATAGCAGACTGAATTGTATGTGTTAGGCGGAGGGGAGGGGGAAAAGGGCTTGATGAATCAAAATAGCCCTTTTGATTTCAGCAGGATCTTCACATTGCAGTGAACAGCCTTCAAGTGTCTTTTCCACACTCTCCTAGTTAAGGAAGATGATGCAACCTGCCTAGGTCTACAACAGATCCTAGTGTCTCTATGTACAGAATCCTGGGGAAGAGATGGGGCAGCCATTAACACACAAAATAGGCATATTCCAATAAGAGTGTGTGTGCAAGGGGTGGGGAGCCAAGATGGCTTCCGTTTAAATGGGCCCATTGTTCCTTTCAGTTACTGCTCTTTGCTTTGCCCTCCACCCTTTACGGCCCTTCTCGGCCTACAGCTGAATGTGGAGCCAACGCAAAGGTCGTTGGAGCTGTTATGTTGGTTTGCAAAGAATTCTGCCTTTTCCCTTGATTCTTGCTTAGGAAGGTTTTTCCTGGGTTGTTGGCATAACGTAAGGATTCAGGGCAGTGAGAAGAAAGCCAGGTATTTTCTTCCTGGAGAGGAAGGGGAAGGAGATGTTTGTGGCAAACAGTTTGTCTCTGGAACATTTACATAGCAACAATTAAACACCAGGGCCCAGATCCACAAAGAGACTTAGTTGTTGCGACACTGAGAATCCTCCTTCTCCTCTCTCTGCTCTCCCATCACCTAGACGAGCATCCCTGGAATCACAATGGCATCCACAAAGCTGAGTTAGACTCTTGGGCTCCGTCTACAATGAATGGGGAGAGACAGGCGCCTTAGAATGTCATCCACAAAAGCCATCCTGTTAAGCAGGACGCCACCGAAGCTAACAAATGGGAGGTACTGACCAGAGGGGTGTGTGCTAAGCCCCATCCTTCCCGTGGAATTCAGTGCCTAAGGCCAGGCTTCATGAAGGCACCTTTCTCTGCCCGGGCTCCACAGCTGGGAACTCCTCTCCTGGAGTCAGGTGGCTTCAGTGCTTTTCTGGCGCGAGGGAGTTAAGCTCCTGTCTCCCTTCACACACAATGGCCGTGGGAGCTGGGGAGGGGGCTTAGCATCGCAGCACCTGATCCTCTTTTGTGCATCTCGGCCCTAGTGTTTAATTGTTGCTGAAGTCGACATTGCAGAGTCAAACTGCTTTCAAAAACACCCTTCCCCAATAGCATGGGGTGGAGAACGGGGGAGTCAGGCTAGCAAGACATGAGGGAAAAGTTAGTCAGCTTCTGAACAGAACCTACTGGATCAGATCCTGCAGGCAAGACAGGCGCCCTTCCGCCTACCTTCCCCTGGTTCATGGATCACTCGGGGCATAGGTAGGAGACAGGTGCCCAGGTGCCTACAGTAAGGCAGCAATCTGCAGGCTCTGAGGCAGGACCAAATGCTCTGAGGGAACTTTTACTGCAAAAATCTTAGGTACCGAGTGAGGTGAGACACGGACAGGGTTAGGCGGCTGCCAAGTGGGAGTTTTGTGGATCTCTGTGATGCCTACAAAATGGGACGTAGGCACCTAAGTACGTCTGTGGATCTGGGCCTAGGGGGCAGCTCGTCAGCAGGCCTGAATCAGGGCTGGTCTATATTATGAAGTTAGGTCAGCTGAACTACATTGCTCAAGGTTGCAGAAAATGTCATGCCCTGTGCAAAGTAATTAAGCCAACCTAAACCCTGGTGTAGATACCACTAGCTCGACAGAAGAATTCTTCAGAACTTCAGGGTAACCATGGGGACAGAACAAGGCTCCTCCTGTTCTGAAACCATAGGCGCCTTGCTACTTGAGTTAAAGGAGAACCTCCACCAGGGGCGGCTCCAGACCCCAGCACGCCAAGCGCGTGCTTGGGGCGGCATGGCGTGGGGGGTGCTCTGCCGGGCGGCAGGCGGCTCCGGTGGACCTCCTGCAGGCGTGCCTGCAGAGGGTCCGCTGGTCCCGCAGCTTCGGTGGAGCATCCGCAGGCACGCCTGCGGGAGGTCCACCGGAGCCGCGGGACCAGTGGACCCTCCGCAGGCACGTCCGCGGGACCGGCGACCGACAGAGCACCCCCCCGCGGCGTGCCGCCGTGCTTGGGGCGGCGAAATGGCTAGAGCCGCCCCTGACCTCCACTAGCTGTTATCATTATAGGGAGCAGGACACAGTGGAGCAGTTCTGGTTCAATCCAGTAGAGGACAGTGATCCACTAGCAAGATCATTACAATAAATAATTCTGTGAGGACGAGGGTCTTATTTTTCGAGACATTTCAAAGATAAACACAAGCTCATGGATACTGATTTTATTATCTAGACAGGAAATCTTAGCAAAATCGTAGCTGTCAGTGCAGAATTCATTTTCTATCCTTGTAACTGTTTTATATAATATCGAAGTTAGTTATGGTGATTTCAGTCTGCGGTATTCATCAACAATGAATCAAATCAAAGGCAAATGGATTAATTAACTCTCAGATCTTTGGTAGGATTAAGTCACCGATTCAAGAACTCTATTGACAATGAGATCTATTTTTTAAAGGTTTAAACATCTGAGTAACACTCTCACATGAGCAATCCTACCTTAAGGTTACTCATGTCAGTAAAGTTACCAACGTGCTTAAGTCTATGCAGGATCAGGATCAGTATGGATAACAACTGTTCACTAGTGTGACTTCAGTGTATGTCTCAGAGGCCTGGTTTTGTTTCCATGTTGCTAATTTTCACAGCGGGATTACCGGTACATTCAGACAGTGTTTGGCTGCACTGTTAAGAATAATTGATTTCTATTTGTGTCTCTATGCTGACCTTAGTGGTGGATCTCTCTGCCCATTTACTATATTTACGTCCTTGCATCAGGAAATGGTTTGTTTTCAGTTTACTGGTATATTTAAAAAAAAAGAGAGAGAGAGGGTTTCCTCCATCACTTACATTTGTAATCATTTATTTGCGTTGTAACTTGCTATTTATCATTAACATTTCCTAACAGGATAGTTCATTTTCATGTTCTGTTGTATGATGCAAAAATTAAATTAAAGAAAAATTACCAGGAAACTAAATATAATTAAGAAAAAGAATGCAGTAATCATAGCAGAACTAAGGCTCCAATTCAGGAAAGCATCTCTATTCAGGAAGAGCTCTTAAGTAGGTGCTTAACTTTAAGCATATGTTTAAGACCCATTGAAGGCACACACTTAAGTGCCTTTCTGAATAGGCATGCACCTATGCCTGTGCTTACATTTGTTCTGAATCAGGGCCTAAAAATGTATCATTAGTGAGCTCCAAGGTTATGTGATTCATTACTATGTTACTTTGGTGTAACTGCACTAATTCTAGATGTGTACAGTGTAAAACCAGTGTGAAGCTGGAGTAAAGCAATGATGCATCATGTGGTTTATCATACACTCATAAAATACCAGGGTTGGAAGGGACCTCAGGAGGTCATCTAGTCCCACCCCCTGCTCAAAGCAGGGCCAATCCCCAGGCAGATTTTTGCCCAAGATCCCTAAATGGCCCCCTCAAGGATTGAACTCAGAACCCTGGGTTTAGCAGGCCAATGCAGGGCCGGCTTTAGGAAGTGCGGGGCCCGATTCAAACAGTTTCAACGAGGCCCCAGCAGGGATGACTAAAAAAAAAAAACCCACATAAAAAACCCACATGGGGCTTGTACTCACCGGGTGGCGCACCGAGTCTTTGGCAGCACTTCAGCGGCGGGTCCTTCACTTGCTCCGGGTCTTCGGCGGCACTGAAGGACCTGCCGCCGAAGTGCTTCTGAAGACCCGGAGCGAGTGAAGGACCCACCACCAAAGTGCCGCCGAAGACCCAGAACGCCGCCGGGTGAGTAAAAATTAAAAAGGCGCCTCTAGCCAGGGAAGGGATTCTCAGCCATTTCCTTCCCCCCCACCCCCCGGCGGCCCTGCCACTGGGCGTGGGGCCTGATTTGGGGGAATCAGTGGAATCGGCCTAAAGCTGGCCCTGCCAATGCTCAAACCACTGAGCTATCCATCCCCCTTACCTAGTGATGCACCTGTTCCAACTCCAGCACATTGGTGTGGCATGGTCTTGACATTGCTAAGCCATGTTCCTATCCTGCAAGCCCCTTTACACGCAGAACTCTCCCTCATGGAAAAATCTATCGCTTTTAACAGAAAATGGCAGCCCTGCTGTAGAAATCTCCATGATGATTTAAGGAAGATGGATTCTCTATTAAGTTCTGTAGGTTTGTAATGTCCATAGATCTTTATTAAATATCTGTGGAACCCTATTGGTTTTTATCACTATTACATTCTCTAGGACTTTGCCAGTCCTGTAAGGTGCTGAGCACTTTGGCCCATATCTAGCGAAGCATTTAAGCAAGTACTCAGCACTCTGGCTCTGAACCAGGAAAACACTTATACGAGTGTGTGACAGGGAGTCTGCCCCACACTGGTCCTGATAGAGTTAAAATCCAGCCTGGAGGGCTGCAAGGAAACAGCCAATTAGGGCAGTGGCTGGACCAGCGAATCAGGGCCCCGCCAGCCCATATAAAAGGAAGCTGCAGGCCACAGCGAGTCAGTCTGCTGCCCGAAGCCCAAGGGAGGAGACCGGCTTCCTAAAGGGCTGCAGTGACTAGCACCATGAACAGGGCTGCTAGGGCTTGCAGGCCCAAGGCCCTGGGAAGAGGACAAAGGAGCCAGAGGGAGGAACCGAAGGTGCTAGGGTTGTGGGGAAGCAGCCCAGGGAATTGAGACAGACTGGTGGAGAAAGAAAGGAGAGGCAGCGAGAAGCTGTTGTTCACAGGGTCCCTGAGCCGGGACCCAGAGTAGTGGGCGGGCCTGGGTCCCACCCCCCACTCGCCGCTGAAGAGACTGCCAAGCTGCTGCGAGGTGTGGCTAGACTGTTGCAGAAGGAATTCCCTGGAAGGGGAGAACCCGGATTGTGGCATGGCTGGTTAGAGTTAGGGCTTGTCTACATGGACAACTAGTCAGTGACAAGCTGGGGTGTAAATCTGCCCCACACTAGCCTGACACATGCTAAGTGTCCATCTGGATGCTGCCTCTGACAGTTCCCTAGTGTGCTTTGACGTAGCCAGCTTTGAAACGGGAGTCTATGTAGACAAGCATGTGCTTAAATACTTTTTTCAATTGGGGCCATAAAGCCTGATCTCACTTCCATTGAGGTCAGTGGGAGGTTTGCAATTGACTTCAATTAAAGCAGGCGGGAGCACTTCATGGGGTTTGGCACTGGCAGTTTTGACCAAATATATTTCACCCTTTTGGTTGTGAAGAGGCTTGTCAATTACACTGAGTTCCTTGAACCCTAGAAATAAATGAGTGGTAAGAATTCTTTTGAGTGGCCATGCTGACCTGTTTTAAGACTAACACAAAAAGGGCTGTGACAGTTTTTACCAGCTGAAGATCTGGGAGTCTCAGAGCTTGTCTCCACTTACCGGGGGATCAACGCGTGGTAATCGATCCACTAGGGGTCAGTCTAGTGAAGACTCACTAAATCGACTGCCGATCGCTTTCCTGTCGACTCTGGTACTCTGCTGGAATGAGAAGCATACGGTAAATTGACCGGAGTGTTTCTCCCGTTGACCCAGCGCAGTGTAGACACCGCAATAAGTCAACCTGATGTACGTCGACTCCAGCTACGTTATTCACATAGCTGGAGTAGCATAACTTAGGTCGCCAGAGCCCCACAGTGTAGACCTGTCCTTGGTGTAATACGGTACAGAAGTGAGGAAACCAAACAATCTACCAAACCCTTTTCCCAATTGGATTCAAGGTTTTAAGACTCTTAGACCTGACACCAATTAGGAAAAATACTTTTCCTTTTGAAATATAGGCTTATAGGCACATTCAGTCTTCTGTCAGTTTCAGATATTTTCTAGCATGAATGGATGCAGGACAGGCCATTCAAGCAAAGCTAGGGAGGCGGAAGGACGTTAATTGCGATAGTTTGAAATATAATGTAGTTCCGAACTGTATCATTGTGGTCATGAACCACAAGGTCACAAGCATCTGGCCCCACTTGTTGGTTTAGCTATACATAATCCAAGGGGTTTTCATCCTGTTTCAGATTAATGAATGAGTGGCAATGGAGCCATTGAAATTTTAACCTTACGGAGGGCACTGTAACTTCCTCACCACACTTTTATAACCTTGTTTCAAGTAAACAAATAGTCTCACTAGATCTGTTGGAGAAATTTAGTGGTGTAGAATGTCTGTGCACCACTAAAGTCCTAATTTAAGGGATTAAGGGGTGAGTAGACTGAGTGATGACCTTTAGAGATGGATCCTACAAACCCTTACTCCCTCATATGAATAAGGACTACTCACATGGGACCTGGACCTTTAACTCGTGAGCTTTTTGTCTGAATCTGATACACTTGAAATATAATATCCTACTGTCAATATCTTGTCAGTTTTATTAAAGAAAACGTTGTTTGCAACATGTATATTGATGTGGGCACAACCAGTTCGATAGGAAGCATCTACTCAATTGAAAAATGAATCACCCTAGGTAAGCGATGCAGTAATTGGTTGGGGATGTTTTTTTCATATATATTTTTTTTACGTTAGGCATTTGGAAGCTGTGGCCGATGTTGTCTTTTGAAATCATTTCGGCAGGTTGAAGTTATGAAAAGTACCACTAGGTTGTTAAGTGCTGAGCACTTCCTGCTGGGTGCTGAAGTTGCACAGGATCTGGCTCTTAATATTGTGATTCTTGTGAACCCACTTTGCAGACCACTATTCTACTTGTAGGCCTTAAATTCTCTGCATACACCAGGAGTAACTTCACTGAAGCCAATGGAATTCCATCCACGTAAAGCCAGGCTCTCGGGGGTAATTCCTCAACTGTTGTAAATTCTCTTGTCTCCATTGACTTTGAAAGACAGCCGCTGAAGATGTGCCCCTTCGTATTTTTCAAGAAGGACGAACGAAGGGAATCACAGACAGGTCATTGCAGTATTTCTTTTCAGCAGTACAAACGTTTGCTCTAGGTGAGCTTGGAATGCTTTGGGATAAAACCATAGTAGGGCATAATCCTCTCAGAAGGGATCAGTGTCCCCGAGTCTTGTTGAAATCAGTAGCATCTGAGGACATAAGAAGTGCCAAAGCTTTTTGGTGGCCTTTGGCACAAGGGTGAATTTTGCCCAGGAAACATTTTCAGGCCCTCAGCAGTGTTTCTCAACCTTTTTGATACCAGGGACTGGCTTGCTGCCTTCCTCAACTGTGTCAGGGAGGTCTCAGGGACCGGTGCCAGTCCACGGACCGGTCATTGAGAAATACTCACTGTAGCGGGGTGGGGAGGAAGGGGGGAGAGCCAATACATACCATGTAATATAACTGTAGATAACACCAAGACACAAGGGTGGCAACCATGTCAAACAGTGACAACTATCACACACACACACACATTGTTTTCAACAGAAACTAGCTGAGGGCCCACCATATGACAGAGCGCACTCAAGTCTTGTGCCAGTTGTGCTGTTATTCTGCATCTCAGCTCAGCTCACATTCCTACTTCTCTGTGGCCGGGCTTCTGCAGAACACTTGTGTAATTTTGTTACTGGGCTTCATGACAATGAAATCAGCAGCAGCTATTTCCTGATGCAAAGGTCACAGGGATGAGGCAGGGCTGTGTCAGCGATGGAGAAAAAAGTCACAAGGAAAGCTGTGAAAATTGAGGGGAAATTAAATTCCACTGCTTTCTGTCCAGAGCAAGAGCCTGGAATAAAAGGCTCAGCAGTGGGCTCCACTTACTGAACACCACTGGCCATCTCTCACTTTTGCTAAGGAATCACTTGTTCAGGAGAGTTGGGTGTAATGAATGAAATTCCTTTATAGTAGGAAACCTACACGGCCTCTTGCTCATGCCTGTTGGACATCTTGACTTGAAAACCCAATGTCACAAATCATAAGCCAGATCCTTAGCGGAGGATTAACACCAGGTGAGGATCTGCCCCCCTGAAGTTTGATTGATGTATGTATGGCCTATTCCAGTTTAGTTCAGTAGGATCTTAAGAGGGATAAAGATCATATTATAAAGACCTGTGAGCCTGGGTGGCAGGGTGGTTCTGTGCTCTAACCTTAACATCACCGCAGCACATGACTCAGACTGAGAGGGAGCGTTAACTAGTGGTCAGAGCAGGAAATAGTTGCAAGGACTCCAGGGTTTTTGTTCGCTGTTTTGCTACTGGATTTGCCATGTGATCTTTGATAATTAAGCACCCAGTGCCTCAGTTTACTAATCTTAAAAATGGATCCAGCACCGAGACTAGTCTCCATATTTATAAAAATGTGTATCCCACTTTGCCATCATGGCATAACAAGCTCTGTAGAAGTAATTAATCTGAGAGTCATTATTGAACCTGAAATGACCTTGGTTTTCTCAGGCTAGTCCCTAGTGGACATTTCATTTGTCCATATCACAATTGTGGCGCACAGTCTGTGCTCTAGATACATTGGTAGATTGTTGCTGATGCAGCTCCTGGCTACATTTTATGTGGCTTTGTAGGGTTACCACCCACAAGACAAAACGTTAGCCCTCTCCGTATCGTGATGGAGGCTCTATGCTTGTGCCATTTGTGACTTGTGTGGCAAACACTGATTTTTATGGGTGTGTTTTGTTTAGTTGGTTTCAATTGAAAAGCCACAGGGTCTGATTCTAGTCTCAATTGAATCACTGTACAGGTCTGATCCAAAGTCCATTGAACTCAGTAGAAAGCCTAACACTGATCTCAAATGGTTTGGGATCAGCCCCTACATCAGAATTTACTTTAAACCAGTGTTTATGTCCATCCCTATTCACCAAACCATTTAGGCATGTGCTTAACTTTAAGCATGTGCTTACATTCCATTGAAGTAAATGAGACTTAATGTTCTTAAGTGATTTCCTGAATAGGGATAGGATTACTTTCATGTTTACAATTTAGCATGTGCTTAGGTTCTTTGCTGAATCAGAGCTTTAAGCATGTGCTTAAATCCAACTGAAGTCAACAGATTTCAGCATGTGCTTAACATTAAACAAAGGTTTATGGTGCTTTGCTCCATCAGGGCGTAAGTGTGAACAGAATAAGGCCAGTGATCTCTCCGTCTGGCCAATGTACTACTGAGCAAGAGCCCTCTAATTTGAACACGCTGTGTATCAGTGTGATGGAGTAGGGGTTATTTAATGGTTTTATATGAAGAGTTAAATCTAATTAAATGATTTAAACAAATTTTACTGTAATATAAAGAATATTTGACCATGTTCCTAATTTCCCTTGACAAACAACTTAAAATGCATTAAAAAACTGTGTGCCACAACAGACCTTTTTTGGCCTTGACAAAGCAATGAACCCCCAACCCCCCGTTTTGGTTTGTTGAGGGTTTTTTTGCCTTGACAAGCCATCAAGACATTCCATGGTAATGTGATCACGTGAAATCGTCACAGCCCCATGTTGAGTCTAGCTGAAAGCTAACACAGGATGAGGGTCAAAGTTTAGGCTGTGATCTGAACTTTTCGATAGTTTAGGAACGGGCGGAGCTGGGGTCTGGATTCAGGCCTGTTTTTCTTTGGGACTTGTTAAATGTCGATGGGCTGATCCATGAACATTTAGTTTGTCCCATAGATTGCAATACTGAACGAAACCCAGCTCCAGTCGCCACAGTCTGTCCCTCACTTTCCTTGATACAAAAACCCCCGAAAAGGTCAAGGGGAAGGTGTATTTAATCATTAATGGCTAAAGCCCCAGGGCATTAACTGGGGATTATTAGCTGTCTAGGAAGAAGTGATGACCACAGGTAACCCAAGCTCAGTTATAAATCTCATGAAATTCTCTTTGTCTAGATCCCTACAAATAGCCACTCTCCCAACCACTCCAAGAAACCTCATCTTTCCTCATGCAGGAGAGGGGACTGTATGCGTTATGTCATCAGCTGGACGCATTTAAAGAAATAGCGCCTCCCGCTTGGTGTTAGCTACTTATTTAGGCCCAAGTTCAGCAAAACACAAAAGAATGCGCTTAGTTTTAAACCCCTAAGTGCTTCAATAAACTAGGGCCAAAGTTAGCTAATCAATTCATGTTCATTGTTGCTGAATATTCCATTTATTTCATAAGGAAGCAATAATTGAAGCACTGAGCATTTCTTCAAAATGTATGACTTTCTGGGAGGTATTGGAAGATCTGATTGCAGCTGAGCCATCGATTCCCAAGAAATGTCCTTCACCAGTGTTGCTAGTGCCATTGTAAGATGAAAACGACATAATCCAGAGCATATAGATTTTGTGGTACTGGGTGATTGGCTAATGTACTCTAGTAATGCTTAGTGCATAGCAACCCGATTGTTTCATTCATCTCTCCACATTCCGTTCAGCACATAGTGCACTTTGCTAATCGCTTGGTGAATGAAATGTATTTTCTTAATTGCTCAGAAGTCTTTTAAAATTAAAATGGCTTTTTTCTATCACACTCCCCCACTCTTTTTCCACCTTTACTGTAGAGCGATGAAGAGGAACCTGCCCATTAAGAGGTTTCTTTGCATTTAAATGTAATTAGAAATCTAATGAAAAGAAGCAAATAGGAACCATTAAGAATACAGGATGTGAATCTTCAAGGTGCTGAACTCCCCTTGACTTTTGTGGTTACTTTCAAGGACCAGACCTATCATGATCGAATTTTCAGATACCTCTAAGAACTGCTTTTCACTTGCATCCACACACTGCTCATTTTCACTAGCACCGTGCCCACTTTCCTGTACTGCAGTATGTAAGATGCTGTTCCTTGTGCCCTCACACACATGGGCTGGCCAGAATCAGAATCCAGAAATACTTTCAGGAAAACTGGAAAAACAGGAAGTTGACCCATTTTCTTGAAAATGACGTAAATAGCAACAATATATCTTTAAATGACAATGTGTTTTCCAAATATATAAGTGGCTGAATGAATGTGTTAGAGAACCATGGAAAAAAGCTGCAACAAGATTTCAATGATCAAATGTACATCAACAAGTGAAGAGGAAGAATTGCTAAACCATATAGTAAAATCAAATGGTAGAGTCTTAGATGTGGCTGTCCAAGTATTAGATAGCCAGTGGAGGTTGCACTGGAGTTTCACCACCCAAGTAGTATGTAGTCAGTGGAAATATTTTAGGAGCATGACTCCTAAACTATTAATCAGTGGGTATATCCTAAAGCAAAACTGTGATCATCTGAAGTACCCATATCATTTTCATTGTTGTGCTGGAAACAAATATCTTCCCAGCTTTGAAATCCACATAGGACTATTTAGACTTGCTTTTATTAAAAAGCAATAATTTTGATGCCTCTACTTCAAACACAGGACCTAATGATATCACTGTGTTGACCAGTCAAGCAGTATCATCACAGCCCATCATCAAAGAGGACTAAAAATAGTCTCCATCATTTACTTCTGCATCTGCAACACGCACGGACCACTGATATTCAATAAATAGATTGGCTAGCAGACAGCATTTCAGTGGAAGTTATAATACAACTTACAAAAACTAGAGTGACGTTAGAGAATCTTCCATAATCAAAGTGTCAAGGTGCTTGCAATTCCCAGGTTAAAGGAGGTGAAAATACAGCATCTTGGAAAAAAAAGAGTTCACCTTTATCCAGAACATTTTAATAAATAGTTATTTAAATATCTGGTGTGATGTGTTGCCTGGCTCCTTTGTGACACATCTCAGAATTTCTTCTGTAGATTATATGATACCGGGACATGGATAAAGCATTTCAGCTCTGTGGAAGGACAAGGCTCATTTTCTTTTCCCCACAGTCTTACAGTGCTCTTGGTACAGAAAGGGGTCTGTATATGGTCATTTGAATCAAAGAATAAGTCCCAGAGGACTAAGATTGTTCTGTACTCATCCAACAGAGCCGAATATAATGGTGTCAAGCAATTCTTGACTTTCTTTCTTTCCCTCTTTGGGAACCTGGACACACTGTTTGCAAGATCTGCGTGGCATAACGGGCTGTGTGTGTGATGCGTCTGAACGAGGCATTCAACTGGGAGCATCTTTTCTCTTGCAAGCATTAAATCACCCTTTGTACTTGTTCAGGAACAAGGCGACTTTGTGTTGACCATGTCAAAGTCCTTCCAACTATGCCTTCAGTTTCCTTCTCTGACTACCTCAGAACCATCTTTTTAAAAAAATCAGAATAAATAATCAAAACCCTCCCGAATAAATCAATTCTTGGTCTGCATAACTGATTACCTCCTTGCTTGTAACTGGTAGATGCTATTGCAGGACACACTTGCTGTTTAGTCGGGGTGAGCATCGATATCAACGATTCTGTCAGATGTGGCTGTTCAATTTTGTTGTCGTTTTTGGCAAAATCCAAATTTCCCAGAATGTTGGTGAGTTGTCAGAGCGACAATTTGGAAAACATTAAATATTTCACTCTTTTTTCCCCCAACTTGCTAAAACTGAAAACGCTACTGCTCGAGGCTCAGCATCAGCCGTTTGAGAATTGAAGATTCTGCTCAGCTCTGATCTAATAGGACAGTTTCAAGATGTGAGCAGATGAGACAGTTTTGACTTGCGGCATCTATTGAAGTTGAAAGCGTGCTAGGTGTTCAAAACAACTTTGATCATTTGTTGACATTGCATCAGAAGTCTGATGTAACGTTAAATGGTCCGTGGAACATGGAATGAACTTAACCTTTCAAATGCCTGAATGTGCTACCTCTGCCTTCGTCTCCATTGCTATAGGCGAATCAGAAACTCGATTTCAATATCCAATATTTCAATATTGAAACTATCCAAACAAAACGTAGTCAGTGGGAGCATGGCACCTAATTCCCTTAGGCCCCTTTGAAATGCCTAAATGCAGAATTTGAACATGAAAACCAGGGCATATTGGGTCAAATCATGCAATATTCAATGAGAATGAGATTCACTCATGGTAAGGAAGATCAGTGCAAGGACATCCATGCTGATGACTATAGCTACAGCAAGCCAAGTCTAGGGCTGGTATGAAGCGATTCAAATCTACCATAGTCCAGCCATTTTCTGGAGCCAGAGAAAATGTGTATTTTTGTTTGCAAATCCCCCCTACAAGTCCAGTAAGGTCTGATTCTGATCTTGTGTTTCACCGCTGTAACTCCACTGTCTTTATCGGAGTGACTGCTGGTTTACTGTAGTGTGAGAGCAGACTTGGTTACAAATTCTTCAGGTGCAGACACAAAGTTTAGAATGTAGTACAAAGACTCTGTGTAACCCACACACCTCCTGGGTGTGGTGTTCTGTCCCATCTAGTGGCACCGAGATCACTTAGAGATTCACGAGTCTGCTCTACAGCCATAACAGCCATATGGCTTTTAGCTCATGCAGTACAGGCTCATGCACTAAGCTTCGGAGGTCCCAGGTTCAATCCCAACAATCAAGGCCTGTCGGTGTTACAGTGCACTGATCTTCAGGAGATTTCACTGTCTGGCTCGTGGATCTCAGCAATCAGAGCCCTCAACAGGTTTTTCTCTGATGTTTTCCTGGGAATGACTTGTTTTCCTAATGATAGAGACTGTCTTCTCCCACTGCTCTGATTGTCCAGCTGAACAAACAAAAGGAAAATAATATATTTCAGCATGAGGGACCCACTAAACTCTCCAAAGCTCTTCTTTCAGAATTTAAAATGTGATAAATTATAGGGCCAGATCATGGCTCTTGTAATCTGCCTGCTTTTGCGACTTTGACGTAAGGGTATTCCCAGGTGACAAAAAGACAGCACACCAACCCAGCTCCGGGGACATGCTAATAGCATCCCAGGAAGGAGGGATGGTTGGAATGCTGCAGCAGAGATCCTCAGCTAGGAATGGCCCACTGGGAGTTGTTCCCTCAGATCCTCCGGACCTGGGGAAGGGTAGAGTTGACTTTAAGGGCAAGACTAACAGCACTGGCTAGAATTAAAGTCAGCGTTACCCTTCCCAGTTCCTGGGCTGGTGCAAAATCTCTCATATAAACCACAACTGAAAAATACCCTTCCTAACAAAATGTCCTCTTCTTCCCAGGTGCCTCGGCTGGAGGTGTGGCTTTCCCAATGCTCCCCCTCCACAGTTTGGAGGCAGAGTGAAAACCATTCAGCTCTGTTCTTCCTGACCTAGGAGAGGTCAGCAGGCCACCCTCTTCCTTCTAGTGTCTCCCCATAAAGAGGGAAAAGGCAGGTTATAGGCTACACTCCTTCCCAGAACTTGTCCTGAGTTCTAGGAAGGAGGGCAGAAGGGATGGCTGAGAGGAGAGATCTGCCCCACCCTACACTACAAGGGTCCAGATCCTGGGTCCTAAAGAGACCAGAAGCCTGGGGATTTTCCAGACACCAGTTGTTCATCTGGAACTATTTCATCTCCCTCAGCAGCTACCTGTGTGTTCCCCAGGTCTCTGTCTGCTGCAGAACTCCTAGAATGGGGTAACCTAGTCCCCGCTAGTTTTCATGGGCCAATTGACCCGGTTTCAATGCTTCCTCTTGTTTAAATGAACTCTGGTTCAAGATTAAATAAGGGAAAGGTGTGAGTCGGGCACTGCAGCATGGGGACGCTTTCATTCGAAAGGAAGTGGATTTGTGTCTCTTGTTGATATTTGAGATCAGCTTCTTTTTGCTCTACTGCTCATCTGTTGATACTAAACAGCGGCATTCAGCCCCAAATTCTGTTGCCTTCTGGCCACTGTATCATATTGCAATCTCATATCGCATTTCCTAGCCTCCCTGGCTATAGCAATGCCAGCGCTCAAAGCCAGGGGATGCCATCAGCTGCGCAAAACTTGGTCAGGAGATTGGCTTGTGTGGGTCTGACTGGGAACAAATCATATGGATAGAATGCCATTTTTTTCAGGGACAACATAAAAATCAGACCAGTAAGTGTTCAGAGTTGGGTGAGCTCAAGAACAAGATTGAAATTAAAACCATCTGTGGGCACTGCCAATTGTCCCCTAGGAGCCCGAGAATGGTATATAAACAATTTCTTTTTTTTTACTAAGTAGATCATCCCAGTGCTAGGTTTTATAGACGTGTAATTGATCACATCTGACAGGTCTTCATTTTGAGGAATTCTTAACAACAGAATTAGTTCTGCAAATCCTACATACGTTCTAGACACACCCAGAGCTTAATTCTTGAGATATTTAGGCCTGGTCTACACTTGGGGGTGGGGGGAAATTGATCTAAGATATGCAACTTCAGCTACGAGAATAGCATAGCTGAAGTCGACATATCTTAGATCGACTTAGAATTGCTTATTTCGCATCCTCATGGCGCAGGATTGATGGCCACGGCTCCCCCGTCGACTTTGCTTCCGCCTCGCGCCGAGCTGGAGTTTAGCAGTCGATGGGAGAGCAATCAGGGATCGATTTATCATGTCTACACCACACACGATAAATCGATCCCTGATAGATCGATTGCTACCTGCCGACCTGGTGAGTAGTGTAGACGTACCTTTAGAGAGAGAGAGAGATTTTATAGGGGTCATCTTCTTCCCAGGCAGCAGCCACGTGCTACTATAAAAGAAGGGAATAATGATTCCTGTATCTTAAAGATTGGCTACAGATCTCTAAAAGGAGAAAATGCATTGCTCCTTAATATTGATTTTCTAGTCATGTCTGTCCAAGATCAGCAACTAATTATACAAATTAAATGGTGAATATGCATTTAAGAAATGAAGCTCAGAATTGGGTAAGGGATGGAGAGAGTAAAATTACTTGGTCCCGACGCAGCAAACTCAGCCGGGCACCTGAAAGAGACAGGGCTCAGCTGGATCTACATCATCCCCACTAATAAGGACTCCATGATCAGAACTGTGCTGATCATTTCGCTAATTGTGCACAGATGGAAATAGAATCCAGCTCACTCTCTCATAGCTGTACTGGTTTTGCAGCGCTAACTGAAATCATAAATAGAGATTTTGTCAGTACAGAGAGCAGGTTATGGCTTGAAGACCTACTGCAAGGGCATAATATTGCATGGGTGAGGAACCATATTTACACAATCACTATTCTGATATTAACCCCAAGCAGGATTTTGGCATCTGGATATTTAATTACGGATCTGGGCTAACTGGAAATAGTATTCTAACTCCCTGGGTCATAGTCAAAACTCCCACTGGAGTGAATAGGTAAGTAAAGACTGCAGGAATCAGCCCCCTGGAAATAATTCATTTGTGATACCAGGACATGCTATAAACTGTAACTGTGTGTTACAGACACCGTGTTAGAGTCTGGTTCCCTGTTTGCAACGTTTAGGCCTAGTGATTATTTCTGCTTCCAAATTATTTAACAGCACATGACTTAAAATCTTCCTTTACAGCTATGCAATACTTAGGGATGAAGATTTAGTAGCAAAGCTTTGCTCCAGAGTTCTACTGATCAGGCTTTTTCTTGTTGAAGGTCTCTTTGCATCTACACAGTCATAATTAAGGCTTTCCAGACAAGCTATGCTTTATAATGTACTCTTCGGTTTCCCTGCAGTGGGCTTGGGGTAATGCTTGGTTTACCTGAAGTATATGGCATGTACAGTAATTCACTGTAAAACTGCTATCTGGTGAGTGAGACTAAGGGCCACATTTTTTAAATAGCCTCCAATTTTGCACCCACAAATCAATTGTGGGTACAATTTTGTGGGCAGAAATAATAGCAACAAGACATCTAACTTTCTAATTGCATCCACAGCTCAGGTAGGCAGATATCTATTTGCCACAATTTGTGCCCACAGTTATTTTGTCTGCAACTGGTAGGTGCAAAATTGGAGGCCGGATTGAGTCTCCTTGTAGATTTTGAGTCTAAACTGTTTTTCTAGCTTCTCAGGTGTACTTGTCAAACTGTACGTTTTCCTATCTCATCCTCCAATGCTGGAAGGAAGCCTGTCTGCAGGAACAGCATTCCAGGACATCAGTGATCCAGGCCGCCCCGCCATCCATTGTGGATGGCACCAGTCTCTTACCACCTTCAAGTGGGACTTTTTGCCACATGAATCAAAGTGAGCTTGATTCTCCTCTCACACTGGTGTAAACGAGTAGTAACTCCACTGGAGTAAAGGGAGGTGCACCAGTGTAAACCAGTGAGTGAGCTTAGAATCAGACCCAATATTATTATGCCTTAACATGTGTTGAAAAATCAATTATAACGTCTCAACTTTATTGTTGAGCTCTGATGCCTTCATCCCCTACCCTATCGCAGTTATGCCACAAATATGGCTCAGCTATTTTGCAAACAGAACCGGTGAGATGTTGGACTCTGTATATGTCAGTGATGAAAGCTGGCCCTGCTCGGTGGCTGTTCCACCAATAACTAAAGCAGGAACAAAGTAGTGATGTGCAATTAGTTTACATTCCTTTACATGCTGTTCTGAACTAAGGTGGCACAATCCCAGTCTGATTCCGATGCACAGAGCAATATCCTGAGCTGTGTTTCTTGGCAACATTGCTGATTGGCGTAAATCTAGTCCCTAGCAGACGTGTGTCAACACCATGAAAAGCAGAACACGACCCTGTCTCTCTTGTGAGGCACTTCAGGTTCCTCCCTTTCCTCCGGGAGTTTTGCAAGGTTTAATGATTAATATTTGTGCAAGGCTTGAAGGGCCTTGGAGTAAAGGTGCTATGTAAATCCAAACTAGTATTAATTAGATCATCAGCAATGGCAGTTTTTGCAGCGAGATGGAGGACTGGATGGGCATGGAGACTGAATTCACGCCTCTTGTTGCTTTCAGTGGATTTACTCAGATGCTTCAGTGTGAGATCAGAATCGGGTCCTCTCTGTTTATTCTCTGCATCGTTAAGCTGTGATTTTTTATTATTATTAAGTTATATGGTGAAATGTTGGAATTGAAAGCCACTGTCTTAATTAACACACATTAAACAGGCATTGTCGCACTTGCTTTTTTGTGGCTCACCTTAGAGGTGTTCATTTTAAATCCTGCTTGAAGCTGCTTCTCAGGGGGGAAAGACACATTGACCAGGAAGGGATTATTACAGTACGCGCCTCTGTAGTTCTGTTCCCCTTATTAATGTAGAAATTGGCATCACAGCAGTTCTACATATAGGGATTGAGGCTCATGTGCCATAAAGGCACCTGAACAAGTGAAAAACCTTAATTCCTTTCTCCTTCCTCACCAGGAAAATGCCCCCCCTACATTTGCAAATTTCCAGCATCCACAGCATAGACTTTAGAAGGGAAGAACTTGCTTCTCCAAAAGCGCTATAGGGATATAATGAAAGTCAGCTCTGCACATCAGTGGCACCACAATAAGAGCAGAGACCTTTGTGACAGGAGTCCTTGATTTGTGTCACCCTCCACTTTACTCATGTCAAATATGGTCCTAATTGCTGGACTTCGCCCAGGAGTTTGTGAATTTCTCACATCCCTTTTGAGTAATGACTCAACTGCTGTAAATCAAGCTGGGACCCAAGGGAGTTTCACTTCTAGTCAGGGGTGAAAGTAACTTAAGGGACTTACTGGTACACAGGGCCGGGGGTCCTGAGCGGGGGGGGGGGGTCCTTCAGGCAAAAGTGGGGGGGGCCTCAGGCGGAAGGGGGGGGCTTTAAATCGCTACCCCAGGACCTTTAAATCACCGCCAGAGCCCCATGGTAGCTGTAGCTGCAGCTGGGAGCCCTGGAGCTCTGGCGGTGATTTAAAGGGCCACTGCCGGGAGCCCAGGACTCTTTTAAATTGCCCAGCTGGGGAAGCTGCCCCCTGCCAATACTGCTCTTGCCGGTACACTGTACGGGACCGGACTGGCTTACTTTCACCTCTGCTGCTAGTGCAAAGGGAGGATCAGGATTCACCAACCTTTTGGACACTTGCTGAAGTGCATGGGCTAAATGCATGGTGATTCTATCACTAAGAGTCCTACCGCGTCTCCAGCTCTATAACCATGGCGGGGGGGAGAAGAACCTCCCCGCTCCACTCCCCAAATAAAACCAGGTTGTGTGAGTGGAAGTGTTAATTCAAGAAAGCCATGACAATAGAAATGAAAAGTCATTAAAGCATTTGATGCAGTCGTTCCCCCACGTCTACTACGACCTGTCCCTCCCTCCGTTTAAAATATAGCTGCGTGGTTTGCAGAATACATCTGGCAAGATCCTCTCCAGCGTCACACACACACACACACACACACACACACATCGCAACATGGGACTTTACAACCATGTGGTTTGACAAAGATTCAAGGAGTTTCTTCAGCCAGCACTGCTGCTCAGCAAACGAAATCGAATGTCCCAGGCTGTACATCTGCCATTCAACCCTCACACATGCACCCTGCAAAGCTTTCCAAGCTAATCCAAGCTGCCTCGTACATAGCCCTCACCCGTTTTGCATGTACCGGTGTTTGTGCCCATCCCCCTGTCCACACACACTCACTCAAATTCATATTTGGACCCCCAGATGAGTCCAATGGGTGGGTCCAAGTGAGCTCTATTTAGCACCGGAACCAGGAGATGGGGAGCAGAGGCGGCTTTCTGCCACCTTCCCGCCTCCCAATGTTGGGACTCTCCAAGGGCTGGGTCAGTCCCTACCGCATACCACAGCAGCCTCAGCTCTGCTCTGATTAGTCCCCAGCGGATCCAAGTGGCCTTTCTGGCAGCTTAGCGTCCCCAGACTCTAGTCATGGCCTGACGTGGGGCTTGTCCCAGCATGCAGGTGGTAAAGTAGAGTCAACGTATCCAGTGGTACATCACCTGAGGAGTCCAGCAACGGGATGGGTAAACTGATTGGATGGCCCCACGGCTCAGCCAGAGCAGTACGACGGCATCGTAGCAGGCCCAGGGTTTGGGGCTCTGTGCATGAAATACCCTGGCTTGCATGCATGGATATAAAACTCGGCTGTGCAGAGTGGTACGTGCATGAGGCTCCATTGGAAAGTCATCTGTTCAGGGTTGCAAAAATGTCAGGGAGGGCTCAGTCCTCAATCCCACCCCTCCTCTACCCACTCCAGGGTGAGCTCAGTCCTCAATCGCACCCCTCCCCTACCCGCACCAAGCTGAGCGCAAAGTCCATCCTTTCTCCAAGAGTCACACTTATTACCATTAAAGAACACAGAAAGGGCACACATGCTTGGCAACGAGCCATCCATCCTCAGTGCAAGCTATTACCCAAAGCGCCATAGTGTCCCCAATGACATCGTTAGCAGCATTTCACTGTCTGGATGGTGGCACCATTTCTTACGTGAGTGGCTGTGTTGATTGGTTTGGAGGTTGTTTTTTTCTCTCCTTTTCTTCTTAACGCCAGACCTTTCTGCGGATACATTTGTTTTTGTCTTATTCCCTTGGTGCTGTGGCAGGTCCAGACACCACCTGCCATTTGCAGTAACATCCCCTTGGCTCCTGCAGTATGTTTACATAGTCTCACAAATGGCAATTCCTGATGGGTGTTTTTGTTATTCTTCCTCTTAGTTATTGCAGTAGAGCGCAACGTGGCCCATGGCCCCTCACAGTCCCCAGCCACTGCTTCACCTCAGCAGCTCCCACTGATTATGGTCTGTTTTAGCAACTAGACTAATGAATGAGGGAATACAAACTGAGTAAGCAGTGAAGGTTCTATTAAATTATTACTGTGGCCTAAACAAAGACGACCGGCATATGCTTGGATTTAGACCAGTTGTTTAGCATATAATCTATAGACCTGATCATCTTCCAACACTGGAGAAAACCAGGAGTAGCTCCATTAAAGCAAATAAAGCTACATCGGTTTAAAGCTAGTGAGAGAAAACTCTGTGGCATAGATCTGGATCATAGAATCATAGAATCTCAGGGTTGGAAGGGACCTCAGGAGGTCATCTAGTCCAACCCCCTACTCAAAGCAGGACCAAACCCAACTAAATCATCCCATGGTGATGGTTTTATATTAACGACTATAAAGTCATATTTTCTGGTTTGAGTTGGAATATGGAGTGGTGTTCTAATACCTGTTACATGTGACTAGAGAACACCTGTGCATTCAGTGCCATATGAATGGTTTCTAGGGCACAGAACTGATACATTGCCATAAGTTTCAGAGTGGAAGCCCTGTTAGTCTGTATCAGCAAAAAGAATGAGGAGTCCTTGTGGCACCTTAGAGAGGAACAAATTTATTTGGGCATAAGCTTTCATGGGCTAAAACCCACTTCATTGGAGAAGTGGGTTTTAGCCCATGAAAGCTTATGCCCAAATAAATTTGTTAGTCTCTAAGGTCCACCCTTATTTCAGTCGCTTTGTCTTGGTCTGCTACACAGGGTTTCTTCATCGGAGAAGTGGGTTTTAGCCCACAAAAGCTTATGCCCAAATAAATTTGTTAGTCTCTAAGATGCCACAAGGACTCCTGTTCTTATTGCCATAAGTATAATTTCTGTGCAGTCTTGGATCAAGAGAAATTTATGACCTAACTCCGATTATTAGCTCTTCTTAGAGTGTGCAGATGGCAGAGCTCCTTATGATAAACGTATATTGAGCAGGCGATTCCAATGGGTTGTAAGTGCTATATTATAGATGTGTTTGTGGCTATCTGCCAGACTACAGGCCTGATCCAATTCCCATTGGAATCAAAGGAAACATTTCCATAGACCTCATTGTGAGGTGGATTAGGACCTGAAACCTCATCTAGGCTACCAGTGGCTGCTGCTGTCATACAATTGGAATAAGAAGCCGTTCGAGCTCCACTCCAGGTTTAAGTGTGTACAATTAAATGGGAGGCAGACAACAGCAGTAAACCGGGACTCGGTGTGAGGTCTCATCATGAAGCTAGCGAGAAGAAAACTAGAATGTCACTCTCGAAAGCCTGAAGTGCTGCTAATCGGAAACACTGGTCTAGTAAAAGAAATACCAAGTAAATTAGGCCAATCAAGTTATTAAATCAATTTTTAAACAACTTTGTTCTAACGCTTCAATGCAAATGACATTTGTCTCAGGTCTTTATCATTTCTTTTTACGTAGGATCATTCATGAAGATGGTTTCTCCGGAGAAGATGTGAAGCAGTACAAGCCTGTGGTCTATAGCAACACTATTCAGTCCCTGGCAGCTATCGTCCGTGCCATGGATACCTTGGGCATTGAATACGGTGATAAGGAGCGAAGGGTAGGTCAATATCCAGTTGAAATGATGGACTGAATTATTTGCAAAGAGCTGATTTGGAGGAAAAACTAGAGATTACATAGCACGAGAAGAGGCATATTTGCACAACCCAAACACATCTAGGGGAAGATTTTCAGACATTTTAGTTACGCAATTGCATGACTAATTTGATCAGTTTGTGCAAATTGCATGTGCAAGTGGCTAACTAAATAGGTTTGCAAGTGCAATTTTGGTAATTATGGGCACAACTGCCTCTCTAAACAGTATGAAAATGGGGCCATAGGCGCTTCCATATTACAAAACCCAGCTGTCTCTGGATATGGCAGTGCATGGTCTCTTTTACAGGTCAAAAAAAAAAAAGGGTTCCTATTCTCCTACAAAGGTCCAAAATACAGATATGAGCAAACAAAGTCGTGATAACAGTACAGTAGATATTTTCTACCCATTGGAAAGTTGCTTGAGGCAAAAAAATCAAATATTTCACAGAGAAAGTTCTGCTAATGTTCAGGTGTCTTCCTTGGGCCTTGTCTACGTGGGAAAGTTTTTTTCAGAATAATTTTAGTTTTTTCAGAGTAAATAGCCTTGTGTCTGCAAAAAAATATTCTTTTTTTTAATTATCTGGTTTCTTATTCTGCATTAACAATCCACTTTGGAAGTGAAATAACTTCTGGAATGAGGGTTTTCCCCCCCGAATCAGGTTTGTGTGGAGGCATGCAGCAACTGTAGTATTTCAGATTAACTACTCCACTTCTGGCAGTCTTACCACTGCTATCCACACTGCTTAGCTTCTCACTTGGATTGGCGTGTCTGTTTACCTGTGTGCCCTCTACTGCTCTGGGGTCATTTGGACCCGATGTCACTTTGCCCATAGCAAGGAGGTGTCAGTGTTGCTGGTTTTTCCATAAGGAAACTAAATCCTGGTGATATTTTCTACCATGATTTACAGCATAGGGATTATATACCATTGGAGATCTTGTGAGCAGTTTGAGAACCAACATGATGGCTTTGAGCGGACTACTTTAATCTGTTGATTAGTCAGTGACTCAGCTCCAACCAATGCACATAGCTTGTCTTTGCTAAAACCTATGCACAGGGGAAAAAATCATTCTCCATGTCTGATAAATAGTCTGTGACAGATGGCTTTAAATATAAAATTTAATTTTTTAATGCATGAAATCCTAATTCTCAGAGGTTAAACTCATTCCACTAAGGCTCTGGCTTTACCAACTAATGGAGGAGCTCAGTAATCAGGACTATGACTAATGAAAAATTGCTGCCTGAAACCTTTGGATAGCATTAAAGGTTATGTCAGTTCCTGTTCCTGCAGAGAAGGTGCCAACTGTTCCTGTGGAGAATTCCTGTTACTCCAAAGGGACTTGAGGACCACCCCTCATGTTCTTCCTGCCTCACAGAAACAGTGTCGTGGTGCTGAGAAGCTGAGGTTTGCTTGGATTGTTGCTAACTCCGCTCCCATTGCTATTCAGAGCCAAATTTTTAAAGACAGCCTCTAAACTGCAGGGACTCAGCCCCACAAAATCACAGTTTGAACACACAGTCTGCATGGTGGGTGTACAGAAATGCAGAGGCAGGGGTGAAGCCTCGGGCTTGAGATTCTTTGTTTTCGGTGCATGCCCCACTTTTCATTGAGCTAATAGCCAAATCTTGGCAGGCCTTACTCAACAAAAAACCCCTTTGACTTCTAAGGATCAGGCCCTATAGAAATAAGGTTTGAACACTGCCTCCCCTACCTTAAGGTAACTGGAAAGGCTCCCATTGACGTCTCTGGGAATTAGATCAGGCCCATAAATAATAAAATATTCTTTGAATATGAGGACACCCCGCAATGTACCAGTGACACCCCCCCTAATTTTGTTAGTACATATCTTCATTATACACAAGTCAATGAACAGACATTTTTTAAAACAATGCCTCTGACACACAGCGTGTGTATGTCCCATCACAGGATTTTGGAAATAAGCAACCAGGCATGTGAGTTTAGAACCTGGCTCCACAATGCCGAGAAGCAATGGGTTATGCCAAAGCATGATCTGGTGTAATACCAGCTCTTGGATCCAGCTTCGACAAAATCTTGTTCTTAAACCAATTAGACTCATAGACTTTAAGGCCAGAAGGGACCATCATGATCATCTAATTGCATCTCCTGCACATCACAGGCCACGGAACCTCACCCAGCCACTTCCGCAATAGACCCGTAACTGGCTGAGTTACTGAAGTCCTCACATCATGATTTAAAGACTTGAAGATACAGAGAATTCACTATTTACTCTAGTTCATACTGGCAAGTGACCTCTGCCTCATGCTCTAGAGGAAGGTTGAAAATTAGCCCATGTTAGAAATAGGTGATTACAAATCAGTGCTTGTTCCACTTCCTGCACTATATATGGGAGCTTACACTAAGTGGTGAAACTTTTGGCTCATGATTTTTAGCTTGACAATGTCCCTTTCAGAGATACACTTAAATTTTTTACAGATATCAGACTTCTTTCCCCCTTCAATTATAATCATAAAAAGACCCCACTCATAATTGAAAGTGTATAGAATTAGAATAATGCGGTTAATAAAAAAAATTTGGGGGTGGGGGTCTAGTCAAATGGAAGAATCCCAAGGATAGGTTCTCAGGAGTCCACTATTGGTGAAGAGCAGAAAAAGGGTGAAGTCATTTCATGTGACGAAGCTACCAATGTACCATAGGCCTTCAGGTATTTCTACTTCCTTTCTGGATGTTGTGGTCTTGGTGGGAATTCTGGGAATTGCTCCATACTAGCTCCAGGAGAGAGGTCTCAAGTTTATTTTGAAGTCTGTTGTGGAGAGAAAGGCTATCTGCCATTGACTGGGCACCTGCCAAAGGCTTTTAGCCTAGAGGATATTGATAGGCTGTCTAAGATCAAATAATCAGGCTTGAGTCCATTCTCACTGATCTGGTTCACTCGGGGTGGCTGGATTGACTTCCCTCGAGTTACTCCTGATTTACACAGGTGTAAGTGAGATCAGAATAAAGGCCTTGTGGTCAGACAGCAGCTTATCTGTTTATTAATAAAAAGCACAAGATCAAGGAGAAACATGGTCTGGGATATTTCATAACGGATCCTTACATTTTCTCTTAGCTGATTTTCATAGTATTTCTTCATTCTGCCTGATCTGGCTATGGTAGAAGCCAGTTCTCCTGTCCTTTGCTTACCATTTGTTCCTTTCTCTTAGCCACCCCTTGCAAAAATTATTGGTATAATAATTTATTTTGATCTTGCAAGAAACAGAGAAATATTATACAGGTTCTGTTTCCCTGAATTTATTAGTGCACAGGTGCTGCAGACAGAGGGTTTGGTGCCATTAAACAGGCAATTTGCCCAGTATTATAGCTACACAATTCATCCCTTTAAAGCAATGCTTTTCCATTTTAAATCATTCCATAACAGGGCAGGTTGGAATGCAGTTCTTTTAGGGTGATATTCACTAGTACGTGCAAGACCTATGCCGCCCAGTTAGGTCACAAGAAGCAGTGGATATGTCTTGTGGTGGCCCTCTGCACCAGGGTGAATTTCACCTGGGGTTCTTTAGAGATGGAAACTTGACATATACAGATTTTCATCCCGAAAGAACTTATTTCATTTATAAAGTGTGACTGAGATGAATGATCTTGGGTTTTGTTGTTGATGTAAGACTCATTCGTGATTTCAGAGATACAAGATCACTTGTTCATATTCACCCCTGCCACTTCTATTAGGCTAAATACTAAGTCTTGAAGAAGAATCATATCTGAATCCCTTAGCTTTTGTCAGTCAAAGTCATAAAATGAATATAGTAAGTGCTATACCAGATCAGAGATCTATTTATTAGCAGCCTGTCTCTGAAAAGATTAATGCCAGATGCTTCAGTAGAAAAGATACCAACAGCTTAAGGTACTCTAATTATGTACAGTACCTTGCTAGGGAAATTTCATCC
Source organism: Mauremys reevesii (assembly GCF_016161935.1). Lineage (NCBI taxonomy): Eukaryota > Metazoa > Chordata > Testudines > Geoemydidae > Mauremys > Mauremys reevesii. The sequence goes on along the minus strand of NC_052638.1, from coordinate 10,610,769 downwards.
TGACCCCAACTGGTGATCAATGTTTGCCCTGAAGCATGAGGATGAAGGGCTCTTGTGATGTTATTTTAATTATCTTAGCTGCAGATGCTGTTCTTATTTATATGCATCAAATTTATTTTTGAAGTTACTAGAGGCCAAACAGAAGACTCCACTGGCAGGAAGAATTTTCTTTCATAGATTCTCCAGATTCTCCTCATCCGTAGTTCATTATTACTACTAGTAGTAATTGGAAGTGCATGCTGTCAGTCGTGTGTAAAAAACAGCCAAAATGGCAGAGAAATTAAAAATTGGACATAAATGACTGAATTCCAGTGATGATTGAACCTGGTGAATGGTGGCAGCCGGGACAAATAATCCACCATCTGTGCACTCTCCCTCATACAACCAATGAGACTGTTACATGCAGATTAGCTGTAAAGTAAGTGTGGTGATAGGTTGAGTTACAGTGGTCTAGGACTGTTGGCACGGCGTAGATACAGCCTTTACTGTAGCTGGAAGCCCAAGCTGTTGCACAGGTGTAGTTTGTAAAGTCAAAATGGCTGAGAACTTAAAAATTGGACTGGACCAGACCATGAAACCTGGTGATCTTCTAAACAAAAAGAGCTCTCCACATGCCTGCAGCTGTTTCCATCACTTCACACTGACTCAGACGTTCTAGGCTTCAGAGTGACAATCCTAGAATCTTACTATATAGATTGGGGATCTTGATGGCCAGATTCTGCCCTTGGTCACATGTGTGATAATTGATTTCAGAGAGAGTGCAAGAGTGTAACTGAGGGCTAAATTTCTGCTCAAATACCTGTAGTTGGCCCAGAGGGAACATGGGTGTATTTCTTGTCATTAACTTTCTAACTGGATTCATGGCAGGAGAGCGAAGTAAGATTCAGGCCATAAAACGTAGGCCTACAGGTTAGACAGCCCTTCAAAGTGCCAGCGTCTCTGAAAAATGCTCCTTCTCTTTAACTCATCCTTCTAATCACACTGATCAGTGTGGTTATGTAAGGGAACCTGAAGTCTAAAATTAGTAATTTAAAGAAAAAACAAATCAATGCAAATGTTTGGATCGACCATAGTTATGGGCAGATGATTGGTTTTCAGCTCTTGCTTGGGGTGAGAGACAACTGGGCGAAGTCTAAGGTTAAAAATCTGAGCTATTGGTCATGAAAACTATCTTGCAGTACAGGCCAGTGCTGCCCTCGGAATACGTTTGAAGTGTGCTCCCACTCAGTAGAAACTCTGCATTTGTAACCACACTGAGAGACTCTGGATGAGTTTATAAATTTTAGTGACCCAAACTCGCAGGCATGTTTAGCCTTACATGCACTCTCACAAGGTTGAGGGAATTCCTTCTGTGTTTTGATTTCCTCTTCTTCATTGGTAGTTTCACAAAAAAGGAGTGCAGGCTAAAATAGCCTCACTGAGTAGGTTTGCATTGGCACAATGGACTGTAAATCTTCATCAGAGTTCTTATAGGATGGTGTGTAAAATGCATATTTACATAGAAGTGTGCACTGTGAGCTAAGTGACTTCTTTACAATGCAGGTTATTGACCAAATATCTGGAGATGCTACAGTCTAATCTGTCAATACATATTTAAACATTCTTTAAATGCGTGGTATTGCCCAATTAGCTTTTGGCTTATCTGATTCCCTAAGAGGCTGTTTAAGCAAGTGTTTTTAATGCCCATGAAATGGAGCGGTCTGTGTATTGAAATTCCCTCGGAAAGGTCATTACTGTACATGTAGAACAGACAGTTTTCAAAGTTGAAAGCCCACATTCTGTCTCTCTCATACACACACACACACACACACACCCCTATCTATTAAGTTATGGCAGCATAGTTATGATGGCTAAGGGTACGTCTACACTACCTGCCTGAGCGGCGGGTAGTGATCGATCTATCGGGGATCGATTTATCACGTCTACACTAGACGCGATAAAATCGATCCCTGATCGCTCTGCTGTTGACTCCGGAACTCCACCACAGCGAGAGGCGGAAGCGGAGTCAATGTGAGAGCAGTGGCCATCGATCCCACGCTGCGAGGATGTGAAGTAAGTGATTCTAAGTCGATCTAAGATATGTTGAGTTCAGCTGTGCTATTCTCGTAGCTGAAGTTGCATATCTTAGATCGATCCCTCCCCCTAGTGTAGACGAAGCCTAAGAGTATGACCAAAAAAAAAAAAAAAAAATCATACTCCCAAACTGACACTGCTATGCCAGCAAACCCCTCAATATAGAGACAACTGTACAAACAGAAGAGTGCTTCCGTCAGCTTAGCGAACTTTGTTTGGGGGAGGTGGCAGAGCTATGCAGGGAGAAGAACTCCTTGTGTTGGCATATGCTGCATCTACACTAGGAGGCTATGCCGGCACAGATATACCAGCATAGAGTCTGTGACATAGGGCTGGTCTCCACTTAGGCCTAGTCTACACTAGGGTGGGGGATCGACCTAAGATACGCAACTTCAGCTATGAGCATAGCATAGCTGAAGTTGACGTATCTTAGTTCAACTTACCTCACGTCCTCAAGGCGCGGGGTTGATTGCCACGGCTCCCCCGTCGACTTTGCTTACGCCTCTCGCCGAGCTGGAGTTCAGCAGTCGACGGGAGAGCAGTCGGGGATTGATTTATCGCGTCTACACTACATGCGATAAATTGATCCCCGATAGATAGATCGCTACCCACCAATCCAGCGGGTAGTGTAGACGTACCCTTACTGGGGGATCAATGAACGGCGATCGAGCCATCGGGGTCGATTTAGCGAGTCTAGTGAAGACCTGCTAAATCGACCGCTGATCGCTCTCCCATCGACTTCGGTACTCCACTGGAATGAGAAGCATAAGGTAAGTCAATGGGAGAGTTTCTCCCGTCAACCCAGCACGGTGTAGATACCGCAATAAGTTGACCTAAGGTACGTCAATTCCAGCTACATTATTCGCGTAGCTGGAGTTGGATAACTTAGGTCGACTTAGCCCTATAGTGTAGACCTGCCCATAGACATAGCCTATATCACACGTGACAGGACCATAACACACGATCACTTGGCAGCTTTTCACTTTTTATGTTGTAGTCATTTGAGTTATGTGATTCTGAAAGGAATAAAGAATTGCTCCTGGTCTTGCATCTTCCATGCCAAGTTCCAGCCCCTCGTGAAAGAAAGAATGAGTTAGGAACCTCAGCATGCAAATCTTCTGGCTGGTAGTTTCCCAGCAAAAACATTAGCACCTGCCAATTACTAGCAGGATTATATTTTGTTAAATCTCTCCATCCTCAGAATTGTAGGAGCTGTATTAATATATAATATCCCACTCTGCCTCAGGAGGGGAATGATTTTCTAGGTCAGTCTGGTGCCAGTAGCTCTGAGCACTCCTTGGCACAGCCATACTAGCTGAGCAGATTTGTGAAAGAATTGTGGGTTTTATGATAAAAACATGAAATTTGGCAGAGTCTTAGGGCATGACCTAATCAAGATGTTCAGATATGGGGCTGTGGCCAAGTCGTGCCACATTTACTGTAGCAGCCATTTTAAATTCTGAATGCATTTTTTCTACTGATTTTTTTCGGATACTGATTGTTTGTGGATTAAACCATCCCAGTGGGGTTTTGTGTTTGTACATTTAGATTCCTATTGTCTTAGGAGTCCCAAAAACTAAAGCAATGAAGTGTGACAGGTTGAGGTTATACAAAAATACTGAAAATTAATACGCTCGGTAGTGTGTCGCCAGAGAGTAGTTACTAAAATATTGATTATACAGAAAAAATAATGTTTACAAGCATCTGTTCATGAACAGGAAGTTGCATTTCTCTAATAATGATCATTCAGATTGATCGATGCATAACAGGATATTGCTGTGTCTCAATAAGATGGAAAAGGCAGCTTGCATAAACATACAGCCTAAAATGAACGAAAAAACAAGAAGGACATTCCCAGTCTTCAGTATATTGAAACATCTCATTCCCCACATTTTTCGAGGAGGAGAGCTGCAGTTTGGTCTTGGAGGTCTCCCTCACAGAAGCTCTGCTGAACAAGGGGACTTTATTTCACTTGATAAGCTCCGTTAATGGCTTGGTTTTGTCTTGCAATCTCTCTGTTACAAACATGCCAAACTGCTTCTGCCCAGTCTTCTCAGTGTCCCTAACAGAGACAATCACAGCAGGGCCTACACATGTCTTTGGTGTCCAGTTTAACTAAGTCTACACTCTCTTCTGAGAAGGGGTTGCTCGCGTCTTCTATGACCTCAACAGGTGTCTTGACATGCCATGCAAAAGAAGGCTGGACACCTTTCACCTGCTCGTGGTGCTTTGTGGTAGACCCTTTTCTGGTGGTTCCTTTCTCTGCTGTGGCTTCAAATTCTCTTGTCAACCTGGCCACTTCTGGTCCCGCTGTCATCTGGTGCTGAGGGTCCTTTGGCCTGTGTGTTACTCCAGCAGCTCCACTATCCATTTTGATCGTAGCATCCTTTTTCTCATGAGCTTGGTAAAGCTCAATTGCAGAGAAAACGGGCTACGTCTTGCAAACTGTAAAGTTCTCCTTTCGGAATTCTCTAGCTGTGTCTGGAAGCATTGTGTGAAGACTTTACCATATCGTGGAGGTGAGCAGGCACCCAATGAACAGCTCCCGTTGGCCAGGAATGGCGAATTGCGGCCACTGGGAGGTGGGAGCAGCCATACCTGGGGATGCTCCAGTTCAATGTTTCACAAACTGGGGTCGCCGCTTGTGTAGGGAAAGCCCCTGGCGGGCCGGGCCAGTTTGTTTACCTGCCCCGTCCACAGGTCCGACCGATCGCAGCTCCCACTGGCTGCGGTTCGCCGCTTCGGGCCAATGGGAGCTGCTGGAAGCGGCGGCCAGTACATGACTCGGCCTGCCCTTCTTCCCGCAGCTCCCATTGGCCCGGAGCGGCGAACCGCGGCCAGTGGGAGCCACGATCGGCCGGACCTGCGGACGGGGCAGGTAAACAAACCGGTCTGGCCCGCCAGGGTCTTTCCCTACACAAGCGGCGACCCCAGTTTGAGAAACACCGCTCCAAGTAATCAAAGCGTCTCATGGCCCATCAGGGGCTTACCCTGAACAAGCCATAAACCACGTTTGGGAACCACTGATCTAACGCAAAGAACCAGGGTGACAGCTTTCTGTGGCATTCACCGTAGAGAGCAAAGCATGCCTGTGGATTGACAACACATTGGGGTCAATGCAAGAGCTCCGGATGAAGTGTGATATGCCAGAAGTGGAACAATGGGTTTTCTATTTTTGTCTTGTCACAGCATGACAATACCCATCGTGACGGGTTGGATCACAGAAACCCTCTTGGGAGCTGCCACCGGATGTGCCAAGGCTACTTCTACCCCTGCTTTCCCTGCCAGCTCAGGACCTCAGCACCCTGTCTTGCTGAGCTAGACACACCCGTCTGCTCCAACACAGACCCAGGGTCTGAATTACCTGCCCCAAAGCTGCAGACTTAACTGAAAGCAGCTCACAGAAGTGTGCTTGTCTTTAACACTCAGATGCCCAACTCCCAATAGGGTCTAAGCCCAAATGAATCCATTTTACCCTGTATAAAGCTTATGCAGGGTAAACTCATAAATTGTTTACCCTCTATAACACTGATAGAGAGAGATGCACAGTTGTTTGCTCCCCCAGGTATTACTACATACTCTGAGGTAATTAATAAGTAAAAAGTGATTTTATTAAATACAGAAAGTAGGATCTAAGTGGTTCCAAGTAGTAACAGACAGAACAAAGTAAGTCACCCAGCAAAATAAAATAAAACACGCAAATCTATGTCTAATCAAACTGAATATAGATAATCTCACCCTTAGAGATGCTTCAGTAAGTTTTTTCCTCAGACTGGACACCTTCCAGGCCTGGGCACAATTCTTTCCCCTGGCACAGCTCTTGTTCCAGCTCAGGGGGTAGCTAGGGGATTCCTCATGAGGGCATCCCTCTGTTCTGTTCCACCCATTTATATATCTTTTGCATAAGGCGGGAATACTTTGTCCCTCTCTGGGTTCTTCCCCCCCTCCCCCCTTCTCAATGGAAAGACACCAGGTTAAAGATGGATTCCAGTGCAGGTGACATGGTCACATGTCACTGCAAGACTTCATTACCCACTTGCCAGTAACAGGTATACAGGAAGACTTACAGGTAAAACAGAACCATCTGCAGTCAATTGTCCTGGTTAATGGGAGTCATCAAGATTCCAAACCACCATTAATGGCCCACACGTTACATAATTACAATAGGCCTTCAGAGTTATATTTCATATTTCTAGTTTCAGATACAAGAGTGGCACATTTATACAAATAGGATGATCACACTCAGTAGATTATAAGCTTTGTAATGATACCTTATAAGAGACCTTTTGCATGAAGCATATTCCAGTTACATTATATTCACTCATTAGCATATTTTTATAAAATCATATAGACTGCAATGTCATACCCATGAGTGCCTCATCTTCCCTGAGACCTTGCGTATACTGTCTGTATGCATTTTGGAGCAAGACACACAGAGTACTAGCAGTTGGGCACACCTAGTTCATGTGACATGAGATGCTTTCATGAAGGAATAAGCCATTCCTGGAGAGGCCACTTTGGCCTCAACAAGGGCTTCTGTCCATCCATGGTCTTCTAGCCAATCTCCAGTCAGCTTTAGACTTGCCATCTCCAGATGAAGACCACCCAGCATTAGGACAAAATTTTCCTCTCCATAACCAGCAGGTATCTGCTGTGTCTGTTTGGTTATGGTGAAAAGGGGCAGACCCACAGTGGGTTTAGGTGGTGAACAGCATTCCTTATCACATCTGTGGCATGATGAATCATTGCCAGAGACTTGGAATCATCTGGAAAGAGGGGAAGAAGCCGTAATGGCTGGGGCAAAATCTGGCACTGGCTGTTTGCCATCATGGTAAGCTGGCCAGGGAATGTCTTGATCTCCATTAAAGGTATTCAGATTTGCTACTTGCCTTACTTGTTCAAACCCTCTGCATTCTTCTTGCAGGGCTTAGGTAATCACTTGGCACAGTCTGTCTTGATTTCAACATTTGCAGCAGGGATGTTTTTCTTCAAGATCATAGAATCATAGAATTCAAGATCAGAAGGGACCATTATGATCATCTAGTCTGACCTCCTGCAAGATGCAGGCCACAAACCTCCAGGGCCACTGCCAATCTTCCCTGGAGGAAAATTCCTTCCCGACCCCAAATATGGCGGTCAGCTGAACCCCGAGCATGCGGGCAAGACTCTCCAGCCATACCCTCTGGAAAAAGGTTATATCATATCATTGACCCATTGTACTATTTACCAGTGTGGCACTTAATTGACCTATTGACTAAGCCCGTTATCCTATCATACCATCTCCTCCATACACTTATCTAACTTAATCTGGATCAATGGAGGGACAATTGTGTAAGACTCAGGAAGTGATGATAGTCTTCTTCACTGATGCTGCAGCCTCTCAGTCCCAGGTGGGAATTCCATGGACAACTCCCTCAACTTGAGTACTGGATCGTGAAAAAGCGGAAGGACTCTGTTGCTGTGGTAGAGATGGGCTTGTAGTCTCTGTCTATGGACGCAGTAGCGAACAGATCATCACAAAGCTTTAGAGGACAGACTATATTCGCATGTTCAAAGTGTTGGCATGCACTGTTTGCCATGCTGGTAGAGATGGCCAGTGCTGTCACAGGAGATGGACAATCCAAGTTTCAAGAAGTTATCTACTAGCTCAGTTTTTCATGTCTATACATGAAGCCTCAAACCAGCACAGATTGGTAAAAGCATGTCTCAAGATTTGTTGTGGTACAAACTTTTTGTGCCTTCACGGCATTGAATGTTACTTTGGCATAACTGTTGCAGTACAACAGCAAGAGTAGCTGTATTAATGGACAGTTGTTCTGACTGTATTTTAATGTTCGGACCATCCAATATCACGGAGGTCAGTGCCAATAGTGATTCCGGCATCCTGGGTCCGATGATCCAGTACACTGTGTTTTCATTTGAAACACATACCTTCAAATAACTTTTGCTCTTTGGGACAGGTGAAATGCTTCTTCGTCACAGTCTTCCTCACATGCTTTTTGGAGGACTTGTCCAATATCCTGGTTAAAGCCAAAGACCACATCCTTCTTTTGTGTGCTTGAGGATCTGGAATGTGTCAAAGCATACGGGATTTTAGTTCAGTGCTGTGAATGCACCCAGCCAGCGTCACTTCCAGATAGTCTAGTGTCGTTGTATAGAGCCTTGGGAGATCTGCTAGTTCAAAGACCAGAGCCACATCTTCATTCAGTCTTGTCTCGTCAGTGTATGCTATCAGTTCAGCAAAGGCAATCCCATGCGACATCTCCTCCATGTGGGTTTGCTCAGTTTTCTTGTCCCTGACTTTGTCAGAGAGAAACACCAAACATCTTGCATGGTACTTTGCCTCTTGGACCGGTAAGTCCCCTGCACTTCGTTTTGCAAGCAAGCTCTGGTCTTGCAGCTGAAGTGCACACTTGTGGACTCGACGATCGATGCTGAAGGTAGAAGCTTCATGGAGGCCTTCTGACTAGGTTCACGTCACAAATAAAGCAGGCTTCTTTTTCTGGGGGGCCTTTGTGTTGCCCAGTTAAACATGCATATTTCCTCTGCAGTTCATCTGGGTTAATCCACAGCTTTCTCAGGTGTTCCCCCCCCCCCCTCGGCCTTTTAAGTGTGGTCCTGTTAAAACTTGATATAGCAGGATTTGTGCCAACATCCATTGTTCTTGGTCAGAGTCTTTTCAATACCATCACTGACATCTAATCTACACATGTCTATCGGTATGGGAAGTGCATTCGGCTTTTGAAAGTGTCTGATATTGTTTGATAGCCAGATCCAACATGCGCTCTTTTTGATTCTGCTGGATTAATCAACTGCACCTGTGTCTTTCTGACAAAACACACATTTGCCCCGGTCAGTGGAGGAATAGGATGTCTCCACTGCTGGATATGGCTCTCGAAAAACATGTATCTTTCTGATATGTTAGAAGCTCTAGTAACAGCCAATAGTAATTTGATCTCTTTTGCTGCTGTGAAAGGTTACTATTACCCATTCCCCAAGCAGCTTTCACACCATCAAAGTAGCATCTGAAAGAAAAGAGAGAAATGTGATTCAATTCTGCCAAGACTACACTGACAATCCAAATGAGTACAAAATGTGTCCTTACGCTAAACCTCAAATTACAGACCAAATTACAGACCTCAAAGTCACAATACTCCAACAAAAAAACTTCAAAAGCAGACTCCAACGAGAAGCTGCAGAATTTGAATTAATTTGCAAACTGGACACCATTAAATTAGGCTTGTATAAAGACTGGGTGTGGATGAGTCATTACACAAAGTAAAAACTATTTCCCCATGCTATTTGTCCCCTACTGTTACTCACACCTTCTTGTCAACTGTTGGAAATGGGCCATCCTGCTTATCACTACAAAAGTTTTTTTTCTTCCTGCTATTAATAGCCCACCTTAATTGATTACTCTCATTATAGTTAGTATGGCAACACCCATTTTTTCATGTTCTCTCTGTATATATATCTTCCTACTGTATTTTCCACGGCATGCATCTGATGAAGTGGGTTTTAGCCCACAAAAGCTTATGCCCAAATAAATTTGTTAGTCTCTAAGGTGCCACAAGCACTCCTGTTCTTTTTGCTGATACAGACTAACACGGCTACCACTCTGAAACCTGTCACCAAGTTAAGTTTCTACAAAACCCTCACTTGGGCCTGCATACTGAAAGTCACACCTGTCTGCTTAGGTGCAACTCTGACACTCCATCATGAAATGGCCTTTCAATTTGATGCTATAAGTAGAAAGAAATCTACCTTCGTTTAACTAATACACTTCGGAGCCACAAGACAGGAGTGTTGCAAGAAAAGCAACTGACAATGGTGAAAGAATGTGTTAAATAAAGCCAGTCACTCCCAGTTTTAACATAGACCTTCCTTGCACCTTTTCTGGCTCCTCAGCATGTTCATTACACTATTATTTACACACCAGATGAACACGTGTTACAGGGCTTTACTGGGAGTGTAACAGCACCTCACATACCCTATTTAGTTTGGTGCTGTGAGTATGCAGGCCAGTTTTACTGGGTGGAAAATTTAAGTTTTAAGGGGTGAAATCACGTAAATCCAATGAGTTTATTTAAAACTCAGCTATACGAAGGCCCAGACAGCATTGTTCTAACCTCCTACATGACGTGTAACGTTTTGGAAAGATGCCGCTTCATGTTCCATAGCAGGGCTTTATAGAACCCATAGAAGAGACAATCCTTGAAATAATCCATCCCACATTTTACATGGAACTTGTTGCTTGCTGGCTCAGGACATTTGGGGATTTTATTTAATTTGTGGCTGATGAGGGGTCATGCTATGTGTATCCAGTTGCTCTTGATTTTATTATTGAGGGCTTAGTGTATTAAAAAGGCTTTCAGTAACTTGGGACAGAATCTAGAGCTGATAGACAGTGAAGCTAGCCGGCAAGTCATGTGCTTTTCAAGTTAACCGCAGACAGCTATGACACTTTCTCTTGCCCGTATTTATTCAATAGCATGAGGCCTGGAACTCAGCGAGACCTCCAGTTTTGCTGGGTGTAGTAGGGAGGATACAAACAGAACCTGCCACCGCTCTATATGGTAGATTTATCATAAGAACATCAACCGTTATATTCTGTTGTAGCTAAAAGGAATTTCCACCACGGTGAGTGTCATGGCGACACATTACCTAGGGCTGCTGTCACAGGATATCCATCTGGCACTCAGCAATTTTAGGGACTGGTGCCCCATACTAAATTAAATAGGCTGAGAAGTCTTTATGTCTGTGGCTAAGCAATGCCTCCCTTTCTCACCTTCCCACTCCCTCTTCCTGGAAAACCTGATACGATGGGGTATGTTTCCCTAACCATCATTCACATTTTTGAGCAGCAGAGGGAAATCAAAAAATGCAGTGAGTTTCTCAGGGAAAAAGAAAAAGGCGCTTGTTATGTTCACAGTCTGTCTTGTTGCTATGGGAGATGGTTGGCTCAGTCAGGGACAGATTTTTTTTGTCACTGGCTGAGATGGCCAATGCATTTGGTTTAAACTCACACAAAAAAGGGAGTGAGGGAACGAGAGCAATTGAGAGAGAACTGATGGTGAATACTGGAGCAGGGAAATACGTTCTGCGTGTACAATGTACGCTCCAAATGCCCCATTACAAATGCAGCAAGAATCTCTGAAGTGGAAAGCTGCTTGATACACATTAGGTTAATGCTTTTTCTTCTTCTGTCCTCCTCCATGCTGTCCCTCCCCCGGTCCCCTGCAAAGTGCCGATACTGAGGGAAATCTCTCTCAGGAAAAAACAACAACAACAAAATAAGGATCAGATCCATGCCTTGCCCAACAAACAAGCATTTAAAACTCTATTTGTGCAGTGTAAAATGCTCCTGTACGAAGAAGTCAGGATGCGAGGCATTGGAAACCACCTCCTCAGGACAGTTCTGTAAATCATGCAAGGAGGTCAGGTTTTCAGTGGCCAATGAGAAGTGAGGGCCATAGGGCTGAAAGCCCTCAGCAGTGAGTGGCTTTAGGCCATGGGGTTATTCCAGCTCAGCTCAGGGGGTCTTCATGGCAGCTGCTTTGTTGAGGACACAGGTTCTCCTGGTCTTTGTTGCTCTGCACAGCTGCAGTCAGAGCTCATTCTCACAGGCTGCACTGACATATTTCCTTGATATAGTCCTTTATCCTTTCCCTCTACCTGGCACTATCCAGCTGTCACTCAAAAGCTGTCCAAATAAGCTGCTGAATTGCCTTTGGATCTCAGCAGTCTCTTGCATAGACCAACATAAAAAAACACAGCTTTCTAAAATACAAGGTTGCTCCATTATTGATTCATCAGTCCGTCTTCTTCCAGAAGGTCTGTTCCCCAGAGCACTTCTGTGGGTCTGCGTCCTGAATTCTAAGAGGAATGCATTCAAAGCAGCCACCAGAGCCTGTGCACAGATGGTCATTACCATCCTTAATGTGCTAAAAGAACTACGTTGAGTCTAAAGTCAGTTTATTCACACCCTGGTCTGATGCACTTGGCCCCATTCCCTATGGGGAGGGCCATATGAGAAAGGCTGAGTGACACGTTTGTAGCGGAAAGAAAGCATGAAAGTCCAGAGAGCTGGTGGAACAGGTGGTCCGGTGACGTCTGGGTTGACTTTAGCAAACCAGGTTAATACACAGCGATACCTCCCAGCAGCAGAACAGGTCATCATTCACTGAATAAAGGGCAGGGAACTGTCCTTTTAGAGCTGAAGTGGCGGCTGTTCCACTAGATTATTGGGTGTGGAATTCAGGAACCACAATAGAGCTAAAGAGAAATAGCCGTTTCAGTCTCTATTCAAAAGGAGAGCAGCTGGGAAAGTCTCTGGGCCCAATCCTCAGCCAGTGTAAATTGGCATACGTATTCACAGTGACTTGAGTGGAGCTACTGCTGATTCACACCAGCAGAGGACTGGCCCTCAGTGGTTCAGTCCTGGCTGTTTAGATGGTGAGGCGGGACATGAAGTGGTATTGTCTCCAACACAAGAGGAAAGGGGGCTCTGCCCAACCAATGTAGACACATTTCACATCAATTAATATTTAAAACCAACTGGCTGGCACTAAGTGTGCTTAGAACTGTTGGCACTGAAAGAAATAATAAATGGAAAGTGTAGTGCACTTTGGATTTGTTTATCATAGAATATTAAGGTTGGAAGGGACCTCAGGAGATATCTAGTCTAACCCCCTGCTCAAAGCAGGGCCAATCCCCAAACAGATTTTTTTTAACCCTAGTTCCTTAAATGGCCCCCTGAAGGATTAAACTCACAACCCTGGGTTTAGCAGGCCAGTGCTCAAACCACTGAGCTATCCCTCAGGCTGAGCACAGGAAAAAACCTGGACTAGAGAGAGGAGCAGGTGAGTGGGTGTCCCGTGTGGGAGAGATGGATGAAATAGGGTATTTCATGTTTATAGAGCCCAAATCTCAACTGGAAAAAGGTATTTCATTGGCAATGCTCGTAGCGCAAACTCTGCTGGGCTCACAATTTCATAGCACATCCAGCAGCAATATCCAGGATATAACACATTTCATCTGGGACTCAGTATTGGAATTGTTTCTGGGTAAGTGTTTAAAACAGGGTTTCTCAAACAGGGGTCACCGCTTCTGTAGGGAAAGCCCCTGGCAGGCCGGGCCGGTGCGGTTACCTGTCCCGTCCGCAGGTCCGGCCTATCGCGGCTCCCACTGGCCGCGGATCACTGCTCCGGGCCAATGGGAGCTGCTGGAAGCAGTGCGGGCCGAGGGACTTACTGGCCACCACTTCCAGCAACTCCCATTGGCCTGGAGCAGCGATCCACAGCCAGTGGGAGCCGCGATCGGCCGGACCTGTGGACGGGGCAGGTAACCACACAGGCCCGGCCCGCCAGGGGCTTTCCTACAGAAGCGGCGACCCCTGTTTGAGAAACCCTGGTTTAAAATCAGAGAACATTAACATTAAATAGCTGTGCCATTAGCTGTGCATGTGCATGGGAATACGTGAATTAATCACAGCAACATAGTGGGTAACATAAATGTCACCAAGGGATGGAATAAGGCATTTATTGATGAAAGGCAACCCTCTGGACTAACCAATCAAACGGTGGCTTTGCTAAGGCAATGCAAACTATTAAGAGTCAACTGTATGTTCATACTAAAATTAAACCGATAAATGGCCCAGAATCAGTTACACCGGTGTAAAGCTGGAGTGACTCCAGTGTAGCCAAGAGAGTTACTCCAGTTTTCCACCAGTGTGAGAGGGCAAAATTTGGCCCATTATTTTTACATAAAGCCTTAACCTGTGCCCCTCGAACTCATTAAAAAACTCACTGCACTGCGTAGTGCAGGATGGGACCATAGTGTCTGTGGATCAGTTGCATTAGGCACCTCACTGGTGTACAGGCGTGCACAACAGATCAAAATCTACGGTCCCAAGAGTAGCACAGGAGCTTACTAATGCAGCCCGTTACTACAGAAGGATTCTGCACAGGGGTAATGGGTCATGCTAACAAATCCTATTGCAGGACTAGGACCCATGTGAGTGAGAGTAGCAGGAACCCAGCACCCCTCAAAATCAAGCAGTAAGATTCCTAAGGCTAAAACCCCACAAAATCAGCCACCAGGCCCTGTGCCAGGGGATTTGGGCCTGGTGCAGTTCCCATTACGTTAATGGAAAGGCTCCCCCTGATCCCGGTGGGAATTGGAGCAGGTCTTAAGTAAGAAAACATGAGCCTAAGCCTCAATACAGCAAGTTAGGTGAAAATGAAGGAGGAAAATTGCATCCATCACTCAGAGATTTTCCTTAATAAAAGAGGGAAAGGGGGAAAGACTCATTTAAGACAAACTGACCTTCAGACAATAGACTTTCACATTCCCATAGGGCCTTTCCTCCCCAGGGATCCCAAAGCCTATTGTAATGGGCCAGATCCCAAAGTCCGTACTCAGCTGCACAGAGTAAGAACTGAGTAAAGACATCAGGATTTCACCCAGCGCACGTGCAAGTAATCGCTTCACCATCACAAAAATGCAGCCCACTCTGGAGTGGAGCATGGTAGCTGTTTTACAGCACACAAGAATGTTATGTCCAACTGTAGGGGGGATTTAGGTAGGCAGAATGTAGTCATGCTCACCAGCATTTGGCCGGAATACTGGATCTAACAGCCCTTCTCCTGTATCAAATGCTTTTCAGTGTATGCTAACCACAAGTAGTTAGGGTGTTTGGATTCATAGCTCATCCAGAAGATGGCACCTTCAGATGCACAGTGCTGCCTAGGGACATTTTATGGGACAAACAGACTCAGATAGTAGGGCACTCCTGCTGTAGCTGATGTTGTCTGAGTAAAGGAAGACGTATTATCAGTGATAAGTTACTATCTCGAACAGCCTCCCATTGGAATGGCCAGTGCTGCAACTGAACTTGGGGCTGAAGAAATCTCCCCATGCTGATGCAATAGAATCCTAACGTCCGTATTGCACAGCACCCTGGGGTGGCATTGCATTGTGCCATGCAGCCAACATGCAGGGCCTGAGTCTGCTCTCACTTCTGATTTACACCAGTGCAGCACAATTGACCTCATCAGGGCTAGTCCTGATTTGTGGCTGCGTGAGTGAATTCAGAATCAGGCCGTGTGTCTCCTGATGAAGTGCATAAGAGTCTGCATACATTTTTATCTGGCTCTTGTCTTGGGCAGGAGAAAGCGAAACCTGTGCGTTTCACTGCTGTTAAACTTTTCCGCTTGTTGCCTAATCTAGGCTATAGCCCAAACTATATAATTCAAAGTGAAGCCTTATTCCATTGCTGAAGATTTTCCAAACATCTGCATCAAGTGTCTCACTGGCCCACCAAGCCTGAAAATCATCTAAGAAGAGGCTCACCCCATATTCTTCCAAATCAAGCATTCTCCGTCCACTATGACAATCCCTAGAGGGAGCTTGACTGACCTCTCTGTCCATTACCTTGGGCAGGTGTGTGCCTCTCGTTGATGCTTTTACCTTTCTCTTCCTCTGCACAACACAGACCTGTGTAGCTGCTGTCATTCCTTCAAACCTCTTCCCCTTAGTCTAGCTGCTATCTGCCAGATGAGGACAGCCTGGCATGCTTAGCCCAGCACTGCTGGTAAGATTGTTTCCTGCTGACTGACCACAGCAAGAGCAGATGCATTAGGCTGAAGATTTCTGGCTCCCTATTTTGGGGGGGGCAGGGCGGATGATTGGGTAATCAGAGCACCTTAGTCTTTAGGTCAGCGACTTTATAAAAAAGGACTTGAGAAAACGACAGGTGAAATCTGAGCCTTGAATCCCAAAGGGCTTACAAGCGCTGCACTCTGCAGTACATCTTTCAAATGCCATGCTTGGAGTGGGAGTGCAAACGTCCCCCGACCTCGCCACAAACCACCTCCACCTGGGGTCCCTGCTCGCCATCCGTTAGGGAGTCGCGAGGTTTGGGGGTATAAAAATGGTGTCTCTTGAGATTGTTATTTATTTGTTCACAGTAACAGTTAGGGTTAGTGGGTTAGGTGGTGTGCAGACAGAGAAGAAGGAATGGCCACTGGCCTGGGGAGCTCCCAAAGGCAGGCAGACAAGTTGAGGTCAGCAGGAACAGTCACACCAACTTGATTCGCTATGAGCAGCTTGGCAGCAGTGAGTCTTCGAGAGGGATTTAAATGTCAAGGACCTCAGACCATTCAGCTTGGAAGAAGGCAGGGGGGTGTTTATGTGGGAAAAATGGCGTGCCTAGGGAGGAACACTGGGCGGAAATGTGATGGGGGAGGGGCAGAGTGCGATAGACAAGATGCCTGAATTTGAGGTGATAACAGTGGTGGTTCCCATAGGCCTTTAAAATACCAGTCGGGTTATTCTATATCAAAGGAGGTCGGTCCAGATGGATAGAGCTGGGATAGGGCTAAGTTCTACCAGCAATACTGAGACTGAAGCACAACCCTGCTGATCCCATCACTGCCCTAAAATGGGACTTTTTGAAAGTGATGGTTTATTATAGACCCTAGAGCCAGCCCCGTGTGTTCTCTTTCCTCCTTACAACAAATAATTTACTCATTGCCACCAATAGAGAGTCTAGAATCAGAATTTAGCTGGCGTGTTATTGATGTGTCACAAAGCTGATGTACGAGTTCGCTTCTCTTCAGCACATTGGTTTTGCGTTGAGGACAATGCTTAGATTTTGGTCAGTAAATCAAGAATAGATTCTCAGGGTTGGAAGGGACCTCAGGAGGTCACCTAGTCCCACCCCGTGCTCAAAGCAGGGCCAATCCCCAGACATATTTTTGCCCCAGCTCCCTAAATGGCCCCCTCAAGGACTGAACTCACAACCCTGGGATTAGCGGGCCAATGCTCAAACCACTGAGCTATCCCTTCTCTATAATAGGAGGTCCCACATCTACACAGTCACTCTACTAATAAGCCCATGTTAATTTTACAGTGGAAACAAATTCTGTCAGCATATCATAGCTGGCAGCATGGGCCACAACCTGAGAACAGATTTTGGCCCAAAGAGAGAGCCAATTAAATAGACAGGCTAGAGCCTGCCTTAGCACCAAGTAATCATTAGGCGCTCAAGTGGGGTTGAGTTAGTCTGTTTGTCTCACTTCACATGGATATTCAGGAAAGAAACTGACATGTAGCTTCAGGCCAAAATTTGATCCTACAACTGTCATCGTATTGATTGCAAGTATCTATTTTTCCATAGTGCAGTATTAATAAACGGGCAAACTTTGGATCTAAGTCTTTTAGGAAATGTGCCTGTGCTTGTTCAGGGAAATAAATGTCTGATAGAAGAAATCCCCTGTGATTATTTGTGATGGAGAGAGAAAAACCATCAATGCTGGAGAATGGGAAGAAGAACCCAAGTGGAAACAACCTATAAAATTTCATAGGGTTGGATCCAACAGGATTCTATAAAAAGATAATAAAGTTGTATAGCAATGACTCCACCGAGCTGTAGTCCTGGGTAGAGATTAGGATACATTCTACAGGAATTTTGAACTATTCTATAAAATTCTACAGCAGAGCCTACTCTTCTCTGAAATTCCATATTGTGATAAAAAAAGATAGAAAAAAAAACCTGTTAAATTCCATAAGGGAAGACAGGGCAATGTTGAATGAGATCAAAGAGATGGGACAGAAGTGTGCAATGTTGTTTTCTGGAAAATGCCATCTTCTTAAGCACTTGAAGTGCCAGCATGATATCTCAGAAGTCTGTTCTCCATCATGGTGTCAAATGTGTTGTCATGGTGACATTTTAATCCTCACTTACAGGTAAACATTTGGTCTGCTTTTTTGATTGTCTGTGAACCTATTGATACGTACCAGGGTGCTGAATGTGCAGCAGGAAGGACTTGTGGAATGCCATGCAGAACTGGACTAGTTCTTCTGCAGGATCAGCGCAACCCACACCTTCAAGTTCTGATAACAGTTCCTCCATTCCACTGAAGATCTCTCCTAGTGATGCTTGGAGCACAGAGTTCAGCTCTTAAAATTCATCTCTAGGAATAAGCTGTGCTGATGCATATAAATGATAGGAGAGGGGCCAATGGATTTAATCACACGTTAGGAAATAATTTCAGGTGTGTGTCTTTCAGATAAAACTAATCTAGGCAAATTATCTGCCATGGGCTAGTTTTCTGTCGATCAGTGGTATTACACACACACACACACGTACGTCTTCCCGATTCTGAAAGGAGCTTTGTAGTGAACATCTGGACAATCAGTGGACAGAACAGATGGCATCATTTAAAATTATCCTTTTAATTTTGGTTTAAAGAAAACAGAGAAGGAAACTGGCTCTCTCATGGGGATTACTAATGGGAAAGGGATCACATGATCACCAGTTCCCCTCTAGCGCTAGGATCCATACTGAAAAGTTGTCATCATTTGGCGTCTGTTTGGCGCCCTTTGTGAAAATGAGCTGGACTTCTCACAGCTCAGCTCCAAAATCTCCCCACCCCCCAAAACCCTCCAGTATATTAATGTAGCACCCTTCATTATAAAGAATCTCAAAGTGCTTCACTTCTCTATCCAGTGAAACAGACAACAAGGGCCATCTTTAATACCATAAGGCCATAGGGAATAATTATTAGAGTATCCACAGTATGATTTTGTTTGGCCTGCAGTTCAAATCCATTGGTGCCAGGTTTTTGTTGGCCCTTTGGGTGGTCTCTTAATATACATTTTGCTGTACATGCAGTACCTCTAAAATGCAGCTCCCTTCGGAGTGGAGCCAGGAAGCCAGGGCCATTCCTCACAGCACGCTTGCAGAAGAATGGAGCAAGGGGAACTGTACCAAGAACACTAGGCAAACACCTGTTTGTAGAAAGAGTCATAAGACCTTTTGTCTCCATTCTGTGCATTTAGCATCTCACTTGTTAAGGTTTCTTGTGTAAGCTCAAAAGCTTGTGTCTTTCACCAAAAGAAGTTGGTCCAATAGAAGATGTTACCTCACCCACCTTTTCTCTCTGAGAGGGACAGAGTTAGGTTCCCAGACCTGAAAGAGAGCTCTGTGTAAGCTACAATAAAAGATATTACCCTTCCTCGCCTAGGCTCTCGAATAGATCCACAAACAGTTAAATAGATGATCCTCAGCTGAAGTACTTCAGAAGGCCAGGGGGTGAGCTGAACTTGCCAAGGTTTGAATTAGTGGTTCTAAGCAGCCTAGATCTTACACAACCCATTAAATCATCTCTTCTGTTGAAGGACAGACACTCACAGTGCACCGTGTATTATCACAGCTGGCACTAACTGAGGCCTTATTTCCAATCTCAGCAGATGGGCTAAGGCTACCCGATCTCCCAGAGAAAATAAGGCAACACAGTCTAGTGGGTAAGACACTGGACAGGGAGTCAGACAAGGGGGAGGGATAGCTCAGTGGTTTGAGTGTTGGCCTGCTGCCAAACTCAGGGTTGTGAGTTCAATACTTGAGGGGGCCACTTAGGGATCTGGGACAATAATCAGTACTTGGTCCTGCTAGTGAAGGCAGGGGGCTGGACTCAATGACCTTTCAGGATCCCTTCCAGCTCTATGAGATAGGTATAGCTCCATATATTTTATTTAAGAACCAGGTTCTATTTCCCATTCTGCCACTGACCTGCTGTGTGACCATGAGCAAGTCATTTCACCTTGCTCTCGCTTCCATCTGTCTTATCTATTTTAGCATAGACAGAACAGGGATGGTCTCTTACAATGTGTAGATCCAGGGCTTAGCACAACAGGGCCTCCATCTCTGCAGGCACCTCTAGGTGCTACTTCCTACCAGTAATAATGATAAAAGATGGTCTTTCCCAAGTCATGGCTGAAGCACATTGATAGTATGGAAACCTTACAGAGCTGGTGCTTTAGCTCTTCTACAGATGCTGCCAATAAAGGACTTCACTGCTGGAGGATGTCAATCCAGCATGAGATACATTTAATTACAAAAATCCACCTTCTCCTCATCACTCCAATTAAACCAATGAAACAGAGGAGAAAACCCACGTGATCCCCTCGCACCCTTGTCAGGCTCTCTCCACACACAAATAAATAATATCCCTTAGAACATGGTTTGTCTGGCGTAAGAATCAAATCTTCTATTTTCCTCAAAGCAGAGAGGTCAGTAGATTCTGTGAATCAAATCGATAGTGCAGTCTTGGCAGGCGTTAGTATCTGCAATTCTGCTACTTAATTCACACAGTTTATAGAAGATATCTGAGAGAAAGCAGGGGTGTATGCAGGCTGAGAGAGTCGTAACATTAGGACCCTCAGCATGGGATAATGGGAATATAATGGGCCAAATGGACAGCTGGCACAAGCAGGTGCCGTTCCATTGTCTTGAGAGCTGTGCCTGCTTATGCCAGCAGTAAATTTGGCCCTTTGTGCAAATTATTAGGTTTTAACAAATGCACATTTTAAGCTGATGAGCTTTGCTATTTTACTGCTTACTGAATAGCGTGAAGCGATTTGCAGTTTCCCCAGATTTGACTTTCGGGGGGGGGGTGGGGGGGTAATTTGTTTTGATCACAAACCATTCTCTGCAAGTATGTGGTCTTCACTATGCTGGCGATGATTTGTAAAGTCAGGATCACGGGGAAGAGAAAAACCATGTTTCTTTGCTTCCGTCAAGGTCTAGGTTGACATCACAGCAGATCTATGTATAAATCAATGTCTTTATTAAATCCAACCATGGATGAAGGCTAAATCCAAAGAGTTTGTAGGGAATTAGTGAGGGGGATATCTGCACCCCAGTTCGAGGAAGTTACAGCCACCATTTGTGACCCAGATTCACCATCTTCCGAAAGGCCAGAAAGGACGGGGTTTTTTTTCCAATTGACATCTGGCTAGAGGAGCATGATCTTTTCTCTCAGATGTGGACCTTGCTATCATCAGAAATTTCTTTGCAGACTAGATTGCTACAAAATGTTCTGTATGAGGCTGTGGACTGGGGACCCTTGGAAGCTCAAGTTAGTGCAGAATGGCATCATACAGGGAGCACATTACTCAGAGCTGCTGATTAGTTTCCTGGTGGAGTTCAAGGTTGTGGTTTTCCCCTATAAAGCCCTAAATAGTTTGAGACCCACTCACCTGTGGGACCACCTCTTTTCTGGGATCAGCTTGCCACAATTTGCTAAAAGCAGATACATAACCTGGAGCTTCTTTGATACAGCAATAGGGGGCTCCTCTGAGGGTCCTTGGTTCTGGAATTCATTTCCCTTGTCGGTCTGCCAGTGTCTGGATTTGAAAACTTTCTGGGTGTGTGGCAATGCCTAACTTTTCTTTAAAGCCCATTGAAGTCAACAGAAAGGCTCCTATTGACTTCAGTGGGTTTTTGGTCAGGCCCTAAGTAGATATGGGAGTTATTAGGTGGAGGATCTGGAGACTGAAGGTTGATGTATGTGGAATTTTATGGCATGAACTGGTTGGGTGGGTGAGACTCAGTCGTTTTGTGGGAAGGTTCATTGACAAATGTGTAATAGGAACCTTGATGACTCAAGGTACTGATATTTTCTAAACGTGACTTAAATGTTAGGACTTGCCTTCAGCTCTGGAGAATCATGAGAGAAATCAAATAAAATCCCAACATATTGATTCTGTTCCCTGCCTGAGGAAAAGGTGCAAATACTTGAGTGCTGAACTGTAAATTCCAGTTTCCAGGAATACTACACGTGTGGCTTTGAATTTGCTTTCCACAAACATTCATATGGTTGTTTTGCTGGCACAAGCATTCATAGAAAATGAATGCAGATTGGGCTGGAGTGTGATCAAAGCAAATTCCTATATAAATTCAAGCAAATATTCACGGATGATTATTTACAGCATTCATCCAGCTCCACACATGAGCCCCTGAAATATTTATGATTTGGTACAATTGTACGTGTGAAAGCAGCACCATAGGTCTTACGTACATGACTGTACTTAAACAGTCTCATCACTAAGTTTGGAATGTGTACGTGTGAACTTGAATAGTTCACATTGTATTAAGTCGGTATCCCTAGCAACTGAAATGTGTAGTGAGGGAGGCTAGCTCCCCTTCCCCAGGTCATCTTCACTCAAGGGAGGTAGGTTTCCAGCAGATTTTGCAGAGAAATAAACATCCCACTCCATTTATCATTCATGGGAGTTATGCATCTAAGGCCTGATTGAAAGCTGTCAAAGCCAATGAAAAGATTCCAATTGACTTAAGTGGGCTTTGGCTCAAGACCTTGGTTTCCAAATGCAAACCTGAAAACATACAGTAACCATTGATGCGCGTTGCAGTGGGAGCTGCCGAGGGTGGCTACCTAGACCTTGGCAGCAGTCAGTAGCATCTGTCTGGTTCCATGGAGGAAGCAGCAGAGGATTGCTGAAGTACGAAGAAGATGCAGCCACAAATACCAAACATATTGCACAGCCAAGTTGCCAAAGTCCAGGAATCATGGAACCAGAGATGTTAGAGATGGAAAAGGTCTGGTCAGTTATCTTCTAGCCCATCCTCTTGCCAATGCAAGATTGTTTCCTACTGCTATATCCAGTGTAACTTTAAATGTGCTACATAAATCGGCTTTAACCACTTTACTGGAAACTCATTGCCAGGAGGTGTATCCATTTTCCCTTCTTCATTTCAACCTCTAAACTCTAATTATACCCATTTTATTATGCTAAATAATTGCTCTTCTTTTTTGGCACTTACAGCCTTCTAATATGTGTACACTTTCCTGTATCTGTGGTAGACCTCACTTCAGCAAAGGACTTAAGCATGTGCTAAGGTATGGGGCTTACAGTTGAGCATGTAAGTACACTTGCTCGGCCCCTTGCAGATTGACATCACTGTCACCGAGAGAAGAGTTTGGACCTATGACTTTGGAGTAAGCTGGTCTCTATTTTGCTAAAGTTGTATTTAAAAAAAAAGATAGCAAAAAAATTCAGCTATTTAGGAATCCATTTGACTGAGGAGTTTCTTTTGGTTTAAAGTTTCATGAAGCTCCCTGGTCACTCTGTGTCAGGATTGGAGCCGTCTTTAAAACAGTTTTCAAATCAGCTCTCATACCATGAAAACACAGGCTAAGCATGGGACCTACATTTTCATAGTACTTTGGGGCTTCCCAGTGTTTCAGTGCTCAATTTCAGACACCTTTAGAGGGTCTGGTTTTAGACGGTGTGGAGCACTCGCCTCGTGAAAATCATCAAGCCCCTCTAAGCTGTCTGAAGGTGGGCATCCAAAAATGAACACACCCGAGACCCCTAGTCCCCTTTGAAAGAGGCAGGGATACCGTTATCCCCTACTTCCCTATCAGTGTTGCCCTTTTCCATTTGGCAAATGTTGGAGGTGGGGAGGTTTCTTGTGGGAGGGGGGGTTTAGAGTGGATTGGAGAGGATTTCTCAGTGACAAAAAAAATGTTTTTAATTTCCAATTCATTAATAGTTTTCAAGGCCAGAAGGAAGCATTAGAATCATCTAGTCTGACCTCCGCTATAACACAGGCCAAAGAGCTTCCCCAAAAATAATTCCTGGAGCAGATCTTTCAGAAACACATCCCATTTTGATTTAAAAATCACCAGTGATAGAGAGAGTCCATCATGACGCTTGGTAAATTACTCTCACTGTTAAAACCGTATTCCTTCTTTCCAGTCTGAATTTGTCTAGCTTCAACATTCAGCCATCGAATCACGTTATACCTTTGTCTGCTAGATTGAAGAACCCATTATCAAATATTTGTTCCTCACATAGGTACTTGCAGACTAATCAAATCACTCCTTAACTTTCTCTTTATTAAGCTAAATAGATTAAGTTCCTGGAGTCTGTCACGGTAAGGCACGTTTTCTAATCCTTTAATCATTCTCAGGGCTCTTCTCTGAATTGCCGAACAGCTGACTGTTTTACTCTGAGATTTATTCTTAAAATATACCCGTCATGTCAGAGCTGCCACTGTGGGATTGAAATAGAGGCAAAGGCACAACAAAAGATGGCTAAAAAAGACTGAAGCTTGTGTCATTAACAGGAGATTAATTATGAGAAAGCTGTGGTGTAGCTATTCACCGCTACAAAGATAGTGGCAGCATCTGATTCATCCTGGAGTCCAGTGGAAAATAATGGAGTTGGGCTGCAATAGGAAATGGAAATGGAAAGCCAGGCATTCAAGGGGCAACAGAGTGACAAAAAACAGTGACGGGTCAGCCTCACAAGGGACCTGATCCAAAACCCACGGCAGTCAGTGGAAGGACTCCCATCAGGCTCCAGGATCGGTTCCTATCTAGGTAAAGTTTAGATGCTTATCCAGATCTCCTTAACTGGGCTAGGCTGGCTACAGGAAGTGTGTTACTGGTGGCAATTTAGCAGAGAATGCAGACGTGTTTAGCAGTGTCACAAGGCAGCATGCTGACCTCCCTTCTGTGGGCTCCTGCGTATGTAGGACCAGAATGTGCTGTTAGGACAGTGGCTCGTACTGGGGGAGCTCAAGGAGGGCTCAGAGAGGAATTATGCCTCAGGAAAACACGTGGATGAAATATGCAGGCTGCACTGTCCGTCACAGCAATGCAACCTGCTTCCTGCACGTGCACCCAGCTGGTGTGGAGGGGAGAGAGGTCAGAGTTACAGACCCACCTCTCTCCACTCACTTGGGGGCATCATGCTCTCCCAGCAGCTCACAGAGGGATCAGTCTCTGTGCTCTCCCAATCTGGCCCGTTAAGCACTACTTCCTGGCCTGAAGCCAGAGAGTTATATTTGTATATATTCGAGTTATAATGGCCATCAGGCAAGACTTCATTCATGCTTCCAGATTTCCTGTGGGGAGTTGCACAGAGCGTCTCTGAATCTTTGCCTCTGAAGCCCTGACTTTGCGAAACGCCCTCACACCCAGTTTGAGAAGGATAATGGAGTTCAGTCTTTTAAAATGATTCTCACAGCAGGTCTCCCACATGGTGCAGAGACCTGATTCAGTCCTTTCTGGATTTGGATCGGTTTTATTCCTTTGCATGTAAGGTGATTAGGGCATCCTTGATGGCTTGGCACCTAGAACATACTTCTCTTGACTGTGCTTTTTGAGATATACTATTAAGTACAAGCTCAAGGAAAATAATTGACCTTAAAAAATCAGAGATGAAGTGGCCAAGCCTTGTTGTGGCGCTCAGAGTACATGAGGAATAGCTTCTATCTCAGGCCCCTATGTCAGAGCCCAATGCACCAATGCTACATTGAAAGCTACTGACATGAATCTATCTGATCAGCTCATGCGTATGTTCAAGTATTGAGTGCAGCAGTAGCTCAAACACTTCTTTGCAAGAACCTCTAACTCATCAAGAACTAATTAGAAGCAGGTAGTAGCTACAAAAGAGGAGGATTGGATCCAGTATGCAAGGTGCGGCTTGGCTGCAGTTGCAACCATCAGAGGCAGACAAGCAGCTGTTGCAGAGCTGCTGTGTCTCTGTGGGGCTCAGGTACTGCATATGGGCACGGTTAAGCCGTCTCAAAGTACCATGTAGCACTCACCGAATGGGAGTGACTCTCCCTGTTGTGCCATCATCACACTTCAGCTCAGCAAGGGCAGCTGTTCTGGAACGTATTCATTCTGAGGCAGGTTGTGGAAGCTTAGGATTACGTTCGCTTCAGAAACCACAGCAGACCTCAGGTGATCGCCAGCTTTGTGACAGAAGTTAGAATGTCACAAACACTGAGTCGGTGGATCAGTCCCTGGTCTTGCACGTCCTAGGAGCATCGGATGCATTTGCCTGCCGAGGCACTACTGGGTTTTGAGGAGGAAAGCACTGCAGCATTTTCCTTAATGCCTCAAGCACCTCCACACCGCAGCACCCCATTTCCCACCACGCAAGATTTCCCAGAGCTTGCCAAATCCAACAGAACCACGCCTCGCTCTTCAGCAGCTGCCACGGCGGCGATGCACCACACGCCCCTGTGGAGTGCTATCCAGAAAGCCACTTGGATGGAGGCTGCGTGTGGTATCACCCACTGCACAGGAAATAAACCCGTACACTTCAGCAGTGCCGTTCATTCCCAGACCTCAGTGTGACGTGCATGTCTCCCAGCCCCCCTAGTATTAGTATAGCTATTTGACAAAATAGGGAAATGGAGGTACAGAGCAGTTAAGCACCCCAAGTAGAGGCACTCCAGGTCAGTGCTTGCTATTGAGAAGTTGAGCATCAGAGGGGTAGCCGTGTTAGTCTGTATCCACAAAAACACTGAGGAGGCCGGTGACACCTTAAAGACTAACAGATTTATTTGGGCATATGCTTTCGTGGGTAAAAAAGCTACTCCTTCAGATCTGAAGGAGTTGGGCAGTCCTGTGTTTGTACAGCTCCTAGCGCAATAGGAGCCTGGTCCATCACTGGGGTTCCTGGGAGCTACAGTAATACAAATAATATGTAATCAAGGACTTGCTCAGCTCCATACTCTCTCATTAGCAGAGCCAGGAATAGACCCCAGCAGTCCTGAATCGCAGTTTGTATTTCTAACGTCTGGCCCTAGACAAAGGGGCTGGCTACTGGCACGGGCAGAGGAAGAGGGGTCAGTACTTAGAGTTTTTAAATGCCTTCATCACAGTTTCTTGGTTTATTACTGAAACCTTTGTTCAAATCTCCCATCAGCCTCGAGTAGCACTTGCAGCTCAGGGCAGGGGGGGCTGTATGACTCAGAGGACTGATCAGGAAATGCTGAGCCTTTTGCCGCGAGGTGGCTGGTTTGAACCAAGCCCAGGTGAGTAGTATCGGAGTGTTCTTACTATTGGATAATTATCAGTGCCCTTGTGAGGACAGTGCAGGAGCCTGGGTGAAATAAGCCGGGGGTTCAGCCTCTTTCCCTGGGAATGAGGATGCTCATCATGGAACCACCAGAAACGACCCTAACTGGCGACCCTATCGGCAGTCTCAGCAGGGAGGCAAGTGTTACGAGGACGAGGCAATCGGGGGAGAATTTACCCTGCCACTGCCCATTCTGCACCTGCTGAGTGGAGAAATACAGGACTTGGGTCTCCGGGGCTGTCAGTATTGGCAAAGGCTCAAACAAACGATAGGAAAATGCTGGTTTTGAAACACTCCCACGAACAGTGGTGGCATGTGTCTGTTTAGCAGCCACGTGTTTGTTACGAGCCCTTGATGGCAAAGTGCTTAAAAGCTTTCGTGCGACACATGCTTCAGCAGTCAGAAGCCATTAGGATAATTGTGTTCTACTTTCCCTCCCCAACCCCAGATTGCAGGGAGTGATGGCTCTTAGACTTACTCTGTTACCCATTTGAACGAGGTTTCTCTTCGGAGCACCAAGAAGGGAACTGTATTTCTTTGAATGCAAACCCATTGATGGCATTTTAGGAAGAGACTATCCAAGGGCTCCTTCTCGTAATTTGTCAAAAGAGCAGACAGGATCGGTTTGTAAATGCTCAACCAGAGGTTCCCCACACAATACACTGTATGCAGCTCAAAAGCTACCCTCTCCCAACCCCTGGTTCTACCCAGTGCCAGGCGAAGGGTTAATGTCTCTTTTACCTGTAAAGGGTTAAGAAGCTCAGTAAACCTGGCTGACACCTGACCAGAGGACCAATAAGGGGACAAGATACTTTCAAATCTTGGTGGAGGGAAGTCTTTGTTTTGTGCTCTTTGTGTTGGGGATTGTTCGTTCTCGGGACTAAGAGGGACCAGACATCAATCCAGGCTCTCCAAATCTTTCTGAATCAGTCTTTCATGTTTCAAACTTGTAAGTAACAGCCAGGCAAGGCGTGTTAGTCTTATTTTTGTTTTCTCAACTTGTAAATGTTCCTTTTTGCTGAGCGGATTTTACCTCTGTTTGCTGTAACTTTGACCCTAAGGCTAGAGGGGGTTTCTCTGGGCTATAGGAATCTGATTACCCTGTAAAGTATTTTCCATCCTGATTTTACAGAGATAATTTTTACCTTTCTCTCTTTAATTAAAAGCTTTATTTTTAAGAACCTGATTGATTTTTTCTTTCTTGTGTTAAGATCCAAGGGGATTGGATCTGGACTCACCAGGAATTGGTGGGGGAAGGGAGGGGGGATGGTTAAATTCTCCTTGTGTTAAGATCCAAGGGGTTGGATCAGTGTTCACCAGGAACTTGTGAAAAAGCCTCTCAAGGCTGCCCAGGGAGGGGAAGGTTTTGGGGGGACAGAAAGTGATCCAGACACTGAAATTTCTGGATGGTGGCAGTGTTACCAGATCTAAGCTAGTAATTAAGCTTAAAAGTGTCCAAGCAGGTCCCCACATCTGTACCCTAAAGTTCAGAGTGGGGGAGGAACCTTGACAGGAGCACACACTCCATTGAAAGGCAATGGGTCCTGTGCTCTTAAGTCAACCAGGATCTTTCAAAAATCTCCATCCAGAGCCCCCCTCTCATCTTCCATGACTTTGTACTCCTCTTTCTCTATGTTTGCAGAGTCCTGGCTAGATCCGCTCTTCTTTTAGGTTCTCCATCTCCCTCTTCATGCGCGCTTTCTTCATGCCTCCTCCAGTCTACAAAGGCTCCCACAGTGACTCTGGACCCTACCACCCTCCCTTCCACTGCCACCCAACTGCATTTTATCCCACTGACACCCCACTTACTTGCTTCCTCCTGGATACTTTCTTTGGTACCACTCATTTTCCTCACGATCGGCATGATTCTGATCTCACTTAGAAGGCATGAAACTGGCGAGAGATCATCTTGTGGCTTGAAATCTGATGGACTGGGGATTGGCGAGGAATTGGGCCATCATTAAAATTCCCAGCATCGCCGACTGCATTAATAAGAATTCTGATCTCAATAAACTCCATCTAGAAATAGGTCTGTCTCCGTGTGTGACTGGGTTCAGAATTCTCCAGCATAGGTTTCTCCTGTTATTCCTGTTCTGAGCAGTTTGGGACTGCTCCACACAGAATGTGAGTCAATTTGTCCAACAGCTATTTCAGAGCATTACAAACCGCTCAGCTATTTGTAAATATATGTCCCTTATTAACTGAATTTATTTTCATGAGCATTTTCAAACATTTCCAAATACAGCTGACTCACTCTGCCTAGTCATTTTTAAAGAGTGGCAATATTTATTTTCTAAATGCCTTAAATAACATGCATATTGTTTGAATGTTGCCAGATGTGAATTGAAAATATTTAGCAAGGCAATCCTGGGCTTTAATAGCTCTCTCATGAATAACTTTCATAACAGCCTAATATTAAAGTCTTGTGTATGGGAGAGGAAACCTCTTGCTCGTCTCATTTAATATTATTTAACATTTATACAGAGCTTATAGTGTGTTAAGCTTGTTGCAACTAGTAATAGACACGGACCCTGTGCCGGGGGGCTTTGTAGTCTGAGAATAGGAAAGGAGGGACCTAGTGGATGTGTTTCTGAAAACTCTTTATTCCCATGACCTGAGGAAACTGAGAATGCGAGATGGAGGGGTGAATCACGGGGTAGAGTCTAGAAGTTTCATCCAAGATTCAATAATGTCAGGAATAGAGACAGCCACAGAATAGCAGGTTTCCTCCCGCCCCCCCCGCCCCGCCCCCTTCACATAGCATTTCTGGGATTCTGCAAGGAATTGTAGGTAATTTAGAAAGGGAGCCATGTCATCTGTGACCCTGGATTTTTGCTGTAGGCATCTGGGACCCATTCTACATGGTGAAGTCTGGTGGTAGCAATAGGTCTTGATTGCAGCCATCTCCACAGTGAGATGCTAAGTAAGTATCAGGGGGCAGATCCTCAGCTGCTGCACTGAAGTCAATGGAGCTTGGCTGATTAGCTATTTGGGGAGATAGGGCCAAGTCCTTAATTGGTGTCAATGAACAGAAAAATGCTGGGATTACTCAACCCGGACTCCTCACCCCACATTGAGAGCGGGGGAGGAGGACAGGCCAGTGAGCAGCCATCACAGAATGCAGACAGTCCAACAGAGCAACCTGCTGCCATGGATTAAAAAGGCTTTTTACTCCTGAAAGGCAGCGGGAACGAGTGGAAGTCAGAGCCCTGGGATTCTATTCCTGCCTGCTGCAGGCACACTCTGCGAGGAGCTAGGGCTTCATTCTTCCTTTTCCATCATCATCATTTGCTATTGTATCCTTTGCCCTGACCAGAGCCTTTGCCGGGGCAACCTAGATCCAGATTCCAGTCCTACAGCCACCTTTTTCTGTGTCTCTGCTTTATGGAGGGCAGCCCTTACACTACTTCTATCCAGCACAAGTCTGTTCTTACCCCATTTTTGTTACTCATCCTTTGATATACAAAATACTGGATCACAAAACTGAGGATATTAGGTAGACAATGCTACTGACGTTAACCCTTTGCAGGCTGTAGTCCCGCTCTCCTTATGTTCGTACATACTCACATCCATTAAGCAGCATTCCTTAAATCCTGTCTAGAAAATGCCAGCACGCCACACTGCATTTCAAGCGTCTGTGGTAATGCCTGCATCCCTGCTCACGTCGCCCAATGGAAGGTGCTTTCTTGCTCACTTTGACTGCAGCAGGGTCAGAGTGACATGACCACCTCTGACTCGGTGGAGATCAGTTTCATTAATTGGTGCGCTTGCAGCGAACGGAGGCTCCTGCTGGGCCTTGCCTGTAAATCTGAATGAAGGCTGATTCCACCAGAAGTTTGAGATGAGTCTAGACAGGGTGAAGAGGCTGAAATGAAAAAGCCATTTCGTGGCCGAGAAGCCTCAGCCTTCCAGAGACGAGATCCTGATGAGCAAGGAGACTGCGAAAATGGCCGTGAATTTCCAGCCAATGCTCCGTCCTTCCGCATTCAGAAATCACACCACCACATCCAAGAACCATTCTACCCTGTTCCTCTGTCAGATAACCAGCAGCTGCGTGCAACAAGCTCCCTCCATACGACTGACAGCTTTCACTCCTGACCCAGAGTGCACTTATGGCACCCTGTCACGGAGATATGCTCTCTTACTAGGGTGACCAGATGTCCTGATTTTATAGGGACAGTCCCGATACCGGGAGCTTTTTCTTATATAGGCGCCTATTACCCCCCACCCTGTCTCAATTTTTCACGCTTGCTATCTAGTCACTGTCTCTCTTTCACTGGAAAGGAGACGCAGAGTGACTCAAGTTGTATTCACAAGTCCCTACTACAGCCTTTGGTGTAATGCTGCATCAATCATTTCAGAGTTGCCCCAATGCAGATAACAAGCATAGGAGCTGCCACATATGGCGCGAGGAATAGCTTGTCTTCAGTGATCAGTATTGGACACCTCAGAGGGATACTTAATGTAAGACGACATATACTAATACAGGGAAGTGAGCAATATTACACCAAGGAGGTAAACCTCATCTGCTGGGCAGTTTATATCCCAGTGTGATGGGGTGCGACTCACCACTGCAGCGCCTCCTGCTGGCTGTCTTGGGAATTATCTCTGCAGCCTCTTCTGGTGGTGTCTCGCCCGCCGTCATCTCTGCTCCTGGACCCATGTCGCCCCAAGGACCCTCTGGCTGTGCCGCACTCTGTGCTCCCCCCTTCCACTGTCCAGCCACTTCCTCAGTGGTGAGTGGGGGCGGGAGGGACCCGGCCTCACCCACTACTCCGGGTCCTGACCCAGAGATCCTGTAGAGGGCAGCCATGTGCTGCGTCCCCTGGAACCCCTCAGTCTATTTCCCTGGGCCACTTCCAGGCAGCCCCAGCGCCTTCTCCGCCCTTGTCTCAAGGCCTCAGCAGGCCAGATCCTGAAGATGCAGCTCTCCAGTATGAAAGAATGGGGCGTTCTGTCACTAGCATTGTGTATTTATACCACAGAGAAGAAGGGGTATTTCCTCTGGGTGGCTGAGCAGAGGGCAAAGAGGAGTCGTCCCTTCCTACTAGTTGCTTAACCAGACCGAGGGTCCCACAGGAGGGGACAGCTGCCCTGCTGCAGGGGGCCTGTGCATGTGGGAGGAGAGAAAGCAATCACGCTCCTGATTCAGTATCCAGAGTGGAATTCCGAGTCTCCTTGGCTGTTGGCCCAAGGCAGGAATAAGGACACAAAATTCTGCAGTCACGTACAAAAGCCCCAAAGAGCTGCTGTGAAATGGTATCGTTTTGCAGGACGGTGATGTTTAACCTTGTGGTTAAGATAGATACAGAAACGGAGCAGAACACTAGGAGATACGATCTGTCTGTGTGTCCGCTTTCGTTTCTTTGATAGCTAGTCCCCCAGGGCTCCGAGGCGCCCCATTCTTTCATACTGGAGATCTGCGTCTTCAGCATTTCTCCCTTGAACCACTCTGGGCCACGTAGCACGTTCTTCCAAACTGTCAAAGCCTGCCCGGGAGCTGACACTGAGAGCTCGTTAAAGCCAGAGTGAATCTCATCCACAGGAGCTAGACGCTGTGGCTCAGGCGAGCACCCATTTCCTCCTTTTTGCTGTGATCTTCGTTTTTCAGGTCTGTGGGAGGCTTAGGCTTGCAGGCGTTTTTTATTTGGTGGCGTGAAGGCTGCTGGAGGTGCCAGCAACGTCCCTTAAAAGCCAGCAATGTCCGCTATGTATAAGCAACAGCGCATTCGTCAATGGAACGAGCAGGCGTCTCACCTCACTCGCTTTGGTCTTACACCAGTCTGACTGCACTGGCTTCAGTGGAATTACTCCTGGGTCAGTGAGAGGAGAATCAGGCTGTGTGTGTGGGTGGGATCGGGGAGTGAGGAAATCTCATTTTAAACAACATGTGTTCCATCCTGTGAGAACAGCCCCACCAATTGTGATTTATCCCCATCACAGGGCAGTACATGTGGAGCTGTTTTAAAGGTTTGGGGTTTTTTATTTATTTCATATGCCAGGGATTTTTTTAATGCATATGCAGTGTGATCGGCTCCAGTATATCCAGGGCAATGTGTTGCACACACGTACACACAAGACAGGATGCTAAGTGTGGGATAATGCTCTCCAGACAGGAAATGGGGAATAAGAAAGGAATATGCAATTGTGGGACCAAATGAATTGGAGAGAGAAAATAAGCCCATTAATTAAAAAAAAAACAGGGCTGGAACCAATGATGATTCTAAAATAGTTGGGCACTGGGGAAATTAAAGAGGTTTGGACAATTCGGGCCGTACTCTGCTGTGCTCTTACACTGGTGCACACTTGGGGGTACCTCACCCACCAGCTCTAGGGTCGAAAATCGCAGCTCCCAAGAATGAAACATGGCAGTTCGGGTTCACAGCCTCTCTCTGAGGGCACGCTACCTCCCAATGAACCCCCTGAGGGAGATGGCCATACTGGGTCAGACCAATGGTCCATCTAGCCCAGTATCCTGTCTTCTGACAGTGGCTGGTGCCAGATGCTTCCAAGGGATTGAACAGAACAGTCCCAGTCTTTTTAATCTCTTGTATGGAAGCTGTTCCATACCCGTAAGCATTTTATTTTTGGAAACAAGAATAGCACGCAGTATTCAAGGTGCGCGCCTACTATGGATTTATACAGTGGCATTATGATATTTTCTGTCTTATTATCTATCCCTTTTCTAAAGGTTCCTAACATTTGGTTAGCTTCTTTGACTGCTGCTGCCCACTGAGTGGATATTTTCAGAGAACTGGCCACGATGACTCCAAGATCTTTTTCTTGAGTGGTAACAGCTAATTTAGACCCCATCATGTTGTATGTATAGTTGGGATTACATTTTTCAATGTGCGTTACTTTGCATTTATCAACATTGAATTTCATGTGTCATTTTGTGAGATCCCTTTGTAATGCTTCACAGTCAGCTTTGGACTTAACTGTCTTGAGTAATTTTGTATCATCATCAAACTTTGCCACCTTAGTGTTTACCCGCTTTTCCAGATCATTTATGGATGTGCTGAACATCACTGATCCCAGTACAGATCCTTGGGGGACCCCACTATTTCTCTCTCTCTACTGCGAAAGTTGACCATTTATTCTGACCTTTTGTTTCCTGTCTTTTAGCCAGTTACTGATCCATGAAAGGACCTCCCCTTTTATCCCATGACTTAGGAGCCATTGGTGTGGGACCTTGTCAAAGGTTTTCTGAAAGTCCAAGTACACTATATCAACAGGATCACTGTTGTCCACATGCTTGTTGATACTAATCTATTAAAATTAGTTGAGGGTGAGGCATGATTTCCCTTTACATAACCCATGTTGGTTCTTCCCCAACATATCATGTTCATCTAGGTGTCTTATAATTCTGTTCTTTACTATAATTTCAACCAATTTGCTTGGTACTGAAGTTAGGCTTACTGGTCTGTAATTGCCAGGATCGCCTCTGGAGTCTTCTTTAAAAATCAGTGTTACATTAGCTACCCTCCAGTGATTTGGTGCGGAGGCTGATGTCAGCGATAGGTTACATAGCACAGTTAGTAGTTCTTCAATTGCACATTTGAGTTCCTTCAGGACTCTTGGATGAATATGATCTGGTCCTGATGCCTTATTACTCTTTAATTTATCAATTTTGTTCTAAAACGTCCCCTATTGACACCTCATTCTTGGACTAATTCACTCAACTTCATTCAACCTGTGTAGCTCTTAGTTTTAAAAAAAAACACTAAAATGCAGTGATAAGTGATTAAAGATCACTGTAGAATGAAGAGATGGGGTTTTAGCCCTGTGCTTCTGACCAAATTCCAGTTTCAATAATGGCCACCCCACTTACCTAAATCTCCTCTAACTTTTCAGTTGGATACCACATTCTTCTTATGTCCTAAACTGCAGTGTGCTGTAAACCATCTACCATACTGTGCCCCAGATAGCAAACTACAGAGGTAGGGTCACTTACACATTGGTGAGGGACAGCTAAGTGCTTTGGGGTCCTTTCTGAAAGACACCATATAGAAGTTCCTATCCTATATTCTTTATTCTCCTTAATAGACATGCGATCCATGGTCAGTAATGATACGGCACAGGGAAGATTCTCTTGCAAAGATTAGGAGTCCTATAAATCATGCCAGTAAAGGATATCCCACAGGGGTATTTGTGCTGAATCTGCCTTTGGATTAGTTCCTTTGCATCAGTTCCTTGGTTTTCGACTGCTTTGTTTATACTCCCAAGTAACTTGCATGCATTGTCACTGTAAAAATCCTACATAGGTTTTCTTTACCGTGTTAAATTATCCTTAGCAGTTGATAAGCCATACTTATCCTCTTCAGTTACTGTCACATCTGAGATCCAGTGTGTGTTGTTGGAGTACGCTTGCGACTGAAAGGTTATTCATTTTATTTAGAGGCAGAATTACTGGAAAGATTGTTTTAAGAATTACAATGGATTAAAAGCCAACCGCAGGCTGGAGTTGTGTGTGGAGTGAAAAGACAAAACGTACGTTTCCGGAAAGCAAATTAAAGAAACAAAATCTTGGGAGACAGATGTGTTGAGCAATTAGTAATGGGCTACAAAGCCTCTTACTTCTGAGGTCTCTGGCTCAAATGCATCCCAAATGCACTGTAAGTCACTACCCTCTGGTGACCCAAGCAAAATCAGGCCAGTTTCCAGTGGGAAGGTGTCTGCATCACAAAGGTGACCTCCGTTGGCAGTTTCAGCAGAGGCACCAAGGACTTAGTGGCCCCTCTATGAACCCAGTTGAGGCACGTTGCTGGGACAGTTCTGTCCAGGCTGTACCTGATGGCTTCGAACTTGTGGCAACGTGACACATTTTACCGACATTAAATTCACCCCAAATGCTGTCCTTTCTTTCTCCATGCCAGACACCATTTTTCTTGTTCTTCTCTTGCCATTACAGGCAATAGTCTGAACTAAGAAGGGTTGAGTCATCTCAATTTGCACCCCAAAAGTACTCATGGTGGCAGCTGAATGTAAGAGGACATTCTCCCCGGACAGAGGATAGGTGGCACGAACACCACCATCTCTGCTGCACATGGAGAGGGGCAGGTCTCACGGGATGCCAAGGGTATGTGCTGATTCAGCACATTTCCCAGGGCGCTTCCACTGGCAAAGCTGCTCTGGGGCCCAGCCGCAGATTCAAACTCATTTTGTCGGCCATGCCAGCCTACATCAGACCCCTAGTGTATCAATATCTATCTCCCTCCAGCAGAGCAGGGATTTCAAGCCATTTGTGCTGCTACACATTCTCCAAGGGACTTTTCGTCACCTCTGCCTGGGTCCCACCAGCAGAACCCAAGGAGTAAGTTGTGCCCCATGTGTTTAAAATGAACAGGTTCAACCCATAAATTATGTGAGAGGAGGGACTATTAGGGCACATCTGCCAATAAAAATAATTCATGTAGTCAGAAAGTCTTCACCTCTAGCCTCATCAGGCCCACTTGGGAAAGGGAGGAAATGTTCCGCGTTGAGGTTTTCTGAAGATTAAGCTGCTTCTCAGTGCTCAGATCCAGCCCCCAGATACATTTGTCTAAACCCATCCGAGGACCCTGAGGATTAAGGAAATGGACAGGCCCTCCTGCCGTGCCCCCTTTATTGTCTTCCCCCCTTCTCCTTTCACGTCCCCCAGCATATAGGGAGGGGGGCTTGTGGGGCGGGGTGAGGGGACTCTGCTCGTTCGACTTTCCTTGAAACTCAAGCTATTCCCAGGAATTTATTCTGACTTTGATGAGTGTTTAATGAGAAGGAAGGACCCAAACTGAGGTCAGTGCAGAACCCAGTCAAACCCTCGCCTTCTGGCAGCTAAATTCCAGCTTGGATGTCAACAGCGATTATCCCCACAAGCCCTCACTAGCTGCGCAATACATTCAGCTGGTGCCAGCACATCCATTATAAACCCTCATTTACAAGGGCTGCAGGTTATTGCCTCGCTGGGAAAAATGAGCTCTAGCTTGAAAATGCCCACGTCCAGGAAGATACATTTCCTTTTAAGCAAATGTATTATTACTGGTTCAAATCCTCCCCTGTTTACTAGGGGCCAGGAGCTGTTACTTCCAGCTGGCTACTCTGATCACTGCGAACGGTGTCAGTGACGTTCCTAGTAGATGAACTGCACTTGGCTCCTTTCTTGGCAGTTTCAGCAGAGGCCGAAGATTGAATGGGCCAGGGAGACTCAACTGCTCTCTTGGCGTCTAGATCTGGATTGATTCCATCCATGTTGCGTTTGAAACATATTGACAGGCAGGGCAGGGAAGCTTGCTCAGCGGCTTACCCAAACTTTCCAATAGCCAGGAGAGCGCCTCTCCCTACTTTGCCACTCTAGCCAACCGGCTGGAATTTGTGCCTTTGTTTCCTTTCCCCCTCTCGTGATGGGATGATCTTTGAAGGGCCAAATGCTTATCACCCCTGTACCTTCCTAGTGTCACCACGGTTACGTGGGGAGCCTGTTCCTCCCAACTTTCTACAAGGCACAAAGTTCTTCTTGGGAGGAAAGTGTTGAACAGCCTTCCCACCTCTCCTGTGCCGGCAGCCAAGCCTCCCTGG
This sequence comes from Mauremys reevesii, assembly GCF_016161935.1. Classification (NCBI taxonomy): domain Eukaryota; kingdom Metazoa; phylum Chordata; order Testudines; family Geoemydidae; genus Mauremys; species Mauremys reevesii. The sequence continues at coordinate 10,573,452 of NC_052638.1, read as the reverse complement.
GGGTGGGGGCTGTGATCAATGATAAGACACATTGGCCGAGACATACTTCCTTCCAGCATGCTAAGTTGTAAAGCCTACTTAAGCTTCGCTCCCCGCACACTGCATCCCTGACCTGGAGGAACAATGTAGAACAGCAAGAGAATAATTCACTTTCCATTTCCATTCAGTTCTCCGCATGGGCTGAGATCACCAGCTCCTTTCACAGAGGCCACCGAACAGCTCTTGGTCACTAGCAACTTGCGCTAGATTCAAACCAACGATCTGAAGGCTACATTGAGCATCCGGTCTTAGTTTCAAAACCTTTGCATGCACAAAATAAAAAAACCCCATACATCCAGAAAGTTTGAAACAATAATTATGGCCTAAAACGGACGAAGGAAAACACTGGTCTCCACAGCAGTAGACAATAGCATGATCTGCTTTGGAGTTTAAGCACCGTTGGTGGAGGTGTTCCAGATGCAATCAAAGAAAGCACTTGAAGTTTAGCGTGAAAGGAGAGATCCCGCGCCCTGCACAGGATAGTGGAGTAGGTGACCAGGAGGTTCTTTCCAGCGCCATCATCAAGAAGTCTAGGAAGTGTTTTTATATCTGGGCACTAATGCAGTGTCTCTGCCACTGGCCAGGGATTGCTCTGGAGAGCAGGGCTGTACGTACTGTTCCTAGCCAACGATTCTCTAGGCTGGCAATTCTTCTCATCTATACGTCCAGCCTCCAGGCAGAGCTGGCTGAAGCAAATGCTGCTGAGAGTTGTTCCAGCCAAAAGGGAATGGCTTAGCCCCAGAAATGGTGGACTGCAGCTTTCTGAGAACTGGCTCTGCCTCTTCAGAAATAGCAAACAACCTGGCAGACAAGTCACATACGCTGTAGTCGCATCCCAGATTCCATTCTGCTTCTGAACTTGCAAAAGAAGCTTCAGTGCCCCCTGGTGGAAGAGAACTGCTAATGCTCCTGTTGCTCCTGCTGGCTTCTGTGTTCTGATGACTATGAACCTACCGTCAAAGTATGTATTCTGTTTATAATCGTTTAAGCACAGTCACAAAAGTTGAATGCCTTTTCTTCAGAAGATCCCTTTGCTGATCCCTTGTTCAGTCTACATAGAACAAGCTTAGCCCGGAATGCTATTCCTGATCCACTGCTTGAGCTGTCAGAAAAAGGACCTTTCCTGAACTGTCCTACAGGAGTGATGCTGGAATAATTAGTTCAGGGGAGCGAAGGGCTGGCTGAGATCATTACTGGGGAAGCAAGGATTTTGCTATATACACTTTACAGAATGAGGATAAATAACGTTGGTGACCATTTATGTATCTCATTGAAGCTGGATACCCCTGTTGTCATGAGCAGCAGCAAATTTGTGACAACTCTCTTCAGATCAAGAGAGTTAGACAGCTTTTTTCAATAGCCATGACAGCCAAGTCCCTTAACAGTCACTTGTCATGCGGTTCCTTGGGTAATCTTTCCCCCATCCCAGACACAAGAATGTTCTTTCACATGCAATACTTGGCAAAGGAATGCATGCAGCAATCACACATCATTTGTGCCGTGTGCAGCAGGTGTGTTTGTATTTATCCAAAACAAACTTAGCTGTAGCAAACCGTCAACCTTGGACTTCTTTCTCTTCCTCATAGCATTGAATTACTTTTGGCAAGAGTTTTACCTCTATCTGCACACTGTCCAGATCACATCCATAGTGTTCTGCAAGTGGTTTTAATTGTAGAAAGTCAGGAAAGTTCTCATACTTTGGGTTAAGGCAGTTGACACCAACAGGAATAGATTTATTTTCAAAAAATCTTCTTTGGAGTGCTCCAGTTATTAGACCAGGAAACACACCATTTTGCCAGTGCTGACATCTCCTTTATCTAAAGGGAACTGTTCTCTTGACACTTCTTCACTCAAAATGTATTCCTGAACTGTCCAGTCAGCAAAGGCAACTTTTGTACACAACTGTAGCAGCTTCAAATCATTTTCTGACACTACGGTAATGATTTCACTCCATATTTCATCAAAACGCCTCTTCTGAATCTCTCGTGTTCAGAAATTCACTGATCAGGATGTCCACAGATAAGCATGCCAGAGACAAGATGCACTCAGCTACTTGCAAGTAGCCAGATAGAACATTAAGCAGTTGAAGAATTTTTGTGAACGTGGAAAGGACGACAATAAAGGCCAAGTCTAATACTGAACTAAGACCTTTGCACCCACTGCCCTGTTACCTCTTGACATATCTCGAGAGCCATTCAAAAAAAAAGCATAACCCAAAAATAAAATGGAAGAAGCTCTGTAACACTTGATGGGCACCTCAACTTTCTGCTTGTAATGCTGTGAAAAAGACAATTTCATCTATTTTTTGGTGATGCTCACTGTCCTATGAATTTAGTGTGTATAGCTGATCCAGAGAGCAAAGTATACCATTTCTCCAGGATAGTGAAAAAATTCAATGCATGGTTGTTTCCTTTGCAAGCATCAACAATAATGGCATTGAGCCTGTGGTTGAAACAGTGAATGTACATGTTTGAGGTATTTCTTCCCATAAGAGAGTTTGCATGCCATTTAGATTTCCACTCATAACATCGGCACCTTTAGTCTGGGCAATGCAGTTAAGTATATCAATACCACACCATGACAAAGTGTTCTTCATGTACTGAAAGAGACTTTTCATCAAGTGACTCGGCAGGATGGAAACCAACAAGTCTTTCACATACAGTATCATGCAAAGAATCTCAACACAACTGACACTTGTTTTACTTTGCTAATGTCTATAGTTTCATCAACCATTATAGAGAAAACAGCCTGTTTCACTTCTTGGCTTATGCAGTGTTGTAGCCGCGCTGGTCCCAGGATATTAGAGAGAGAAGGTGGGGGAGGTGATATCTTTTCATGGACCAACTTCTGTTGGTGAGAGAGAGAAGCTTTTGAGTTTTCACAGAGCTCTTCTTCAGGTCTAGGAAACGAAGTTAGGCCAGATCTACACTAACAGACTTATACCAGTATAACCACATCACTCAGGGGTGTGGATTTTTCACACCCCTCAGCAATGTAGTTATACCCACCTAACCTCTGGTGTAGACAGTGCTTCTTCCGTCAACATAGCTACTTCCTCTCGGAGTGGTGGATTAACTCCACTGGCGGGAGAAGCTCGCCTCTCTAACTTCTTAGCTTATGCATTCAAGTATCATTTCTGACAATGTGAGCGATTTCATTTGGTATTGACAAATGGGGTTTTTTTTCATTGTGTGGTCCACTTCCAATTTTCTTTCTTACCACATCATTGTATTTGGATAGGAGAGGTAGGAGCTCCAGGAGGTTGCCCTTGTCAGTCTCCTCTTATCCTTTCTGAGTAATCCCCCGGGCTGCAAAGAGTCACAGGACACCTGCCACAACGTTGCTATCCATGTCGTTCTCTCGCACTAAAGCAAAATATGCCTCGGTAATTTGCAACCGAGCTGAAAGACCACCACCTTTTGACTGAGTATCTTTGAAGTCCATACCATTTGACAGCTCTTGTGATTCTGATGATTTTCATACTGCCAGAAGCCTGCATCCTTTGCCCTTGCTTTTTCCCCCAGTTGCTGAAGTCATTACCAATAAACCAGATTTTTTTTTTATAACAATGGATATTGGAAAAAAACCTGCCTGGGAAGCAGTAAGCTACAATCATTATTTCTCTATATTCGACCCAAGATAAACCAAACCGCTCTCTTTTGAAACTTCTCCACTCTAGTGTTTTGTTTGAGGATAAGACCTTAGCTGTGGTTGTTTGGGGCCCTCAGATACAATTTGCACAATACTGCTTGTCCCGGGTAGAATCTTACTCCACTTATTACCAGGTGGGTTCTCGTGCAGTTTCCATTACCATATCACTCTGTCATTTCCTTCCACCTCTTGATCAGATGATCAATATATCACTTCCAATACAATCTTCTTGGTCATTATCTACGGGGCAGAGTTCAGAGTTAATATTAGTAGATCACTCTTTTATAGATAAAAGAACAGGATACTTGTGGCACCTTAGAGACTAAACAAATTTATTTGGGCATAAGCTTTCATGGGCAAAAACCCACTTCATCGGATGCATGCAGTGGAAAATACACTAGGTATATATATATATATAAAAAACACAGAGAACATGAAAAAAATGGGTGTTGCCATACCAACTCTAATGAGACTAATCAATTAAGGTGGGCTATTATCAGCAGGAGAAAAAAAACTTTTGTAGTGAAATGGGCCATCCTGATTATCACTACAAAAGTTTTTTTTTCTCCTGCTGATAATAGCCCACCTTAATTGATCACTCATTATAGTTGGTATGGTAACACCTATTGTTTCATGGTGTGTGTGTGTGTGTGTGTGTCTTCTTAGTGTATTTTCCACTGCATGCATCCGATGAAGTGGGTTTTAGCCCATGAAAGCTTATGCCCAAATAAATTTGTTAGTCTCTAAGGTGCCACAAGGACTCCTCCTTCTTTTTGCTGATACAGACTAACACAGCTGCCACTCTGAAATCTCTTATGGATGTTTTCCAAAGTTAGGCCTACTTCTGAAGTTGAGCTTAAGTCTTGCACAAGGAGTTGACTCATACTGAGACTCCGCTCCATTTATTTAGGAGACAGAGTGATTTACTGGAAACACATCATCAGACTAATCCAGCTGATAAAACGGTTTGTAACAGGCTATCCCTGAACTAGGCATATGCCAACCGGAGAGATGCTGAGTGAACCTCCCCACACCCCTAACTGAGATTGGCGCCATCCCCTGAATAGGTCAATAAGGGCAGGGGCTTGCATGCACTTTAAAAATCCAGCCGTACAACTCAGCTAACCAGACAAAGGCGTCTCACATCCGCACTGAGGTGCAGCTCTCTCTTGCGACAGGGACAGAGGGGCTGAGACCTAGAGGAGTCAATGGGAGGAGACAGCTAAGATAGAGGAGAAAGAGGACTCGTTGGCTAGGAAAGAAAGGACAAGGAGCGGGGGACAATTAAGAGCTTGCCAAGAAGCCTAAAGAGAGGTGGCATCGGAGTTAGAAGATCATATTGGTGATGGCAAAGACCCAAACACAAAAGAGTTGACTCAAGCCAGTGGGAGCTGCTGCATTTATTGGACCTCGGTTAAGAAAGAATTTAAAACGTGCTTAAATTTAAGTATAGGGGAGCAAGAGTGTGTGTGTGGGGGGGGTCTAACTTTCCTGCTTGGCTGAGTCAGATAAGGGAACAGTCTAGCCCTACAGCGTCAAGGAGTAACCCGCCCTCCTCCGGCTTGGAGCAAACGCTGCTTTTCCTGTTGTCTATGTGCATGCGGCTGCTCCAGGTTTTATATTGTGCTGTCACCCCAGACAAATGCCAGTCATTATTTTTGCGCTTCCACATCGTTTACCCAAGTTTAATCCGAGAGAATGTGCTATTTAGTTGACGGTAGTACATAGCGGCCCTATTGTTCTAGGTGCTGTACAGACACAGAGAGACATTCTCTGCCCCAAAAAATTTACAATCTAAATTAACATGACAGACAGTGAGGGGAAGGGGAAACTGAGGCACAGAGCAGCAAAGGGACTCGCCCAAGGTCACACAGCAGGCCGGTAGCAGAGCTGAGACTGGACTCATGCCCTATCCATTGGACCACACTGCCTCTCCAAGCTTATTGTTCAACATGAGGCATCTCTTTCTTTTGTTCCCTCTGCCCTCCCGCTCCCCCGCCAGCCTTTTCTCTACAGAAGTGCAGTTTTCTTAATTAAAGGAGCTGTGCTGCTGCTGAAAGCCTCACTCTCCTCTGGGAGATTTGCTTTACTTGACCTGCATACAGTTAATTATAGATGAAAGCGGAGGTGAGCTTTGTTTTCTTTATTGGGAAGATGCATCGTCTGTATCCTACCCAGCAAGTCAGTTAAAGAATGATTATGGGACCAGAGCCAATATTTAGGTCTCATCAGTAGCAGCTCCCCCTCCCTCCCTCCCTCCCTCCCTCTCCCTCCCACGGATCAAGAATCTCAGAGCAAACTGTCTTGATAGGAACAAAATCCATGAAAAAACCCACTTCCTAGACTTCCTCCATTCTCTCCCTCAGTACCAAGCCGTGAAATTGACCACAGTTCCACCAGCTGTTCAAGATAACGGAGAAAACTGAAATTGGGGTATATTCTGCAGGGGGCAAATTCATACCTGGTCGGGAGAGGTTTTAAATGTCAGGAGAAATGAATGGATTTCAGTTGTGCCTTTAAAGGAAAACTTCCGGTGATGTTACCATAAATATCTAAGGGCCTGAATCGGTTCCTCTTACTAGCACTGAGTAGTACCTAAGGCCTGGTCTACACTAAGGGGGGGGGTCGAACTAGGGTACGCAAGTTCAGCTACGTGAATAGCATAGCTGAACTCGAAGTACCCTAGTTCGACTGACTTACCCGTCCAGACGCGGCGGGGTCGAACTCTGCGGCTCCAAGGTCGACTCCGCCACCGCCGTTCACGGTGGTGGAGTTCCGGAGTCGACCGGAGCGCGCGGGGAGTTCGAACTATCGCGTCTTGATTAGATGCGATAGTTCGAACTCCGAGAAGTCGAACTCACCGTGTCGACCCGGACGGTGAGTATAGACCGACCCTTACTCTAGAGGTTGTCTCTTTGAAATCAGTAGAATGGGAGTAAGCATGCATACCATTTCCTGATTCACTATCGCTCTGGGATATATTAACAGGCGTGTTGTGTGTAAGACATGGAGAGGTATTTGTTCCATTCTACTTGGCACCGGTGAGGCCTCAGCTGGAGTATTGTGTCCAGTTGCGGGCACTCTACTTTAAGGAAGGTGTGGACAAATTGGAGAGAATCCAGAGGAGAGCAACAGAAGCGATCACAGGTTTAGACTTGTGAAAAGACGACTGAGTGGGGACCTGATAATAAGTCTTGTTATATTAAGGTCTGTTATAAAGAGGACGGTGATCCGTTGTTCTCCATGCCACTGAAGGCAGGACAAGAAGTAATGGGTGAATCTGCAGCAAGGGAGATTTAGGCAGGGTAGTTAAGCTCTGGGATAGGTTTCCAAGGAAGGCTGTGGAATCCCCATCACTGGAGGTTTTTAAGAAGAGGCTGGACGTTCAGGATGTTCTAGGTATACTTAGTCCTGCCTCAGCACAGGGCAGCTGGGCTAGACTAGATTAGTGAAAAGAACATCATCATCCTCTGTGTGGGCTGCCAATTAATATTTCATCCCCCATCACTATCTCTCAACTACGCCACACCCACCCCTCTGGCCTCTTGGATAAATGCAATCTTGGCCTTATATAAATTCAAAATGCTGCAGCCAAGATCATTTTCCTGGCTTGTCATTTCACCCATGTGTCCCCTTTCTTTGCATTCCTCCATTGCCCCCGCTTCAGCGCATCAAACACAAGCTACTTGGCTTCACTCAAACCTGTTTATGGCCTACCCTGGTTCTACCCTTCCATCGCACATGCTATCAAGACACCAACCCCTACCTTTGATCTCCGAATGACAACAGTCTTGATCACATTTTTATAAAGCGCCTTTTCACTTTCACCCATGCAGCCCCATGCGTGAGAGCAGCTCCCTGCAGCCATCCGTGAAGCCCCCTCCCAGTCCTCCTTCAAACTATTCTCTGCCGTGACGCCTAACGAAAAGCTTGACAACAGTCGGGCAGCTGGCCAGCCGTGATAGTGTATTATGCCGATCGGTATCGTTTCCTTCTGCTCCACCCGTCTGTTTGTTGTAGCCAGCTGGTGTCAAGTCTTACACTTAGTCCCTGACCCAAATATACAAATCTCAGTGTATATTTGTACAGTGCCTAGCACAACGGGGCCCTGATCTCTAGGCACTATCAAAATCCAAATGAATAATCATGATTACAGGAGATCAGTTTGATGAGGAAAAATGGCACTGAAAAACTCTCCTTGTTGATTTGGGACAAGATGACGACTTGAATGATGCACTCGTACAGGGGAGTAAGAACCCACTTATACTTACCTATGGGGTCTATCTGGATCATGGGGGTTTGGTAGGCACTGTGGACTTGCTATACCTCATCAGCACCATGGAAATCAGAATGAGTCAAAGCTACTGTAATGTGCAGCAGCTAGAACAAATTAGGGACTTTAACAGAAGGTTAAGTCTTAAGTTAACCCCCCATTTTTTTTATTAGAGATGGACCTGAATAAAAAAACTCCAGATTCAAACTATCCCCAAACTTTGGGGAAAGTTTAGGTGTGAATCCATAACTTGGATCCAAACTTTCTATATTGGCTCTGTCTCTTCAAAACAAAAACAATAGAACATTGGAATTCTCTGATTTCTGATGGGAAGCCAAGTCTTTAACTCGTACTTTGCATCAAGACAGCTTCCTGTTTAGCCATTATTCCTTTGTCATTGTATTTAAGATGCTTAATTTTTTTTCCAATATGGTGCTTTGAAGCTGTAGTGATTAGACCCCCTTTTTCTATTTCACTGGAGTTTTATTCTAAACAAAACTTTTAAGGTTTAATTAAATGTCATGAAAGGAGAAATCTGCAAAGGGATTTAAGTCAGTGACTCATTAAAGTCAATAGGAGTTCAGCCTAGTACAACATTTGACAATTCTGGGTTAAAGTCACTGTTGGAATCCTGCTAAAACTAGGGGTGGACTGGTCCAACATGCTTGGGAAACCACAAGCAAGCTAATAATATCCCATAATTTTGTATAGGAAGAGAGAAAATTATGAGCTTTACTTTCTGGTATGATCACCCATCAAGAAAAAAAAAGAGGCCATAACCCAATCCATAGAAGTGAACACCCCGGAAGTTCATGAGCATTTGAAATCCAAATCCAGGTCAGGTCAGCCCGTACCTTTTCAAATGGGCTAACCGTCAAGGCCCCCCTGATGTGAACACTCAGATATTGGGGTAGTCCCTATCTGCATTTAAACATTGTGGCTTGGACTCCCCCCTAATGGGAAGCACCAGGGCTCCTTCACTTAAACTTGAAAGCTGTGAATGACTGGGAAGAGATATTGAAAGCTACTGAAACCTATTGGTCTGTGCAGTACCAGCCACAGTATTTGCCAGGGTCAAATTCAGCATAATTAATTGGCACATGGAATTGCAGAAAGCCCATGCATGCAAATTAGGCATGTATTTGTCCAACCATTTGTGTGTGCAAATTAGGTGTCAACATGTACATCACAGTTGTGCATCTTGTGTATACAAGCAATAATTGTGATTGGATGTGCAAATGCCAAGTTGTGCATCTAAATGGCCCATTTCCCTGCAAAAAAAATCAAAGTAGCACCCGCATGTGTGCTAAATGGGCATGCAAATTGGACATGCATTCATTCCTGCAGACAAATTACATACCTAATTGCACACACATTCCGCTATAGTGTCCTGGGGTTCTCACTTTTGAAAATCTGAACTTTAATGTAAAAAACATTTTCATGACGCTTTTGTAGTCTGGTCAAGCAGAGTTTAAGCAGTAGGATAGGATCCCTGGCAGTGCCCTTCTGATTTCTATATATTTTGTTTTTCTTTCAAGGAGTAGCACTTACACAGCTGGTTAACAAGGTCAGGTTGGAAAATACCTGCTCATTTTAAATGTCTGTGCCTGCCTTTCCCCCTCCCTGCCTGCCATCTCACCTCCATCCTGGAGACTCAACCCTTCAAGCCCTGTAGGTGTATAATAGGACGTTGGGATTTATGTTATTGAGGGCCTGGGTTGTTAACTACCCCAGAGAAAGAAAGGTAAATTAGAATCCACTACTGAAATAAGTGAAAAAGACCCTCCTTAGTAGGAATTCTGGATGAGAAGGAAGCTGCTCAACAATGAATAGTTTAAAGAGAAATTCTTTCCTCTACCTTCCTGTTCCATCACCCTTATCTCTAGTCACCCTGGTCCCAAATGTCTCCAAGAGGGTTCCTTTGGACCTCTTTGCAGACCTATAGGATCCTTGGCTGTTATAAACCAGAGTTGCTCCATTGAAATCAGTCTGGCCCCAGGGCTCGTTTTGTGGCTTTACAACAGACCATGCACTGCAACATTTCATAAAATTCTAATGAAGGACATTGAAGAATGCTCAAGAGTGCAAAAATATCAGTGCTCCTTGGCAGAGAAAGGAAATCAAAGGCATTTGTTTGTTATCTGAAATGTCGATTTTTGTTCTTTTCAGTGGCGGGCAGAGATTTGTAATAGTGCAAGTTCCTTGCCAATGTTTCCCAAAAGGATTTTTTTTTTAAATATATAATACATCCATAGAAAACTGATTTGAAGCAAGGAGATCTTCAAAGCCATAATGGACTGCAATATCTTACATGTATGGAGCACATTTCATCCTGAAATGCTTAACACTTGCTTCCACTGAATTAGCATTCTGTCCCTGACTTGAGAACGAGCCTTTTATACATCGGAATCTCTTTACCTACCCCTGAAATTGCAGCCGCTTCTGGGGTGAAACATCAGCACTACAGAACAGCTTAGGAGATGACGTGAAGAGGACTGTATCCTATAATTAAAAATGCACCTTGGAGGGTGAATTTAGCTAGGAGGAAAGTAATTATTCAAATTGGAATTTGGCCAAGACACTGAGATAATATTGCTACCCTTGGGGAAAATGACCACTTATTAGCAAGTGGTGAAGACCTGGGGTTTACATCTGATTAAAGAAACACCTCCTCTGGCAGTATGTGCTCCCTCACACCACACTGGCACTGTTCCACTCAGAGGAATATATCTCCTACTGATGTACCAGCATCACATCAAAACGAATCACAAAAAGGGCAGGGGAAGCTTGAAAGATGACAGCTCCGCTATCTTCAATGGAATGAAGTATCAGAGGGGTAGCCATGTTAGTCTGGATCTGTAAAAGCGGCAAAGAGTCCTGTGGCACCTTATAGACTAACAAACGTATTGGAGCATGAGCTTTCGTGGGTGAATCCCCACTCTGCATGCGTCTGACAAAGTGGGTATTCACCCACGAAAGCTCATGCTCCAATACGTTTGTTAGTCTATAAGGTGCCACAGGACTCTTTGCCGCTTCACTGGAGTGGATGTATCTCCACATTGCTACGACTGCTAGTATTTCAGCCACCACCTTGACAGTTCCTTTAAAGGACATTTGCTTGTTGTTTTTTAAATTCATTTATTATTCATAATTAAAATGTCAGAAATAGATTTCACAGACTCCCCCATCTTCTCTAGCAATGACAGTCAGCAGATTTTTCTTTATGCGGAAGTGGCACTGGTACTGGAAAAACGTACCATGCAATCTGATTGAGCATTCTTCAGTTGCTTAGAATTATGCCAATTCAAGGGAGGAGTATGGCGAGAACCATTACTTCCAGGGAGATATTAGAATAATCATTCTCTGTCTTATTGCCAGAGAGAAGGTGAGGAAGTGTTGTCTAGAGGTTACGACACGGAACTGTGAGTTGGGACCTTTTGACTCTCTCACCGATTCTGACTCACTATGTGTCACCGAAGGTAGTTCACGTAGGGCTTGATCATGTCAGTCTTCTGAGCAAAAATTCCACTGAAGTTCTGCATGCGGAAAGACTGCAGGACCAGGCTCTTAATCTCCCTTTGACTTCCTTACCCCATCTGCACTAGACGCATAATACTTGCCTACCTGGCAGGACCATTGTTAAATGAAGCATTAGGGTTGCCCATAGCTGGAGATGGGACATTGGATAGGGAGGGACAGGGCTCTGAGGAGGCACTGAGCATTCTCTCTCGCCTGGCTGGCTGGCTCTTGCTCACATAGAATCATAGATGATTAGAGGTGGAAGAGACCTCAGGAGGTCATCTAGTCCAACCCCCTGCTCAAAGCAGGACCAATCCCCAACTAAATCATACCAGCCAGGGCTTTGTCAAGCTTGACCTTAAAAACCTCTAAGGAAGGAGATTCCACCACCTCCCTAGGTAACCCATTCCAGTGCTTCACCACCCTCCTAGTGAAATAGTGTTTCCTAATATCCAACCTAGACCTCCCCCACTGCAACTTGAGACCATTATTCCTTGTTCTGTCATCTGCCACCACTGAGAACAGCCGAGCTCCATCCTCTTTGGAACCTCCCTTCAGGTAGTTGGAAGCAGCTATCAAATCCCCCCTCATTCGTCTCTTCTGCAGACTAAATAATCCCAGTTCCCTCAGCCTCTCCTCATAAGTCATGTGCCCTCTGCTGGACTCTCCATTTTGTCCACATCCTTTCTGTAGTGGGGGGCCCAAAACTGGACACAATACTCCAGACATGCTCAGGGTCTAGCTGATCACCATATGTGAGCCTGGGAAGCAATTTTTCCCCAAGTCAGATTGACAGTGACCTTAGGTGAGTTTCACCTTCCTCTGCAGAGTGCGGGTGCTGGTCACTTGCCAGGTTGTGTCTCATTTAAATCATTTTCCTGCCATTGCAGGTGCCTCAGGCATGGGGACACACTGGCCTTTCCTATTCTCTTTCTGTAGCCCATAATAGTCTAGTCTCCTGTGGGTCTCATTTACTTTGGTCTCACTTCCCTTGTTGGGTTTAGTGTGTGGGGGCTTGGATGGTGTGGGTAGCCTGTGATGTACAGAAGATCAGACTGGATGATCTGGTTGTCTCTTCTGGCCTTAAACTCCATGATGGTGACTATGATTTATTAATAGTAAACTGTTTTGAGACACTCCCGGGGAAAGTGCTAGAGGAAGTGCAAAGGCCTATGCATTAGATGTCAGCATCCTGCAACACACAATCCCAGCCCCTTCTATCAAGGAGTTTATTCAGGCAAAAGAGGAATTTCACATCATGCTAAGAATACTCAGCCAAAACCAAAGTGCTTGATGAAAAGAATCAGACCCCAAAACTGGGTGATCCAGGAATAAAGAATTGTTAACTACAAATTACAAAACCCTCTTGAAAAACCATCTCATTAAGGATGATTCTTTTACTAAGTAGGTGGAGTGATATGGAAAATATTCTCATTAGAGGATGCTTCTTACAAAAAACGTTTTCCTAAAGACCGGTGCAATTCCACCAGGATTGACCTTGAAATATTAGCGTTCTCCATTTACAGCTGAATCTGGGAAGCCAATATCTTAATAAATACACTGCTAAGCACATTTCATGTTATTCTATCTGCTCAGTGAACTCCTGAACCCAGTGAGACACAAGGGACAGATGAATTTTGCTTATTTAGTAAACAGTGTTCTGAATATCACCATCTAGTGCAGTTAGTCTGCTCAGTTTTGTTTGTTTAGCCATCCCACTAATGGAGAAAGTTATTATATTTGGGTCATAAACTATACTTACTGCTGTTTTCTAGTTTAAACTTTCAAATGATCATCCATCCAGGGTTGTGTGTGAAAGGAGCAGCATTGTGACTAGAATATAGTTGTAGTAGGACCCAAAGATTGTCACAGATGAGCTAGTGCTCGCTGATTAATACAGCTTCTGGAAGTGATTGAAAGGGAAATTTTTGAAAATGAGCTTGAATATTAGTGATCTCATGGCAACAGCAAAGCAGATCCTCAAAGGTAGAGCCTAAATCATGGAAAGATTAGTGGATCACTACACAGCAGGGCTATGTGAAATACGAAGCAAGTGCAAAATCCTTAAAATAAGATATTAGCACATTTGTGACAATGAGGCGGTGTTGCCAAAAGCCAACCAACCTTCCTGTCTGTGTAAGTATTATGCAACCATGAATCTTTTTTTCTGAGAAATAAGTCAAATAAGTCTAATACTCAGTGAAAAGAGGCCCATTTTTATTTTAAAATGGTCATATTTTCAAGTGAAAGTCAGTTTCCATTCAGGTGAGACAATGTTTGCATCAAAAAATGGATGGCCCACTGACCATTTTATGAAAAGCAAAATTCCTGGGCAGTTAAATTGCCCCAGAACATGATGGTTTGGGGGAATGTGATGTAGAGATTGTCATCATTTCCACAAACCACTGTTAGACAGCAGGACTCTCACTTAACTGTAGTGAAGTATTTACTCTGGTATGTTTAGTTAGTTAGTGTGTGTGTGTGTAATGTTTCCCAGGTACTAATCTGCTAGATACCCTCACCTTAAAATGTTTTGGCTGTCTTCTGGATTTCTCGACTGTTTTCTTTTCAACAAATTAGCTATGGAATTCTCATTCCTCACAGATTCAGAACTACTTGCTGGCCAGTCTCAGATGATGCCAGTGTTGCCTGCCGGACCCTTGTGCAGAGAAAGCTGCCTTCTAGCACTAGACGTTTGTATTTTGCGACTGAATCTCTCCATTTATTTCCCCAATGGCTGCTTGTATTGCCTGAGTGTCCTGTATTGACTTCCTGTAATAAGCGAATGCCTTTCAAGGTAAATACCAGAAAACGGCAGATTGGACTCAAGTGGGTGATGGATAGAGATCTCTCAATGGTGGCATCACCTAGTATGGTAGTTGCAAGGAATCGAATTGTATGTGAACAATTAAAACAGGCTGTTCTGTATCCGGAAAAAAACCTGCTTAAAAAATCACATGCAGCAGATATGCCTGATAAGGTAGTATTGGTTTATGATGAAAAATGGGTTCTGTAGGCATAAGATGACAAACCTGCCATACTTTTGTGGCAGGATACATTGTGGGCTTGCCTCTGAGGTCTGAACATATGAACTGTACATACAAGAGTACCTGTGTGTGCATGCATGTACAGTATAGTGCAGCACATGCTGCACTGAAAGAATCTTAGTATAGGAATATACAGCCCAGCACTCTGTGTGAAGGAAGTGGAGGTTGAGAGCTGGGGCTACTCCGGAACTGAGTGCATGCTGAATACAGAGATCTCAATGTCTAATATACAGGGTAAAATGAAACCTGGCTGATGAATATAATGCCCTATAGGGTGGGATCTGGGATTATGAAATCATTTAAAGGAATTAAAGAGAAATAGCCCTAAATTTTCCAGATGACCTGAAGTCAGGCCAGGTAGGGAGAAATATACCAGTACAGCAGGTGTGCTTCATACAAAGGAAATTCTAGGAACAAGGCCATGCTCAGAGTGCTGACTCATCTTGTTTTGCTCATCTGTATCCTTTCTGCCCATATTCTTTTCTTTGTTGAGACACTCATGTGAGTCACTCAAACTTCACATGTGTTTCTAACTCCCAAAACAAGGAGTTTCCCTTAACATATGCAGGTTTGCTGTAACACTTTATACTCATGGATTTATATTGCAGTGTACACACACACACACACACACACACACCAGGTCATTTTTTCACACTGGGATGCCTAAAATTAGACACCTAAATCCCTATTTAGGTAGCTAGGAGGATAACCTGATTTTTCAGTGTTGCTGACACCTCCAACTGGATGTCAGTGGGATTTGCAAGTGCTCAGAACCTCTAAAAAAAATTGGGTGGCTTCCATTTAGTTAAAGCAGCAAAGAATCCTGTGGCACCTTATAGACTAACAGACGTTTTGCAGCATGAGCTTTCGTGGGTGAATACCCACTTCTTCGGATGCAAGTGGGTGAATACCCACTTCCATTTAGTTGACCACCTTTGATGGGGGCTAATTTAGCTACAACGAGTCAGGAAAAAGATCTTGGAGTCATCATGGATAGTTCTCTGAAGATGTCCACTCAGTGTGCAGAGGCGGTCAGAAAAGCAAACAGGATGTTAGGAATCATTAAAAAGGGGATAGAGAATAAGACTGAGAATATATTATTGCCCTTATATAAATCGATGATATGCCCACATCTCAAATACTGCATACAGATGTGGTCTCCTCATCTCAAAAAAGATATACTGACACTAGAAAAGGTTCAAAAAAGGGCAACTAAAATGATTAGGGGTTTGGAGAGGGTCCCATATGAGGAAGGATTAAAGAGGCTAGGACTCTTCAGCTTGGAAAAGAGGAGACTAGGGGGGGATAAGATAGAGGTCTATAAAATCATGAGTGATGTGGAGAAAGTGGATAAGGAAAAGTTATTTACTTATTCCCATAATACAAGAACTAGGGGTCACCAAATGAAATTAACAGGCAGCAGGTTTAAAACAAATAAGAGGAAGTTCTTCTCCACGCAGCGCACAGTCAACTTGTGGAACTCCTTACCTGAGGAGGTTGTGAAGGCTAGGACTATAACAGCATTTAAAAGAGAACTGGAGAAATTCATGGTGGTTAAGTCCATAAATGGCTATTAGCCAGGACGGGTAAGGAATAGTGTCCCTAGCCTCTGTTTGTCAGAGGATGGAGATGGATGGTAGGAGAGAGATCACTTGATCATTGCCTGTTAGGTTCACTTCCTCTGGGGCACCTGGCATTGGCCATTGTCGGTAGACAGATACTGGGCTCGATAGACCTTTGGTCTGACCCAGTACGGTCGTTCTTATGAAAATGTTGGCAACATAATAGCTAAGGTTGAGTTCCAGGTTCCAGCTACCCCTCCAGCCCATTTATTCAGCCATATATAACTCTCTCCAATGATTTCTTTTAGTGCTGAAATTTTCAGGCTTTGGGCTCAGCCAAAAAGTGAATTTTTATGCAAAGTTTGAGGAAAAAATTGGTTCCACCATTGAGACCCTGTGAACCTGACTTTCCTCACATGGTTCAATTAGAAATTTTGCACCTAGGGAACTCAAAAAGCAAGCAAATGTTCAACTTTGTTTTGTAGCAATCATACAAAATAAAACAAAGCCAAATTAGAAAAATCAGTCCAGTGGCTTTAAAGTTACAAGCTTGTATAACTGGCAAGCTGACACTTAGGATTTGTGGTTTTAAATGGATTCCAATCTAGAGCAGTTTGGAACATTAGAGGGGTTTGAAGTATTGTAGCTTTGAATCAACCTAAACTGCAGCTCCCATTAAACTAGTGTGAAGGCTTAAAAGTGGCTTATGCAGTTTAAGATCCCCCAAAGGCTAAGAGCAACCTAAGTGTTTTTTTGTTTTGGGGTTTGTTTTTTGCTGTAGTACAGTTTCAAATAAGGGCACTGCAGTGTTGGGGATCTCTCTGTTCTAGCTAATATCAGGTGACAGGCTAAATAGCTTTGGATCAAGCAACTTGCAAAAACTCTATCAAGTCTGCCAGTGTAATTTGTAATAAATCACAAATTGCATGAAGAGTATTTTTCTTTTCTCTTAAAAAAAGAGCAAATGAACAGGGAAATTAAAGGCAAAAGGCTAGCCATAATGTAACATCATATGTTCAGAAAACAAGCCCTGAAATGTAGGAAATCCAAAACTCAGCTAAATTGGAAATTTACTATATTTTTGTTCTAAAGGAACCCTAAAGTGTTAGTTATGAATAGGACATAAGACATATTGGGGGAGCTATTTTAAATTTCACCTACATGTCTCATGAGGAGATTATGATGCACTGCTGTTAATCAGAAATACTTCCCCCAAACAGTGCAAGAGCAGCTCAGCTGAACCAATGCCAGGACAAATAATCCACACCAGCTCTATAGTTGGTGCAGATTACCTCCTGTCCCTCTGCAGAAAGGAAGGAACCAGGAAATCTAGGAGAGACCTGCAAGCTCTGAGCCAGGGGCAGGAAACCCACAGCTGAATTCTTAATACTTCCATATTAGCAGATGGAAAAGCCTATCATTTAATTATTACCTACAACCGGATGGTCCCTCTTCTACATCTTGCTGTCAGCCTATTTTGTGCAACACTGGCAACTCAAGGAAGTATGTTTGCACATGCAGCCATCAGCAAGAAGAAAATTAAATGCCCACTCATCTGTGTAAAGCTTTCTGTGAGCCGCAAAAACAAAAGCAGGTTTTTCCCTTTGCTCTTTAATTTTCTGTCTCCTGATGTTTTCAGAGAGTATCTAAAGTTTCTTCAGAGGCAAATCAGGCATTTACCTTGATCCGGCAAACAGCTGGTCCAAAAAAAAAAATCTGATTTGAAATGGCAGCAGTTGGTCCCAGGAAGCTAATTCAGCCCCTGATGAACCAGGCATTTTCCAGACTGCTAGACAAATGATTACTTAGGAGGATATGCTGCATACAGGGTAGGGTTCTACTCAGTCTCTACAAAGTAAACAAGAGGAAGGGTACTTAGAGGAAATACAGGAAAATCAACCAAACACCAGCTGCTGAATGAGCGTGGGGAGGCTGAAGGAGAAGGGTCTCCCTGGCTAAATTATGGTGCAGTTCTAATTATGGTAGCTAGATTCAAGGGCAGCAGGGACTCTAAAATAGAGTTAGACAGAAGGAGGCAATACCTAGCCCTACAATATACCCTATTCCCATCTGCACAACCGCACTGTAATCCCATCATGCTTCTGTCCCTAATATTTGTACAGCACCTTGCACAATAGTTGACTTCTAGATGCCACTGCAATGGCCATTTTAAATAATAATGAAAAATGAAGGCTTAGAGGAATAATATAGGTCAAAATTTCCTGCTTCACTGTATAATGAGCATATGAGCAAGTGTTCCATAAGAATGTCTGGAGTGGCTCCCTCTGCATGCTGGGAGTCTCCTAGTTAGCCATTTCCCCCACCCCCTCTCTTGCTTGTAGACAACCCCTACATGAAAAGAGCCCCACTGCCCATAGCTGCAGAGCCGCTCTGAGCCCTGCAGAGCCATTTCTTTGTTCCTGGGGGGCTGCAATGGGCCAAGCTCAGCAGAGCCAGACGAACAAGCTACAGGCAGTAAAGTTGGACTCAGCCAATCCCATGTTATAGCTTTGAGAACCGTCTCATACCAGCCCTGCCTGCTGTGGTTTAGCAGGGGCTGCCCTTTCCTGCACAGCCCCTGGGTTAAGTGAAAGGCTGACAGAAAGGACCAAGGCCAGCGTTCGCCTAGTTTTACTAATCTCTCCTCAGATCTCACATTCCTACCCTTCCCCCAACCAAAAAAAAGTCCTAGGGAGGAGGCCACTCCCTCCTTTTATGTGGCACTAAACCCCTGCTCTCCAATCCTTAGCTGAAGCTCCTTAGAAGTTGATTACAACCACTTGCCCAGCCCCCTTGTCCTCTCACAAATTCTGGCAGCTTCTCACCTGTCCAACAAACCTATTGTGACCCCTTGTAATTAGGGTGCAGAATTAGCAAGGCAATTAACCCTTTGCTTGCCTGCTTTCCGGAACCAATGCCGTTCGGTGTTGCCACCACTAAATGAGTCCCATTCTTGGCAGGAAGCCTGCAGACAAATGTCGTTATTTTTTCTTTATTTTCTTGTGAGGCAGCTGGTTATTGGTACCAGGGCCATAGATCCTGTAACTCTAGTTCCTGGGCACAAATACACTGCAGATGCAGAACCAGCTGTGTTTCAGTTAACGTATGTTAGACCAGGGGTGGGCAAACTTTTCGGGCTGAGGGCCACACCTGGGTGGGGAAATTGTATGCAGGGCTGGGGCAGGGGGTTGGAGTGTGGGAGGGAATGCGGGGTGTGGGAGGGGGTGCGGTGTGCAGGAAGGGGCTCAGGGCAAGGGATTGGGGCAGAGGAGGGGTGCAGGGTATATGAGGGGACTCAGGGTAGGGGGTTGGGGTGCAGAGTGCAGGAGGAGGCTCAGGGCAGGGATGCAGGAGGGGTGCAGACTGTGGGAGGGAGCTCAGGGCTGGGGGTTGGGGTGCAGGAGGGATGTGGAGTGCACAAGGGGGCTCAAGGCAGGAAGTTGGGGTGCAGGAGGGGTGCAAGGTGCACGAGGGAGCTCAAGGCAGGAAGTTGGGGTGCAGGAGGGGTGCGGGGTGTACAAGGGAGCTCAAGGCAGGAAGTTGGGGTGCAGGTGGGGTTTGGGCTCTAGCATGGCACCGCTTACCTAAAGCAACTCCAGGGTGGCAGCAATGCGCACCAGGGCCAGGGCAGGCGCCATGCACACCTGCCCTGTCCCCGGCCCCGCACTGCTTCAGGAAGTGCTGCGGCCCCTGGCGGGGGGGGGGGGGTGCGGAGGGCTCCGCATGCACTGCCCTTGCTGCACCTCCAGGTACCTCCCCCGAAGCTCCCATTGGCCACAGTTCCCCATTCCCAGCCAATGGGAGCTGAGGGGGGCAGTGCCTAGAGGCAAGGGCAACGCACGGAGCCCTCTGCCCCCCAGCCCGGGGGCCACAGGGACGTGGTGCCGGCCGCTTCTGAGAGCAGCGCGGGGCCCACGGTGCGACGGGGGGCAATCCCACAGGCCGGATACAAAGCCCTGAGGGGCTGGATCCGGCCTGCGGGTTGTAGTTTGCCCACCCCTGTGTTAGACAGTAAATTATGAAAAAGTATATTTTTGCATGAAAGTGTCCTAAGAATTTCTGGAGAATAAATACAACATATATAATCAATAATAATGAATAATACATTGCCCTTCTAGCGCCATTTTCATTTAAGGGTGTCATGAGCATCTAGCAAAAAGAACAGGAGGACTTGTGGCACCTTAGAGACTAACAAATTTATTTCAGCATGAGTCTCTAAGGTGCCACAAGTCCTCCTGTTCTTTTTGCGGATACAGAGTAACATGGCTGCTACTCTGAAAAATGAGCATCTAGATGTTGGTAGGCTCCTTGCAGGGTGAATCCTGCCCCATGGGGAGCATACTGGGCCCTGCACACAGCTATAGCCCTATTGCCAACCAGTGCGCAATGATACATACACCGCACTCGGGTGCTTGCATTGAAGTTCCCCTCCGCCCACACATTCATTGGGCATTATCTCCAAACCCCACACTTTAAAGCAACCTTCACAATTTGCACACCTACATCAACCTTTCCCACAGAACACTATTGCTGGTGCCGCTGAAGTTTATCAGGGAGAGCCCATCCCAGCACCCCCAGCTCTCCCAGGGCTTCCTGGGAGTACCGCTTCTGTAGCTTGGCTCCCTCCCTTTGTACAGGCTGGAGCCACCATGGAGTCCCTTTGTCCCCGGAGTGCAACAACTTCCCTTGCGCCCTACCCCTTTATGGAGGATGCCGAAGCAGAGAGATGTCTTGAGTCCTCTCGCTCCCTTACAAACTCATGCAGAGATTGAAGACACTCTGGCCTGGTTACTTTTTTCCTCTATGATCCTTGGCCCAGTCGACAATAGTGTAGGCTTAGCTTCTCTCTTAAAGGAGCAGCACAAAAACTCTAGGCAGTGGCATCTAACAGAAGGTGTAGCCTTTGCCCTGAGAAGAATTGTCCTGCCAACCACAACAGTTTCAGCTGGCCCAATTCTAGCGGTGTAAATCGAGAATGACCCCTCTGAAATCAACAGAGTTCTATTGGTGTAAAAACCAATGTGAGCAAGAGGAGAATTCAGCCCAGCGTTCTAAACAATTGAAATCATTAGCATCGGCTGGTGTTTAATTTGTATGTATGTGTGTAGCAGATGATGCCGGATTGATTTCTATAACCTTCTAAATTGCTGGCTGCCTTCACTCTTGATTGTCCATATTTCAGATGGCACTGTCCTGGGCTCTGAAAGATGAAAGGGTAGGATGTTTTATTTCCAATGACACGTGCTAAATAGCACGGCAGTTAAAAATGTGGTCTTTATTGAATGATGAGGTCAAGCTTGCTTTCCTCTTCCCCACAAAAAATAAATTGCATACCCAGTTCTTCATCATTTGTGCCGGTCTAGCTGAGACATTCTTTGTGCTTTAATGCATACTATCAGCAAAAGTTGCCCAGTATATTGATTACTGAATAATTTCTGGGCTTCTTGTCTGTGGGAACTATTCATAACAGCTACCTGCTGCAAACCGAGGCATTTATGGATCTCAGGATTGATGTGTCTGCAACTTTGTGGAATCTTTTTACCTAGACATATCAATTGTGCCTAGTGTGTAAATGGACATTTAGGGTGAGCTATTGTGAATAGCACTCTCAGCTGCAGTTAGCTCGTTATTACATTGCTGATCGAGAGTAAACTTTCTCTTTGTTGATGTTTTATAAGGACACGTTCTGAATGACAGGAAGAAAATATCAGCAAATAATACATCAATCCAGTTTTTGAGACTTAGATCAAGTAAAACAGCCATTTATTTTTTTAAACTGTACATCCAAATTAAAAAACAAACAAACAGCCCACACCATCTATTATGTCAAAGGAAGAGGTGAGTTAAAACCAACACTTCAGCTGGCTGACAGATTTGAAAGAACAGTTTTCTGTCCAAAAATGCAGTTGTATCGAAATCAAAACAGGATTTTCACGGGAACGTGGCAATTTGATGAAAGAATTGTTCTGACTCTCTTGTTTAACGAAACGACTAGAATGATTTGTAAAATACAGTGTGTGTGTGTGTGTGTGTGTGTGTATACACAGACACACACGCATATGTATATGCAGCTATATAATATGCAATATTTTACTAATATAGGGTGACCAGATGTCCCAATTTTATAAGGACAGTCCCGATATTTGGGGCTTTTTCTTATATAGGCACCTATTACCACCCACCCCCTAGCCTGTTTTTTCAAACTTGCTGTCTGGTCACCCTATACTAATATAAAAGTCAAAACAAAATGAACCAAAACAATAAAGCCAAAATGAAACTTTTTGCCATCTCAAAACAAAACCTTTCAACGTTATCAGAAGAAAGGGTTTAGATAGGCCTATGTCAAGATCTTTGGGGATTTCATTGTGCTGGAAATTTTTAAATGGCTGGTTTTCATTCCCTGCAACAGAAATTCCCATTCCCAACCGCTTCTAACTAACAGCATGTTGGGGATCCCAATGAGCAGCAAGCAGAAAAATATTAAACAGCTTTGGCCTAACTATGGGTCTGTCTATACTGCAGTCAGAAGAGTGATTGCAGCATATGTACACGTACCCACATTAGCTTTGATCTAGCTAGCTCACGTACTGAGAGCAGCGAGGATGGGTTTCAGTGCAGGTTTTACAAACCAGCCCGGGACATTGGGTGCTTACTCATGTGGCTGGCCCACACTGACGTCCATGCTTCACTGCTGCTGGTACTCATGCTAGCTAGACCAAAGATAGCTCGGGTACGTCTTCACATCCTGCAATCACGCCTCCAGTGGCAAGGTAAACATACCCCCTAGTGCATGTACAACAAATTCTTATGTGCCCTGTCATTACAGCGTGTTGTCCAAAGGCATCTTCAGCCGGCAGGAGCCAGAGCCTCAGCTGGTCTAAAAATGACGTCAATGGGACTTTGCGGATTTAAACCAGCTGAGGATCTGGCCATTCGTTCCACAAACCAACAAGTGCAAAAGGTGCTTCCATTGCACATACTCTGTTGGTAAAATCCTTGCTGTAACTAGGGCGGTGCAGAGAAAGGTCATTCCATTTTGCAGAGGATTTTGATGTTTGGAAATCTGGTTTCATTTTGATTTGGAACAAAAGGAAAAACTTGTAACATTCTCCATAAAAGGGAAAGCCTGGGGGTCTGCCACTCCAGGGCAGTCCACCTGGTTGGCTCCCCCAGACCAGCGCACCCTGGAAGCCCAAGAGTCCCTGGTCCAGAGGGTACGTCTACATAGGGATAAAAAAACCTTTGGCTGGTCAGCTGACTCAGGCTCTGGGAGTTCTGGGGCTGAAAAATTGCTGGATAGGTGGTGGGGCTTGGTCTGGAGACCAAGCTGTGGAATTCTGCAAGGTTGGAGGGTCCCAAAGCTTGGACTCCAGCCCGAGCTCAAACATTACATGGTAATTTTAGCCCCACAGCCCTGTGAACTCAAGTAAGCTGACCTGGACTAGCCGCAGCCATGCTAAGGGTCTTTTACCCCTATGCAGCCGTACCCAGAGAGACTCCACCTGGCTGAGTGCCTTGGAGCTGCAAACCCTCGAAACCATTCGTCCCATCTGTCTGCTGATGAGATACAATCCTGGGAACCAGTACTCCCAAGATTTCCAGGCTCTCAGCTCCCCGTCAGCTCACCAGCCAGGCTGCCAGGTGGGTGAGCTGGCAGGACACTAGACAGGTTTCTGGTGGAAACCTGCCAACTTTCTGTCAGGCCTTTGTTGAAACCTCACTGACTCCATGACACATTACGTTCCAGCAGAGAATTTCTGACCAGCTTTAGTTATAACCACACTCTATTCTATATCAGTTCTTATATGACCCTCATCACTGGAATATCTTTGTGTCTCCCATTGGTGCATCAAGTTATGTGACCAATATCTATGACATGTGGACATCTGCCATGTACAGTTGTCCAGCCTCCTTCTCCCATACTCTTCCTTGCCTCAGATTGCCTGAGGTGGAATATGATAAGAACAAAGGAGGATCATACAAGCTGATTCCTTGGCACTAGTTTTCAGCTATCATCCACTGGTGTAAACCAGGAGCAACTCTACTGAAAGCGGTGGAATTGCACCAGTTCAAAAATGTTGTGAGAGGAGAAACAGGCCCCCTCCTTGTCTGACTACTGCTCAGACTTGCTGATATTCACACTAAATTAGCAGAGGGAGAACGATCAGAAAACATATACAAAATACAGTCATAAAAAGATGGAACAGATTAAAAGAATTAAGGAAGGCTTCAGAGTGGAGGTTTATTGCCCTCTTGGGAATATCACTGAGTATGAAAATGTTGGCCAAAATATGAGAAAGATCTAAGCCTGTTATAATAGTCACGGCAGAGAGTGGCACAGATATAAAATAATTTAAGTGTTGGGCCACCATTAAAAACCAATATGATCAAATGTGACCAGAAAAGTATCCACATCGTTAATATGAGATATTTTTTAAATGAGATGTTTTGGATTTTGCCTACAGCCATTCCAGCTTGTTTTGTGATCTGGTCAGATATCAAACTCTAAGTAGGGTTGGGCCTGACGAATAATTGGATGGGAAATCACCAGGGATCTGAGTTTTCGGTGATAAAAAACCTAACATTCTCTGATTAAAAAAACCACAAAAATCCACATTTTTTCCACAATTAAAATGAAATGCTGAACTTTAGTTTCCCTAGCCACAATATATAGATAGGTATCAATTGAGCACAATGTTTTATTGCTATACAGTAGAAACAGGTATATCCGAGCCTCCATTAGCCGTCTGTCTGTATTAACCAAACCACCAGCTACCTGGGGGTGACAGTGGTGGGGCTCTGGCTGTCAGCACAGCCCAGCTGGCCTCCAGCTGACCACCCGGAGCCCCATGTGCAGTCCGCCCTGGGCAGCTGGTGGTTCGGTTAATATGGAGAGACGGATAATGGAGGCTTAGATAAACGGGGTTCTACTGCATATGTTTTTATTTTTTCACAAAATGTAAAAACTAAGATGTCTCTGTAAAAATGCAAATTCCACGTTCGTCCACGTTTTTCTGTGGTGAACAGATTTCTCGGATCCCTGGAAATAACCAATAAGACCTCAGAGCCAAACTCTGATCTCATTTACACCAACATGGGGCATGGGGCACATTCTGGTTTGAACTGCTGTAAATGGTGGATCCTCCATAACTCCAAGTGTTTACTTCATTCACTCAGCCAAAGATTATGGGTCTGTTACAGGAGTAGGTGTGTGAGATTCCGTGGCCTGTGATGTGCAGGAGGTCAGACTAGATAATGTTCCCTTCCGGCCATCAAGTCTATGACTCTACATCTGCCTAAATGAGAGGTGAATCTGGTCCCCAGGGTCATCTGAGAAGTGTTATTAGTAATTCAGGGGGCATCCCTCTTTCGTCCCATCCAGGAGTGAACCAAGGCCCCATAACATTCTGGAGCGCTACATTTTGATCTGTGATTTAGCTGACAACTCCCTCGTATCTGGAGAAGCTGCAGTGGGCATGGTATTTCAAGATGACGTTGGCATCAGTTGCCTCGCAATTAGTTTCCTGTAGCTCCACCGTTTTCAGATGGTATAATGGAGCCTAATATTTTTTATATTTTAATCTTACACCCGTTTGGTCAAACTATGCCCCATAGTTTGGTGGTTCTTCCAACCACTGTGGATGCTGATGCTCAGATGCTATGATGATCAGCCCCTTTACTTATGCTAACTTCCACCGGGCCAGATTGTGAGAGGTGCTGAGCACACTTCAGTGGGTGTTTGCCTGATTAAGGAAGGAGTACAAAATTTGGATCATCCCTCCCATGGGAAAATCTGCAGGAGGAAACAGCCTGGAAATCATCAAATCCTGCAGATCCCTCCAGGGTGCACACAGATGTGTAAGAAGCAAAAGACTCTGATTCTGTGTCCCTGACAGCCCCACCTCCTGCTGTTGCTGCAACTGGCAGCTAGTGTATGGCCCTCTCTAAATGAGAGATCCCATAGTTACTCTCTACCCTTTCCCTCCTGGAGAATCCTCTACTGTGTTTATGGAAAAGGGTAATGCTCCCCCTCTGCACAAAAGGTGTATCCCCCATCAGCACCTGGGGGTTGTAGGACGGTGCCCAGAACAAGAACTTAATCTGTTACAAGCCACATATCTATGTAAGCTTTCAGCTTCTGCTCCATGAACATGATTCTTGTGCATAATGGACTGAGGAGCTTTACACTCCAAAGATCTCTGTGATTTCAGCTGCTTCCATTGACAATATAAATAACTTGTTCTATTCTTAGTGCTACAGAGGTATATTAAAATCTTTATCTAAATTCTGTAGAATTTTCCATATCAGACCTTTGGCCTTTCAGAGGCAGGCCATTACTTATCTTGTGTGCAGCATTATTCCTTTGATACGTGATCTGAAAATTCAATTATAAAACCAATTACTGATTTTGTGATATTTACAAGGGAGACATTAAACTTTGATTAAGTTAGAATTCCCGGTTGGCTGATCAACAGAGAAACCGAAATGAAGTTGCAGTTTTTTAATAGCTTTGCCGTGTTGTGATGCATGAGAGGTGTCTTACTTGAAGCCTTGTCTACAGAACAGAACCCTGACTCCTGATCAGTGAAACAAACCATTTCAGTCATTTTAAAAATAAATATTAACTGGCATGGTGTTAAAGTGCTGCAGGGGGCCCGTTCAATCCAGACGGGAAGAGGCAAAAGTTCTGATTATAAAGAGCCACTTCATATCAGAGATGTGCCCAAAGCAAAACCCTGAAAGCAAATAATCCAGGATCATGGGTGAGCCTTCCCAACTCTGCGGATTTTCACAATAGACGACTGGTGTTTAAACCCTCCAACAGGTCTAAACCCATCCCCTATGGGGAAAACCCCAGCATGACCACACCTAGATTCTAGCATCTCTGCTTAGCTGTGCCTTTCTCTTTCATCATTGATGATGCAACAGCCAACAGCAGAAAGACCTTCCCTAAGGAGATGAAGGCTGAGAGCAAAAGATCTTGGCAGAAGAATAAGATATCTTTAAGATACCAGCAAGGATGACTAGTGCAAATATATGCATATTTAATGTGGGGGTTTTGTTGAGGATGTGGGCAGGTATGTGGCTGTTCCTCTAGAAAAAGCTAAACCAGAACTCACAACTGAGCAACTCTGAATTTGGGGAAGGTTCAGATCTGGATTCAGATCCCAACTTTGGGGCTCTGGCCCAGCTCTTGTTCATATTGCCCTGCAAAGCAAGACTGAATCCGTGCTGAATCTGCCACAACAGTGTTTCCCATTATAAGGCTGGTAATAGCAATTTAAACAGAGAGCTGCTAGACAAGAAACATCACACAAACACAGAGCCTATACTGTCCAAGCAGCCATCACTGAAGCCCTGCTGTAGCATTTCTAGTCTCACATCCAATTGAATGGAAACTTGGAATTCCGTTGCTAATTTCTGTCTCAAGTACTGTGTGATGACGGGCTTGTTTGAACTCTTTCCCAGTGAATGTTACTCCAAGATGAGAGGAGAGCAGTGAGCGGCTAGATATCACTGGGATGAGCCTGGGATGAATGTGTAGATAGATCCAATAGAAAATAGCCCTAATACCGTGTGAGACGTTGTCACATGGAATCCAGGCGCTCGCCCTTTGTTGTGTTCTATTTGTTCGGGGCCTGCATTTCTGGCACCCCCACAACACCCCCTCACATCAGTGGGAGATTTGTGCAGGATCAGGCCTACTGAGGCCAGACTAATCAAATCAGTCGCGAGCTGGCAAGTAAGGTGTAAACGGGCCTTTATTTCATTGAGGTTTCAGGGCTGAGGTAGAACAGTGCATAGAAACCTGTTCCAAACCTTTACCTGCCCGCTTTGTGGAACCAGCCCTTCCTTTGGCAGAAGGCGATGTTCATGCGCTTGCTATGTCCAAAGCTGGCGTGCTATGGAGGGAACGGCAGACCCGCTAGTACAGTATTACAGTTGACTTCCTTGTATTGTCCCAGGATTCAGATCCCAGTTAAAAGTCCATGAGGCCTAGTCTTAGGGTCATTCGTCATTGTGCTGCCTGTTGTCTACTTCTTTTTTAAATGAATGTAGGCCTTGGAAAGGCTCTGGATTGATTATACTTTAGACTCAAAGTCTTTAGACCTGCCTAGCTACATAGATTTCTTTACACCATGTTCCTCCGTGAGTGTCTCTATTTCACTACGGGTCCAACCCAGGCAGAGGGAGTGCCCCATCTACGTGCTTTCTCGTTGATATGAAAAGATGACCTCTGAGGGGGAGAGTCTGGTCTTTATGGCTTATTCAATCTTTTGTGTCTCTGCTAAGATTGCCAATAAGGTGACCATTGTGATGGCAAAGAGCTTTAAAGGTCATGACCAAAGCAGCACAGCAGATCAGTGACACAGCTAGGAATAGAACCCAGGAGTCCTAGAGCAGAATAATAAATGCCATCTTACAAAATGTATCTAATGCTCGAGGTGTACCTCTGCTGGTATTAAACTCTGGCTCCTGAACAATGTTGCTTCCAAGTTATAAGACAGTGAAACTGAGAGCATCTGTCCCAGAACTTCCAGGCAAACGAAGACACCCTCAGGGATTTCTATCCATGCAAAATAAAGCACTGACGCAGGAAATAATTAAACAAAACTGAAAATGATTCCTCATCATTTTCCCACTCTCAATATGACTTCCAAATACAAAAATCTGAGATGTCCGAGTTCCATAATGTTCAAAACTACCAGTGCTAGGGCATGATGAACCATCCCACTGGATCTGATTGGGTGGACTTCTTGGAGCACTCTCTTTATGATAGTTTGAAATATGCTAAAAATGTCCACTGAGAGCAACACTGATATTACTCTGATTAATAAGATATTTTGAAGAATAATTCCTACCTAATCCAATGGAGAAGGAGTCGCCAAGGGGTTCCATTCGGACTGTGTCACTGATGTTATTAATAAAGCTCCTGATGATAAGTCTAGTGAAGTTAGTAATGCTTTTCTGAAGGTCACTGCAGTCAAGATTGAAGCCCCATTGATTCGGCGTTATTAAAAACTGCCATAGTGATGAGAATGGATCAGATGTTAATTATTATGTCACACAAAAATTGGATGGTTGGTGCTTTATTTAAACTTCAATATGGAGTACAGTACTACTGAGCTGAGATTTGCTCTGGGCTGTATGTGTCTACACCTGGGGTTTTTTTGATAGCCTTCATCATTAAATTTTGCTAATACCGTCTACCTGTACTAGCATAAAAATGATGTCTTATGTTTCCTGCACTAGATCATGAAACTGGCTGGGGCTATTACTTACAATTATTAGTTCTGTTGGTAAAATCTATAGGAATTTTGCTAATATTTTCAAGCCAGTGTCTTAAATACGCATTTAATATAGACTTAATGGTCCTGAAGCTGCTCTGATTTATGCGCCTATAAGAATGGCCATACTGGGTCAGGCCAACGGTCTCCCTCCAGAGCCTCTGGCTTTATCTTCCTTAAAGAAATACACTTCAAAAATATTTTTGCAGTGAAAATAAGTCAGAACAGCAGAGTAACTGATTGCCAGGGAATTATTGTAGAGTTGCTCTAGCATCCTCACAGGGCCAAACTTGGGGAAAGACAACGAATGGAATTGTATTCCCTTACTCCACGTCTGAGTTTGGCCCACAGCATACTTCAGATTCCACATACAGACACATAATTAAGGAAAGTTACGATGTTCCTCTTTTTTGAGTTGTTTTGTTGTTGGTGGTGGTTATTTAGCTGTACTATTCAAGGCAGTGTTGACTGTGAGCACTTCAAACAATAACCTTCTGAATGATTAAACACTGCGTCTTCTCCAATAATGGATTCCTCTTAGATAAAAATACATTCATATTTATGTAGGACAGAGGTTTCAAAATGCTTTTACGTTTGCATGGCAAGCTGGCACAGCCGCCATCTTATCACGATAAGGAGAATGAAGAAAGCCGCCTGTGCAGCAGCCTGGAGATATTTACAAACACACCCATGGAAATCCTGGCTGGGTTCATTACCCTGCTTGGGGCAATGAAAACAGTTAACATTAGAATGGGACAGTTACCTTAAATCAAAAGGGGGAACCTATTAAATCATTGCGGGACGAGGGGAGTGGTTTGTTTGTGGTAGCAAACATAACCCAAACAAATGAAAAAAGAGAAATTTCAAATTGTTATTTTTTGATGAAGGAATTGGTTTAACCAGTAGAGTATACAACTATTACTTGGGGAGGTAGTGTTGTCCAATGGAGTGTGCTTTAGATTGGCAATCAGGAGACTGGGTTTTAATGCCTGTTCTGTCACTGACCTGCCATGTGAGTTTACACAAGTCAATTCATCGCTCTGTGCCTCAGTTTCCCCTCCCACCCTGTGTCTGTCTTATCTGAACATATTGCAACATCTTCAGGGCAGTGTTTGTACGGCACACTGGGGTTCTGCTCTGTGTTGAGGCAAATACAGACCTGTGGATGGGCATATTTTAAATAAGTCTAAATAGATGCTTGGAATAAACGAATGCAATTGCAGAGCTGTGTCTCACTTAGACCTTATGATTAAGCCACCAGATTTGCAAAGGTGTTTAGGTGCCTAGAGACACAAATAGGAGCCTAGTGGGATTTACAGAAGCAGCTAAGCAAGTTCAGCACCTAGGCCAGATCATCAGTGGGGGCACCTCGCTCCTAAATCCCTTTGAGGACCTGGACCCTAATGCCTATTGGAAGTCAATGGGAGTTAGGTGCTTCACTCACTTGGGTGCCTTTGTGAACTCCAGTGTGCCTATCTGCACATGTAAATACCTTTGTCAATCTGGCCCTGAGGTTTTAGGTCACCTTATAGCTAATCTAGGGGAAATCATTTTTCCAATGACAATCCAGTACAGACCTTCAGCTGCTCTTAATAGTCTAAGTGGAATTCAATTCCAACCCCTTACTGAGACTCCCTGAATGATACGGAGAATGGGTGTAACTCAACCCTGTGGAGAGGACCAGAAGAACAAACTCTGCATCATTTAGGTCCCAGTGAAACCCATAAGAGATACACAGGCCTTGGGCTAGCCCTCTGCACAGAGGTGAATTTCATCCTCCTGTTGTGCACTCTTATTCTACAGCTGTTTGTGTCTCAGAGAAAAGGGCACCTAATGAACACACGTTGCTTCCGTTTTTAAATGCAGTTCCACACTACTGTGATTTCTGTTAGCAGGCAGTGCAGCTAGAGTGACTAGATCAGTCGTGGTATAATACCCAGGGCTGGAAGCTTTCCTCTCGCTGAGATGAGAGTAAGAATCCAACTCCCTGCAAGAATGTTTGCAGCTTTAAAATGATTTTCTACAGCAAGGGGGATGAGAAAGCCAACGTTAGCTTTCCCGATGGCGTTTTTCCAGCATAGTGTATCAAAACCCTTTAATATTAGAATAGCTTTATACTATCTCATCTACTCTACACGCATCATATCCTGTGCAGGTATATGTTTGTACTATGGGCGTGGGGAATAAAACCTAGCAGTCAATCAATGATATTTGACCTGATTCCTATTTACTATGTTCCCGGCATTTGAGGAATGGAGGGACAGGAAGGGCTACCGTGGTTTTGAGAAGAGCTGGATGGGAAACGTTTTTTCAGTCCCACGGGACTTTTCAAGGTTTTGGAAAATGTTCCCATCCCAAGTTGGGAGAAAAAGTGAAAACCTCAAAAAAAATTTGCAAACCAAAAAGCAGAAGAACGTTTGGATCAGGTCAATCTAAATCTTTTGTTTTGAATCTAACTTTTTTTTTATTATTTAAACTTTTCTTTTTACGACAAATGAATGTAAATTTCCAATGAAATGTCACTTCAAACCAAAAAAATGGAACAACTCAGTTTGAAAATGTCAAAACGTGACATTTCAATGACTTTCCACAAATATTTTGGAACGGGATCTTAGTTGAAACTGACCCTTCCACGAACAGCTTCAGTTTTGACAAATTGGTATTTCTGATGAAAAAAAAAACATTTTGTCCTAAGTTTCCCAACCAGCCTTAACGTTGAGTCTCCTTTGGGTTCCCTGGGCAAGGCCCTGTCCAGAAGTTCACTCAGTTTAAATTAGAGCCGCTCAGGGTGTCTATTTCCCGTGGCCTCTGGGGAGCGGAGAATAGTCATACTGCAGTACACTGCAAGCCAACCCAGAACATGCAGCTGACATGTCCCCAATCTACCCACTACGCCGGGTGCTGGGAGCAGGGCCAGTGTACAGCCATTTTGCCAGTTTTACACTTGCTGGGAGGCCCCCCTCTTCCCAGAGGGTCTTTTTGGTCAACTGTAAGGACCCCTTTATGCTGCAAAGTGGCACAAAGAGGCCCTAGAGTAACTGAGCATCAGGCCCATTATTTCCAGAACCGGTTTAACGGGGACAGCTGTCGGGATCACGAGACGTTTATACATCTAGCATGGCTATGGAGCTACCTCCTCTGGCACGATATGACCCGACTCTGATACAGATCAGCACCATACACATTTTATTTCTTTCGGTTAGCGGGAGCAATCACTCTTTCCTGGTGGCTTGGCTTTGCTCCCCCACTTGTGTGTTAAGCATGCATCCCAACCTCATGAAAACTGGAAATCTAGTGCATTCAATTAACCAGTAGATTGGAGTCATTTTAACCCCGTATTCATACCACGTAGGGCTGCCTCCTCATCAGATGTCCCAGGCTAAATCAGTACCAGTATTTGGAAGGGGGACCGCTAAAGGAAAACATTCCAAGACAAAAATGACTATGGAGGAAGTGGTTTAAGGCGATTCGCATGTAGCACCCCCTCAAGCGAGTACTGAACTAAGGTCCTATGTGGTGCTAGGAAGCATTGTCTAGGAAGACAGATGTAAAACTCAGATCCTGATCATTTGTGGTCTTTAAAGAGCCCGTGGCACTTTTTCTAAGAATGGAGTGGAGCCTACAACTGTGCCTTGGCCAAATTCCAAGCTGTGTAATTACATTGTCTCCCTAAATATCTCTTGCAGTTTCTATTAGCTATAGAAAGGCCTCAAGTAACAGAGCAGCACCAGTCAGTGGAGCTACGTTGGTTGTAATAAGAGGAGAATTTGGCACACTGGTCTTTTTCCCTTCCTGTCCTGAACCATTGTACACTGTTACTGGATAATTTTAAATTGCCTCTGCATTCTGTTCTGGAGAGGGCTGCATTTCAGCACTGAGCACAGTGATTGCTCTGCTGTCCATGAGCCGCTTGAAAAGTTGTTTGGGATTAAAAGTACTCCATAAACGTAAGATATTTTTGTTAAACTTCCAGTACTGTAGGTGACAAGTAACCTTAGTAATTCCCAAACCATCGCAAAATGTAGCGGCTGCAGAGAGACAAATTAGTCATTTTGTGCTCTAAATATTTAATGTCCGTGCTAAAAATGAAGACCTGGGGGAATGGCCTAGAGAAAAAGCATTAGAATGCAACGGAAGCCAAGGGGCCAGATGCTCAGCTGGTATAAATCAGCACGGTGGGAATGAAGTCTATGGCGTGAGGCCAATTGACTCCAGCCCGGGGTATCCAGAGCGTCCATAGTTGAACGACATGAAAGAAGGATCAGTGTGATCTTTTAAATATTTAAACTGAAAATCAACAGTGATTCTTCTTTAATTTTGGTACCGAGCAGATTTTAAAACTGAGGCAAGAAATCTGACTTCAAACATGTTGCCCCACTGACAGGTCTGAGGAAATGAAAGGAACAGCATGAGGTTTTTCTCCTCAACGTGGGAAAAGGGAGGTGGGGAGGGTCGTCTGGAAAGATAGGAAGCCAGGCCTTGCAAAAAGGAAAAAACAAAAACAAAAACTAACCAATACTGGCCATGCTGTGCCTTTAAGGAGATCAATGGAGCAGTCTTTTTGATGCAAGCTAATTGAGGCAGCAATAATATCTACAGGGACTGGAAAAACTAAGCCTCTCCGCTCTGATCAGAACTCTCTGCTCTTTCTGAGAGGAAGTGGGGCGAAACAGGATTTGCTCATGCGCTCACTTGCACCGTGGCCTTATCCCATGAGTATCAGACCCAGGCGTGTCTCCATGCTTAGTGCTGGGATTCCTGACTGGCACAAGTGCTCTGTCGCCCAAGCGCTTTCATTCATTTGATTAGCTACTTTTCTCCTGGCAGTTGAGGGGGCACTTGGCAGAACTGGCCCCTTGCTGCTGGAAAAGCTGAATAGAGGAGAGTAGGATTCTGGCAGGGACAAGAGGAACATGCCACTGTTCTAGCAAGGGCCTCATTGCTAGGCTCCATGGGTCCCAAGAAATGAGAAGGTTTATAGAAAGCTTAATTCTGATAGGCAAAGCAGAAAGGGAAGGGAATTTTCCGCTTGGCCTCTTGCTCCAGAGATAGCAGCTAGGAGGAGAGTGGAAAACGAACTGTGTATCTGTGGAAAAGATCTGACAGTACATTGCCTACTCCTTTGGATCTTGCTGCAGATCTTCGCGGTGAGGGCATGCCATGTACGTGAGGGCCAGGGCCGGCTCCAGGGGTTTTGCCACCCCAAGCAGCCAAAAAAAAAAAAAAAAAGCCGCGATCGCGATCTGCGGCAATTCAGCGGGAGATCCTTCGCTCCGAGCGGGAGTGAGGGACCCTCCGCCGAATTGCCGCCAAATCCCTGAAACTGCTGCCCCACTCCCGAGTTGCCGCCCCAAGCACCTGCTTGATAAGCTGGTGCCAGGAGCCGGCCCTGGTGAGGGCATGCCATGCTGAGGGGGCAAGAAGGAGGCGGGCGAAGTTAACAACTGTGTCCCATGGATTGTGATGCCTTCGGGAACAAGGTGCAGAGAGCTGCATTTTAATCAGAGCCAGTGCAAAGTGTGAATCAGGTCAGTCCCTAATCCCTCCACTTCAGGCCCCGGCTGCATGAACAGATTATCAACTTGCTGCACTTTAGCTGTGGTCCCCATTTGCTGACCATTCGGGAAGCAATGAAAAGACTTTCCAGCAAGAAGTACCGGTAATTAATGATTGAGGCAGCATTCAGAAGCAAATTGTGTGGGATTTTCAAAAGAGCCTCTCTCATTATCTTTGAAAAGTCATGGAAGATGAGAGAGGCGCCAGAAGACTGGAAAAGGGGAAATATAGTGCCAATCTTTAAAAAGGGAAATAAGGACAACCCGGGGAATGACAGACCAGTCAGCTTAACTTCAGTACCCGGAAAGATAATGGAGCAAATAATTAAGCAATCAATTTGCAAACGTCTAGAAGATAATAAGGGGATAAGTAACAGTCAGCATGGATTTGTCAAGTACAAATGGTGTCAAACCAACCTGATCGCTTTCTTTGACAGGGTAACAAGCCTTGTGGATGGGGGGAAGCGGTAGACATGGTATATCTTGACTTTGGTAAAGCTTTTGATACTGTGACCTTCTCATAAACAGCCTAGGGAAATGCAACCTAGATGGGGCTGCTATAAGGTGGGTGCAAAACTGTTTGGAAAACCGTTCCCAGAGAGTAGTTATCAGTGGTTCACAATCATGCTGGAAGGGCATAACGAGTGGGGTCCCACAGGGGTCGGTTCTGAGTCAGATTCTGTTCAGTATTTTCATCAATGATTTAGATAATGGCATAGAGAGTACACTTACAAAGTTTGCGGACGATACCAAGGGAGGGGTTGCAAGTGCTTTGGAGGATAGGATTAACATTGAAAATGATCTGGACAAACTGGAGAAATGATCTGAAGTAAGTAGGATGAAATTCAATAAGGACAAGTGCATATCCATTTAGGAAGGAACAATCAGTTGCACACATACAAAATCAGAAATGACTGCCTAAGAAGGAAAAGGGATCTGGGGGTCATAGTGGACCATAAGCTAAATATGAGTCAACGGTGTAACACTGTTGCAAAAAAAGCAAACATGATTCTGAGATGTATTAGCAGGAATGTTGTAAGCAAGACACAAGAAGTAATTTTTCCGCTCTACTCCGCACTGATTAGGCCTCAACTGGAGTATTATGTCCAGTTCTGGGCACCACATTTCAGGAAGGATGGGGACCAATTGGATAGAGTCCAGAGAAGAGCGATCAAAATGATTAAAGGTCTAGAAAACACGACTTATGAGGGAAGATTGAAAAAGTTGTGCTTGTTTAGTCTGGAAAAGAGAAGACTGAGAGGGGACATGATAACAGTTTTCAAGTACATAAAAGGTTGTTACAAGGAGGAGGGACAAAAATTGTTTTTCTTAACCTCTGAGGCTAGGACAAGAAGCAATGGGCTTAAATTGCAGCAAGGGAAGTTTAGGTTGGACGTTAAGAAAAACTTCCTAATTGTCAGGGTGGTTAAGCACTAGAATAAATTGCCTAGGGAGGTGGTGGAATCTCCATCACTGGGGATTTTTAAGAGCAAGTTGGACAAACACCTGTCAGGGATGGTCTAGATCATACTTAGTCCTGCCATGAGGCAGGGGACTGGACTAGACGACCTCTCGAGGTCCCTTCCAGTCCTGTGATTCTATGATATAAGACCATTAGCGTCACTCCAAGTCACTTAGGTGTTTTTGAAAATTCTATCCATTGCCAACTTCCTGTAAGGGACAGGAAATGAGATGGGCTTTTGACATGCATTAGGGGTGATATAGGATTAATATTCCACCTCTACTCCCCTGACCCTATGCTAGACCTCTTCCTAGACAGATACAGCTTATTTTATTCTATCCAGAGACATCAGGGGTTTTGCCAAGGTGAGGGGGCACTTGAAAATAAAATGATCCATCTTATGAATCAAAATAATGCCTTCTGTCAATTTTGAAGATTTTGTTGTTGTTGTTGCAGTGCTGTCTTCATCCGTTTTATCGGTGGGGGGGGAAGCAAGGCACAGACTATGCTGATTGTAAAGACAAATGAATAATAATAATAATAAATCAAACCAATTAAGAGACAAAAGGGAAATGGCTAGGTCTTACCAGTTCTCGGCTGGGACCCACTATTAATATCAGACTAAGAGTCGACTCCAGTCAAAAATATTTCCTTTCTGTACTGTCCTTGCCCTTAGAGAAGAACCTTGTCTATCTGCTCTGCCGGGTTGGAGGGCTGTGCCGGTGTTGAAGCGCTCCCTCTTGAAATCACAAGCCTTTTGCTTTTAACGTCAATCAGTTGAAAATGAAGGGCTGTGTATTTAACCCTGGGATCTAATTTTGTGCCTGCAAGGAACTGTGGGTGCAATTAAAATGTGGGTATAAATGAGAGCATTTACATATCTAACTGCCTGCTCACACGTGGTGGGCTAGACCCTGATTTAGTAAAGCGCTTACGCACCTGTTTAACTTAATTACATACTTCAGTTTCATTGAAGTCAATGGGTTAAAGTTAAGCAATGCTTAAGTGCTTTGCTGATTTGGGGTATATGTGTTATCACCCATGCAAGTGACTACGGGTGCAAAATTAGACACCAAAAAAACCCAAACAGATCTGAAAAGTCTATTTTTTGTATTATTCTTATTAACGACCACATCCTATGGGTGGGATTTTCAAAATCGGCTCCCACTGACATCAATTTACTATTGGCTTCAGTTGGAACAGGGTTAGACCAAGGCTGACTCCTTTTGAAAATCTCACCCTACATTTTCATACTCTGAACTATGACGTGGTCCAGTTTGAATGAATGATGCCGTAACAACTGATGATTTATTGTATTCATATAATATTGGATAGCCCAAAGAATTCCAAAGTACTTTAGAATGCCATCTAGGCAGGTGTCATTTCCAACAACAAAGTTGTTCAGCCACCATGTGGTGAGGCTGTTCAACAGGACACAGCAGCATTACACAACAGTGTAGGCTATAAAGACGACTGAATCCATTCGGAACTGCAGGAAGAACTTGGGGCCTCATAATGAAATTGCTCTAGTTGGAAGAACTGTTGTACTTGCAAAAAGTGTCATGGAATGTTTAGTTACCATCGGCAGACAGGATCTTGGGGATATGTCTCATGCCAAAGATGACAACTTGCAGCATGGTGCCAGCTAGTGTCTATCATTGGTTCAGTGCTGTCTCAGTGTGCTGTCTCAGGGGGAAGAGTGGTACCTACCGAATACCAACACCACTGCCTGGAGTGGACCACAAATCCACATATACTGCTCTTTTCTGGCAGAGGGAAGGCGAGCCATCCCTTTAGCTTCACCCCATTCTCTTCTATGTGATTTCATTATTTCAAGCTTTGCAACAGTGGGTTCATTACAAGGTAGCAGCTCCAGATCCCTAAAGTCCCATCTTCCTCGCCTCATTCCTTCCCCATCCCCCAAGAGCTCTCTCTTTCATTAAACTATCCACCCTGAAATATCTCCTGCATGTAAAGGGGAGGCTGCAAAACTTCAGTCCTTTCATTTCCCGCTTTGCCAATAAACTTGCCAAGGGTTTATGCTTCTCCCCTCCTCTCTATGTTTAGTGACCACAAGTGGAGAGACTATTTTGCACAGTTAGCGCCTGACCAGCTAGCAAAAGAGATTGGCTAACAAGCATAACTCTGCTTACTGAATACTTGAGATATAGTGAATACCCAGAGCACCATGAATCGAACCCCGAAGGAAACATGATAAACTGCATGACTCTCAAGTCATATTCAAGAAGTACTCCCAAGTCAGCAAGCACTTGGATAGGCAAATCCCTGCCAAGAATTCACTCCTACCGCCAGGTGTATTGTATTTTCCATTTACGGCACAGAGAGATCTCACCCGGGTTGTTGCTGAAACTGGCGCTGTTGTTCATTGCACAGGGCAGACGCCCTTGGGCCAGATTGTGATCGTTCTATACTGGTGGAATTCCCGAATAATTCAGTGGAGTTACTCCAGATTCAAACTGCTATAAATAAGGCAGAGGAGAAGACAACCCTTTATCTCAAAACTTGCCGGGAAAGCACCCTGCACCTCATAGCTATCTGGATAATGAATAAGTAATCAACGATGCTGGATGCAGACAG
The DNA here is from genome assembly GCF_016161935.1 of Mauremys reevesii. Taxonomy (NCBI): domain Eukaryota; kingdom Metazoa; phylum Chordata; order Testudines; family Geoemydidae; genus Mauremys; species Mauremys reevesii. The sequence continues at coordinate 10,534,457 of NC_052638.1, read as the reverse complement.
GTTAATTCCTCACACAGCATTGGAGCAAGCAAGAAACAATTCCTATGCAAACCTGAGCCAACAGTGCTCATTTTGCAAGTCTGTTGCTCATGTCGTATTGATTGCAAGTGGGGTATAAAGTAAAGACTTTAGTCAAATAAAATGCTTTAACATCAGGCAACATATTGACTTCAAAGCTCTTCATCATCAGAAAGAGCCTGTGGGGAAAAGGAGAGGGAGAGCAGGACTCCGGAACAGCAGTAAAGTGAGAAGAGTTAATGGGGAGATTTTCGGCAGAAGGAACAAACGGAGAGGAAGGAAGAAGAGGACATGGAGCCAGGCAGAAAGAGAAGTGTCCCAAGCTGTTCACCTGAGCGGGAAGTGTCACCTTGCCCCAGGTTGGAGCTTGCCTCAGTCTAAGGGCCTGATCTGAAAGTCCTTCAGATCAGGGCCTAAATGCTCCCTTCCGAAACAGGATGTAAAAGGCTTGACAGCTCGCTCTGCTTTGAAGGAAACGTGGCTGTGACACTTTCTGGAGGTCCTGCAATGTGAGTGAAAGAGCCTGGGGAGACTGCAGGCGAAATTCTCCTCGTGCACTGGTGCGAGCCTTTCACGTCGAGTCTGATCTCCAGGAAGGACGAGATCAAGGGCCTGATTCTCCATTGCACTCTCCCTTGTGACCAATGCAGTGCCAAGTGGGCGTAGAATGCGGCCGTTCGGATTACTGCACACCCGCTTTGCCCAGGGGTAAATGACTAGAGGATGTGCAGGGCAACAGAGAAACAGGTCCTGTGAGCAGAGAGGCAAAGAAAGGGACAAGGAACGCTCCCTCACCCTAAGTATCCAGGCAGCGGCTGGACAAAATGGCTGCCAAGGTGCTCTCCAGCATGCACGACTGTGTGAAACGACTGTTATTGCTGGCACTAGGTGCACAAAAGGAGGGAGCGAGGGGAAGAAGAGTTGGAAAAGGAAGGGGGTGGGCTCAACCCACACCCTGTTTTCTCTGTGCCTGAGACCCAGACTCCTCTGCCAGAGCAGCCAAGCTCCAAAGCCTTGCAAAATCAAGCCGTGCTTTCAGGTAAAGCGTGGCAGGCCTGGCTTCAGCACAGACCATTCGCCCTGGTCCAGCAAGGTTTCAATTCACCCCATGACGCATAGACAATATCTACACTGGGGCTGGAGGTGTGACGTCCAGCTCGGGTCGATACACTCACGCTCACTTTGATGGAGCTACCACACTTAAAAAATAGCAGCAGGAGAGGCTAGCTGCCCCGAGGACGAGCCCGTCTGACAGCCGAGGTACGCACTCGGTGCAGCTGGCCCATCCTTCCACTCGTGCTGCTGTTTTTAGCATGCTAGCTCAGTCAAACCTAATGCGTGTACATCTACCGAGCTGGAAATCACTCCTCCAGCTCCAGTGGCGACGTGCCTGAAGACAGACCGAGGGAGGATTTTTCCAGCCAGATATTTCAGGTGTAACATTCTGCCTAACCCCTGGGAGCCTAATTAAGCCGGGGGAGGAGCATGTTGTGGGAAAGGCTTGAGAGATTCATCCCGTGAGGAGGAAGGACCGTGCCTCCCATTTGGACTTCCTGTGATATGTAATTAACAAGGCCGCTCTTTAATTGATGGGTATGTTGGTGGGGGCCTGGAATGATTTAAAATCAAGGGAATGCTGCAGTCCTGTCTGACTAGCTCCCAGGAGGGCTGCTGACTTGGCCAATGCATTGTTTTTAACTAGCTGGGCTCTCTAAGCACTGTAGTTTTTAAAAAAAAATAGCTGATTTGTGCAAGCTTATTACCCTCTCCTGATTCCATCAAGTCAATGGGAGCTGGGCCATGCATTTCAATGGGCGTAGGGTTGTGCCTACCTTTGCTTTCGTGTGCTCTGTGCAGCTAATCTTGGCTCAATTCGCTTTTCTCTTTCCTGGCCCAAAAAATCCCCTTCTTCCCTCCCCTCCCAGCACCCTCCCTGCCTGATTTTTTGTTGTTGTGGCTCTATTCATTTTCCATAGGCTGCCTTCATTGTCGTGGCCTTTCGCAGCTAGGAGACAAGATGTTGCCTTGGTAACCAAGCCCCTTAGATATTTGGAGTCTCTGGGATCACTGCATCTGCTCCTGAGTACTTCTAGGTTATTTTTATTAGCCAGACAAAGATGCAGCAGGCTGGTAGCTAATGGAGAAAGTAGCCATGGGAGATGGAGGGGAGGAGTGTGTGTCTTTCTGGCACCATGCACTCCCAGTGAGCATTCCTCCCCACCACCCTTTCAATGTGCCGCTGACTTAATGTCTGCACAAGAAATTGCATCTCCCGAGAATACGACTCACAGCCGGGTGTTACTGGGAGCTGAACAGAGAGTGATTAGAAACTGAGACATTGTATGCAAGGGAGAGAGGCAAATCACCTCAGTGGATCAGGAGCCAAATTAGCAATCAGGGTTACCCAAAAGAGCCACAGCAGTGTGAACTCATTGTTTCCTTTGCTATAGTACTATAGATTCTTATTTAAACAGTGGGAGGGGGGAAATATTTAGTATATATTATTATTCTCACAGCAAAATGACAGACCAACCGTTATTATTTTATCAACTAGAATTGGTTGATAACATAGTAAAAGCCTCCTGATTGGTTAATAACTTAGATGGGTTAATTATTAAATCACACAGTGTTTGAATATCATGTGCTGCAAAGAGCCGCAGGAGACACATTCATGAGCCACGGTCTGAGTATCACGGCTATACAGCGCAGCTCTGTTATCTTCTAAGCAACAGAGCTAGCCACACAAGAAACATGGGCCTCGTTCTCCTCTCCGTTATGCTGAGCTTGCAGCTGTGTAATTCTGCCGTCTTCAGTGAGGCTGCTCCTGATTTACGCCTGTGTGGAAGTGAGAAGAGACTCGGGACCCATGTGTTTGTTAGCGTGCAGGGGTTTGGAACATTCTGCTGTCCTGTCTCAGCAATCCTGACTGCGGCTAGTGGTCTCCCACACTGAGAGAGAGCAAAAACCAAACTGGGGCTCAGGAGAAGAGACGGGGAGAAGCTGGGAAGAGGTGGAGGGGAAGGAGAGGGGGAAATGGAGTGGAATAGGAGGAGGGGATGAGTAGGGGGGAAGAAAAGAAGAAGAGGTGTCAGAGACAGGAGGGAGGAAGAGTGTCACGATTAGATCAGGACAAAAAAAAATTTCACCAAAAATTGCTTTTTTCAGGGCACTGGAACTATTCACAAATTTGGCTTAAAAAATGTCATTTCAAATCAACATTCAAAATGTTTTGTTTGACCCAAAATGACATTTTTTCAGTGGTTCATTTCTGATAAAAACTTTTTTTAAAAAAAGCAATTTTGTCTGGAAACTAACCAATTTTATTATTATTGTTATTATTATTAGTGTTTATTTTTATTTTTCAGTTTGGCCACCCAACTGAAAAATCATCTATTCATTCAGCTTTAGTCAGATGATCTGGCTTCTGTTGTGGTTTCCCAAACATAAAGAACAGATACCTTCAGTCAGAACATACTTTGTTTTAGTTTAAGATAACAACAGCAAGGAGACTGTCCATGAGCGGGTGTGTCTGACAATCTGCAGCAAATGGAACACAAAGATGGATGCCGGCCTCAGTGCTTAGCAGTTGTAAAAGATGCACTACAGAAAAAACAAAGACCGTGCAGTGATGTAGTAAATAAACCACAGCTGAGATTTCCAAAGCTGTGTGGGTGATTTTGACGCCCAGTTCCCATTAACTTTGGGGGGTGGGATAGCTCAGTGGTTTGAGCATTGGCCTACTAAACCCAGCATTGAGAACTCAATCCTTGAGGGGGCCACTTAGGGATATGGGGCAAAATCAGTACCTGGTCCTCCTGGTGAAGGCAGAGGGCTGGACTCAATGACCTTTCAGGGTCCCTTCCAGTTCTGTGAGATAGATATCTCTATATATAATTATAATAATATAATATAACTTCAATGGAAATTGGGTGTCCAAATCCATGAGATAACTCTATCTCAGCTTGGCAGTTCTACTGTGTATCACCAGGCAAGATGTTCGGACACTATAGTGATGAGGCTTGTAAAAGATGATAGATTAAAAATCAGTTCTTGTTTTGGAGATAACTCATAGAACCATGGGCTCCTTTCAGCATTAAGCACAGCTCATTTGGTTTTACAGTGTTCCCCTACATTTGCCTAGGAGAAGCAGAAAGGCTTTGAAGGCGTTCTGTATTTGACATGCATTATGTCACACCAACCTGAGAGCAGTGTGAATCGGGCGAGAGATGTGAATTGGACCAGGCTACTCAAGAGCACTTTGTCACACCACATTTGGATTTATGACTGTGGCATTCGGAATATTGGCCTGGCTGGAATATAGCCAGTCTCCTCCCATTTACCTCTCTTCCCTGTCAGTGTGCTTAGCCATTCCAAACCATTCTAGCCTCTCCTCAGATTCCCCTTCCTAGAGCACTCTCGTAGAGTTGCTCGGTATCACTAGAGCCAGAGGCACAGCTTCTCGGAGGCAGTGTGATCTAGTAACTGGGTCACTGGCCTAGAACTCAGGAGCTATGGGCTCTATTCCTGTCTCTGCCACTAGCCTGCTGGGAGATCTTGGGCAAGTCACTTCCCCTTTTGATGCCTCAGTTTCTCCATCTGTAAAATGGGGACTGATGCTGAGCACTTTGTAAAGCATGTTGAGACCTATGGATGAAATGTGCTACATGTAGAAGCTAGTTATTATTATTACAATCTCGAGAGACTTCTACAGTCGATTACTTATTGTGCTTCCCTTTAAATATCAGACACCTGTAAAAAGAGTGAGTGATTTGCAAATTTAAAAAAAAACTGCTCTCGCCTTTTAACACTGTCGCAACTGGTCTTCCCAGCTACCTATTTGTGCTGCCATTATTCTGTTACTGGTGCATTGCCATCCATGGATTGCTAGGGCCTGAGCTGTGGGTAACATTCTCAAAAAGCACCTATGTGACTTAGGAGCCTCAGTCCCATTTTCTAAACTGACTTGAGGACTTGTTGGCCAGATTTTTAGAAATTAGCATATTCAGTGCTGAGCACTGAAAGATGTGGCCCTCAGTGTGCTGCACAAAAAATCATAATAATGGGCTGTAGCCTCAGATGGTGTTAATTATAGAACTCGGTTTCTCGCACTGAAAATTATTCTGTCAGCTGATCTGTCCGTGTAATAGATCATGTATATAGCAGGGCTTCGTTACCTACACAGTGTTGGAAAATGGCTTTAAAGAGAATGGGATTGGCTGATCGGTTTTTAGGATTTCTGTATCTGTGCAAAAAAGGGGATGATTATTCTTTGCCTCAGTGATTGTAGCAGTTTGGTTTTTAAAGGAGCTGAAAGGCAGCTTTGTTTGAAGTCATAATCAAAAACTACAATTCTGATCTCACTTATTCCAGAGTAAAACAGAAGTAAATCCACTGAAGTAACTCCAGTTACACTGGTATAAAACTGCTCTAAGTGGGACCAGAATCAGATCTGTAATAGTTATTAAGGGGACATTATTAGCTAAGGTCTGTGTCTCTGTTACAAAGATGATTTTCATTAAATACTCTACAGAGTGTAAGATTGCATCCATTGACTGCTACAAAATCATCTTAAGGATTCACCAGACAAGCTAAGATAACTTGACTATTGCTGAACAAAGAGAGAGCAACAGAAACATCTTCCACTCCTCAAAATTATCATATCAATGTGGCTGCTCGCTGGAAAGAACTGATTTCATATTCCAATATATGTCCAAAGGGGCTCACTCAAAAATCCCTCTTCCCCTTATCTTCAAATAAACCCTGTGTAGCAGGAGTGAGTGTCATTGTAGGCAGGAAGGGAAAGGCACCGGGGGAGCGGACCTATTCATTTGTTTTCCCATTTAAACAAAAAGGTCTCTCATTGCTATAAACAAGCAGCCCAGCCGGGCAAGCACATTTAATTTCATCAAGAAAAAGCTGTGCAAAGCAAACGTTCAAGTGATGTAGTTAAGCACTCAAAAGTCATATGGAACCTTAACTCTGCCCTCTTGGAAGTATGCATTGTTATTAACTATTATTATTACAGATGTTTGTATTACCATAGTGCCTAGCACACGTCGTGAGCCAGGACCCCAGTGTGCTAGGTGCTGTGCAAACAGAGAACAAAAAAAAAGACAGTTCCTGCCCCTAATCTACGAACTAGAGAAGAGACAACAGATGGATACAGAGAGATGGGGAATACACGTAAACAATGAGTCAATACTGGTCAGCATGCTTATTGGACAGACATGCATGTGCAGTGTGGGAGATGCCTCCAGGAATCCCAGCTCCCCAGAGGTGCACAGCATCCCACGGGGAATAAAGACAAGCGGTGGCCATAGCCCAGCCCCCAGCCAGCAAGACAGCTTGAGTGACGAAGTAAGATGTACGCGCTGCCCCGGGTAGCTCAGGGGGAGGAAGTGGCGTTCCACACGGCCCTTAATGCTTGGCCCTGCCTCCATGGCTCAAGTGAGCCCTTTAAGTGCACGATCACATCCTTGGTTCACAAATACTCTGTTATCATATCCTATAGTGCGAGACACACACATTGCGTGTTCTCATTCTGCGCACGAGACAAACCAAACCCCCCCAGACTGTTTTTCGTGACCTATGCACGGCAAAGCACTTTCCCATCACAGTACGGCATGATTAGAACGACGCGGACTGAACATCTGCTGGCACACGTAGGCCGGTTATCTTCACAGCTACCCCTCTTGTGCCTTGAGCTGCACCAAGGAAGGCTGTGCTGTGCACATGTGTGTAAGGGAATCACAACTGCCCGCCTCCTTCCCGGATTTGCACTGGAGGAGGCTGTGCTGCTGGTGAGAAAGGAAATGTAGAACACTTGGCTGCTGACTCGGGGCCGGATTATGGCTGGTGCTTAATGAAAGGCATCTCCAGCTTGTGCAGGCCATGCAAAGGCCGGGCAGAATTCCAGTCCCTCTGCTCAGGAAAGCACCGTACTTCCCAGGGGGCATCCCAAAGGGAGCAGAGGGGAGGTAGAGCTATGGGGCCACCCACCTGAAACACTAGCAAGCAGAGCTCCACCCCTCTGCACTCCTGAGAGCACCTGAAGGCATTCTGGATCCTTGAGTCCCCGTTCTCCCCGAGGGAGTGCCACCCCACACCTCTCCTACTCTGGGCTGTGCCCAAATGGCCCCCTCGGTCCCTGCATTATTCAAATGCACCCTGTAGCATGGAGAGAAGAGAATGGATCATAGGAAAAGTCTGAGGGCCATTGATACTGGTGTAAAGCTGGAGTCCCTCCACGGAATTCTACTGACTTACTCCAGATTTACACCAGTGTCACTGAGAGTAGATTTTGATTCTCCACTGGAGTCAACTGGCATAGTTTTGGTGATTGCAACAGAGTGACACCAATTTATACCAGCTGACAGTGTGGCTCTAAATGCATAAATATGTCCTGGACTCTTATGACAATGAAAATAACAGAAGCTCCAAATCTCCTGTGCACATACAGCAAGTGAGCTTCAAAGACTCATAACTCAGTCAAATCAAAGCCAGTTTTCACCAAACACTCCAAGGCATTTCTCCTTCATGAGATCTGTTTCTCAGCCAAATTTCAGCGTTTTGCCATCAGCCATTTAGGCACCAGGACCACAGGTGCTGGAACTAAGGGTGCTGCCGCAGCCCCTGGCTTGAAGTGGTTTCCATCAGATACCGGGTTTGCAGTTTTGTTCAATGACTCCACCCGCACTACACAAATTGTTCCAGCACCGCTGACCGGGACTATATGAAAACAAATGTCACGTAATTTTTTTTATAAAAGGAGGAAATGGCTGAATTGTTTTTGCTCAAACTTTCCACACAAAACAAATTCCAACTTCTGGCCCAGACCAAGCCAGAAAGTGACACTTTTCTAAAAAAAAATGTAATCAACTGAAATTGGGGCTGGAGCAGAAACCATTGTAGATTCTTCATTTTAAGGTTCTAAGGGACCCATATGATCATCTTCCTGCATAATACAGGCCAAAGAACCAAGCCAGTATTTTCTGCATCAGACTCATAACTTCCAGTTGGACTACAGCATATCTTTTAGAAAGACATCCAGTCTTAAAGACTTCCAGTGATGAAGAATTCACCACAACTCTAGGTAAATTGTTCCAATGGTGAATAATCCGCTGTTAAAAATTTGTATTTTTATTTTTAGTCTGAATTTGTCCAGCTTCCGCTTCCTGTCATTAGGTCTTGCAGTGCTTGGTAAAGGCAGTTTTGCTGATGCTGCGGCTGCTCCTGCTATAATATTTTTTAAATATTCTAAAACAGTAATAGCGTCAAACAACCTTGTTTTGAAGCTTCAATTCATGGCATGCAAAACTCTTCCACGCCTCTGGTTTTTGCTTAAGAAATGTTAGTGAACAACAAATGAGTTCTGACTTCAATAAGACAATGACATGATGGGGTCAGCCCAACACTCTGGGCACCGCATAATACAGAAAGGTGTCACTTCAGACCCCAAGCTCAATTTCTCCCACACTCTAAGAGCTGGCAACTGTGACCAGGGCTGACTCAGGCTTTTTTGCCACCCCAAGCGGCGAAGTAAAAAAAAAAAAGCCGCGTTCGGTGGCAGTTCAAACACGCCGCTTCATTCCTGGGCGGCAGTTCGGCGGCGGGTCCTTCGCTCAGAGAGGGACTAAGGGACCTGCCGCCGAATTGCCGCCGAAGACCCGGACGTGCCACCCCTTCCCGTTGGCCGCCCCAAGCACCTGCTTCATTCGCTGGTGCCTGGAGCCGGCCCTGGCTGTGACTGGAAGGAGCAGCTTCTGTCACTTTTAAGTGTCCTTTCTGCAGCCAATACAGGCCAGTCTTTGGAGGCAACTATGTTCATCCTTCCCTGATGAGGACAGGTCAGCCTAAAGTGGGGGAGTTCACGGGGGGTTCATTTAGGGCTACGGGAGACTTTCAGTCCCTCCAGAAAGATCCTGCTGGACTTACTGCAGTCATTGTCAAAGCCTGGAATGACTCATGATACAGCATTCGATTCTCATTTCTTTGTTTATGTCTCTGCTAATGTATGGTAGAGATTGGGCTAAGTATTCAAGTGGGCGGTGCCCACAACTGGGGACAGATTTCAAGAGAGCTCAGTACCCAGTAGTGACCACTATGACAATTATGGCCAGTTTTTCAAAATTGCTCTGCACATATGGAGCACATTTGAATATTTGGCCAATGACTTAGATACCAAAGAAGGAACTGAGCTTTTATGAAAATCTGGTATTTGACTGTGGGTGCTGAGCCCTCTGGAAATTCCATAGGGATCAGAATATTATTTGACTGAGTTACTTACTATAAGTAGGTAACCATTAAACTAAACCTTTTCTGAAGTGGTTAAGAAGGATCTTTAATGTTGGAGGGAGAGCTGAACTGACTCAGCCCCTTACCTGTAGCTTAATACTAAGCTCCAGTATTTCATCAAGGGAAATCTTGAAAAAGTTAACAAGGAATGAGGACAAGAAATACAGATGTGGTTTCTGGAAATAGGTAGCAATGCTGTTCATCTCAGAGTCCCTAGAACGACTCCATCTGTTTTACTGTCCTCTGTGCACAAAAGGATCGGCACTCATTCTTATTTGGCAATTGTGAGTAGAACCCTAAGCAGAGTTTTCACAGGAGAGCCTAGGGCAGGGGAAAAGGCTGAGAAGAAAGCTCTGTCGGGAACCCATTGAACAGTGTCAAACCTTCTTATCAGGTCCAAAGTGTGTTTTGAGATGGAGGGGGTGAATTTAATATGGTAAAGGGAATCAATAACAGGCATTTAGGGGAGGAGGATTATTATAATAATAAGCTAGCGTCCTACCCACTGATCTCATGTGCAGACACAGACAATGCCACTCCAGAATGAGTCTTTCCCGTCCCAGAGTTACATTACTAATATAGAAGCAGCAAAGAATCCTGTGGCACCTTATAGACTAACAGACGTTTTGCAGCATGAGCTTTCGTGGGTGAATACCCACTTCTTGCATCCGAAGAAATGGGTATTCACCCACGAAAGCTCATGCTGCAAAACGTCTGTTAGTCTATAAGGTGCCACAGGATTCTTTGCTGCTTCTACAGAACCAGACTAACACAGCTACCCCTCTGATACATTACTAATATACATTCTTCTTCATGGTTAGCCAGCCAAAGAAGCACTAATTAAAGTATTCAGCTTTGTTCATTTTTGCTCTGTAATGATTAGATTGGCCATTACTGGCAGTTCCCTTTCCCTCTGGCTGCCCACTGGGTGGGTAAATTTATTCAGCTCTTCGTTTATTTCTTAGAAATGTCTTTTCTTGTTCTCCTCCTTCACCTTCCGAGGGCCTGATTGTTATCTAACTTGCGCCAGTATTACACCAATGTAAATCCATTGACTCTAATGGAGTTATTCCTGCTTCACACTGGTATAAATTGGAGGAGAATCAAGCCCATTATATTTAAATATGATGATGAGTCCATTTCAGACAGAAACCTTATAGCAAGAGACTCAAGGAGCTCAATCTATTTAGCCTCACAAAGAGAAGGTTAAGGGGAGACTTTATGGCAGGTTATAATGTACCCACGTGGCAAACAAAAAAAAACAAAGCTATGACAAGCTCCAGTAGTTGGAAGTTGAAGCTAGACAAAGTCACACTGGAAATAAGGCACAAATTTTTAACAGTGAAAGTAATTAACTATTGAAACAACTTACCAAGGGTTGTGGGGGATTCTCCATCGCTGGAAGTGTTGAAATCAAGATCGGATGGTCTTCTAAAAGTTCTAGCTTGAACATGAATTAATTAATTAATGCTGGGAAGTTCTGCAGCCTGTGTTATGCAGGAATCCAGACTAGGTGATCAAGTGGTCGTTTCTGGCTTTATAGTCTATGACATTAAAGATAGTGAGGCACTCACTTCCTATGATGATGAGGACCATATAAGTACCATAGGCCAATAGACAAGATTCCAACTCCGCTAAAAGTATTTCAGCAATCATGTCCTTCAAATCACAACATGGATCCCATCCACTTTCCTATGCTACTACCAGTCCTTTAGCTTCCATGTTATACCATTAACCAACCAGATCTCAGTAGGAATTTCTTGCTATGTCTGAATGATACCGACAGCAGTTCATTTAGGGTTTGATTTGGATTTTTCAATCAGAAAAAAATCAAAGTATCTTTTTGCTCCTTCCTGCACAAACATGGGAAAGAAGATTACAAGAAGATAAGTAGTCACATACTAGCACTTGAAATTATTTCCAAACCAGAGGAGAGCATTATGGGAAAATGAACACACATTATTTTTAAGGAAAATCAATAACTTATCGAGCCGATGCCCGGTTATTCATTTTGTCAGCGTTCTCTGGATGTGCAATACAACTTCTGTAGCATGTTTATTGGCCTGGCAACTGAATTAAATGGGGATCAGATGATACACTCCTAGGAAGAAGTAAAGGGCCAGGGGGTGGCAGAGGAAGATTAAAATTAGAATGGACATGAAAGCAAGAGTGCAAGGAATGAAAATGTTAACAACTGCAGTGGATGCCATTAAAAAGACAACATCCACCAACAGTTACCACACCAGAGTGCCTGAGCTAATTGCATTTATTTCCACTAACTACTGTACCTGTCTGCATCTTTGGTATTTGTAATGTGCCTATGGCCTTATTGTGGAATCTTAGATGCCATGGTATGGGAAGTAATGGTACATGTTAGTGGTTTAATGGGGTCCACTTTCTAGCACAGAATTTGGATCATTTTAAGATAACCATGTACAGTTGCCTAATAAGTGAGTACAACTTTTGCTGCTCCAATCACACGAGGTACCTTAACTTCAGCTTAAACACAGACCACAAAGTCCCTTTTAGTGGGGGACTTAATGTTGCTGTTGTAAGATTTAGATTAACTGTTGTTCAGGGAATGGTCCCCTCCTTCTGACCAGTGGCAGGAGGTGAAGCCCTAGAGATTTTCAGTGGGGTTTTTGGCCCTCAATTCACCATCCAAACCGCAGGCTGCTGGGACTGTAGTGAGCTCTTAAGGCCCCATGAAGACCTTGCTGGCCAACTCTCAAAGGTACTTTGCTTGCACTAATGTAGAGCTGGATAAAACTTTAGAGCCCTCTACAATTTACACCCCTCTACTCCAGGCACAGCCTGCAGGGACCAGGTTTCCCATGCCCCAGTGCAACTGGCATGGACTCCAGGACCAAGGTAGGTTACCCAGGGCCAGGGTGACCAGGCAGCAAATGTGAAAAATCGTGACAGGGTGGAGGGGTAATAGGAGCCTGTATAAGAAAAAGATCCAAAAATCAGGACTGTCCCTATAAAATCAGGACATCTGGTCACCCTACCCAGGGCACCAAGCTTATTTTCTTCTGCCAAATCCCACCTGACCCAAAGTTCACCAGCCACCGTTGCCTCTGACCATGCTGTCCTTGTGATAGCACAAGGCCTCTTCTTTACTCAGATCTCTCCTCCAGCAAGATGGCGCCTGGGCCACCACATTGGCGAGCCCAGCCTATCAAAAGGCATACCCATCTCTCTTTGTGATCTCCATTACTTGTGTAAATCTGCTCTGGTGCATCCCTGTTAGAGAAAGAGAGTCTTCCTCCTTCACTCAGGGTAAAATAAACTCTGGGTTCCGTTTCAGATCATGGTTGCCTTTATCTCCTACAGCTACATAATGACATGGTTATAGGGGTGTGGGAGAAACACAATTACAGTAGGTTACAGGCCCTTTGTGTCTGAAATTCTTTGATACTGTTTGTGTGCCAGAAGGATAAATAATAAATCCATGGAATGGCATCAAAGATATCCAAACACAAAGGGCCCATTAGCTACTTCTGCCTCTCCTTCCTCACCTGCTATAAAAACAACATCTCTGTCTGTCTGTCTTATTTTATGGACTGTCCCATTATCTAATATTGAAGCTGAAATCCGGTTGTGCCTTGCCTTAGACAAGTGTGGTTATATGGAATGCTATTTGTCAATAACCGTGTGATTCTCCTGCAATCCAATTCCAAATGCCTGCCATGAGCAGCAGTGGATGCCACATCCCTTGAGTTATTTACAATTAGCCTGGACGAAGCAGTGGAGAATGTACTATAGGGAACAATCCTACACTGACTGCAGGAGGTGAGTTGGGGGGGGTTAGATTTTTTCATTTCTGATCTGTATGATTCTTATGGAAGACACAACAGTAGAAAAGGGATTAGAATGAAGGGGGAAGTGCTCTGCACAGCACACCAAGATACCTGTTAAAAAGAAAAAGGGCACAGCCCCTAAGGGTATGTCTTCCCCGCAGCGCTAACTTTGGGTGATCAGCCCTTGGTCTGAGCTCCCAGGTTAGCCAGGCCTGTGTCCTCACTGGTGCTGCGCTCCCTCATGGATGTCGCTAGGACTTCTGGGGACACATCCCATGGTTCTTTGTGCTGCAATAAGTCGAGCCGCTCTGTGATTCTGTCCCAGTGAATTGTTGGAGAACTTGTTTGCCCTGGGCACATGAGGGAATTATGGGAAGACACTGGAGGACTATCAGCACTCAAGTGATCCAGCCCGTGTTCTCTCTGCAAAGGGAGCAGGATACCAATCCAAGTGAAAGCCTCACTCGGGCTTTCGCCTATGGTCCCAGACAAGGCAGCTAGCTTGGGCTAAAGCTCCACCAAACTCAGGTGAGAAGGTTTTGCGTGTGCTCAGGAGGGGGACGCAAAGCAACAGCCGAGTAAGAGACGGAGTGAACCCCGCAGTGACATCATACCCTCAGACACAGAATCTTACTGCTCATTCTGAGCCAGTTGGAGGACGGATGGGCACTGATCTGGTTCCAAAGCCTTTAGAAGCAGCTGGGATAGACTAGAGGGTCAGAAGCTTGGGAGTTAACCTTATTTGCACAGCACTCACCAGTTTAGCAGACCCCAAGGCTAATTTTACACCAGACAAAAAAAGCAAGCCTTGCCCCCTTTATGGGGGTCAGAGATGAGACAGACTCTGACTGCAGAACAGATTGTGTAAAACCCACATGATTTCCTCCTTCTCCTTCCTCGCCTCTCTCTTACCCATCCAACTCTCATCCCACCAAGGGATTGGGAAAAGTTTTTATCGGTCTTGCAAAACATGAAGTGTGACAAAGAGGGTGATTGTTTCTCCAGAAGTGTAAAAAAAAACAACACAAATTCCAGTTAGTGCGTGAAGTGCCTGAGCTAGGTTAAGGGGCAGCTTGCTTATCCCTGCTCATCAGGGTTTAATTTCTACTGTCATGAGGCCCATGTACAGCTCTCTCTGAATTATTTCCTGCCTGTAACATGTATTTGGGTCTTGGTTCTGGGAGAGGCTTACAGCTCTACAGTGCTCAAAAATTTCCTCTGTGTCCAGCCAAAAGCTAGCTTATGGGGACTATGTTTAAGCACATATTGTGGGTTCAGAATGCCTTGTTTTACCTGCAGTTCCCTCGCACCAAAGACCTCTTTCATTACAGGTCGCAATTCTTCAACAAAAAAAACTTCAAAAACAGACTCCAACGAGAAACTGCAGAACTGGGATTAATTTGCAAACTGGACACCATTTAATTAGGCTTGAATGAAGACTGGGAGTGGATGGGTCTTTATACCAAAAAAAAAAAACTATTTTCCCATGCTAATTTTTCCCCTACTGTTACTCACACCTTCTTGTCAACTGTTGGAAATGGGCCATCCTGATTATCACTACAAAAGTTTTTTTTCCCCTGCTGATGATAGCCCACCATAATTGATTAGTCTCGTTAGAGTTGGTATGGTAACACCCATTTTTTCATGTTCTCTGTGTGTATATATATCTTCCTACTTTCTTTTCCACTCCATGCATCCGATGAAGTGGGTTTTAGCCCACGAAAGCTTATGCTCAAATAAATTTGTTAGTCTCTAAGGTGCCACAAGTACTCCTCATTCTTTTTGCTGATAGAAACACGGCTACCACTCTGAAACCTGACTCCAATCTGAGTTTATGCAGGATCTCACCTTGACCAGAGCTAAAATGATCCAACACATATTTATCTCTGCATTAAAAGCAGGATCACAAGAGATAGGTGGAAAGATTGTTCCACGCTGAGTTACTCAAAGACCATGTTTTCCAATTGCTTAGTCGTGCAACTCCTGTATTGGAACCTTTATAAGGTCACGTTTACTCATCAGCAAAGGGTAGGTTTCAAAAGCAAGGGTTACACAGACCAGGAGGAAGGATAGCTCAGTGGTTTGAGCATTGGCCTACTAAACCCCCAGGGTTGTGAGTTCAATCCTTGAGGAGGCCACTTAGAGATCTGGGGCAAAAATTGGTCCTGCTAGTGAAGGCAGGGGGCTGGATTCAATGACCTTTCAAGGTCCCTTCCAGTTCTAGGAGATTGGTATAGCTCCTATTATTATTTATTGTGTGGTATATTGCATGCAGGGCCAGCTCCAGGCACCAGCATTCCAAGCAGGTGCTTGGGGCGGCAATCTGCAAGGGGCAGCAGTCCATGTGTTTTTGCCCCCAAGCAGCGCGCCGAATTGCCGCCGGACGGCGGGGGCAGTCTGTGTGCCCTTAGGGCAGCATGCACGTTTCCAAGGTGGTGGCAATTCAGCGGCAGCTTCTATGTTCATCTTCTATGTTCAGCTGTCCGCGGTGGCAATTCGGCGCGCTGTTTGGGGCGGCGAAAACAGTAGAGCCGGCCCTGATTGCATGCAGTCAAATGAAAAGCATATCGCACAACTACTTTTTGGCTGTGACATGATCACTACTAGCTACCAACATAGCTTTGAATGGAGGCATTGCACATCCCAAGCCAACCGTGTGACATGTTTTTCATTTAGTTAGTGTGTATCGCACACAGCACAAGTGCTGCAACCCACTTGTATTCTGCAGAAATAATTTCCATTCCCTGGACTGTTCTTCCTGGGTCATTCATGAAGAGTTCAGGGGAAAGTGAATCTATTTTGCTTATCCTACAAATTAGGCATTTCAAAACAGTGATGCCAAAATGCTTCCCATTGTACAGTGTGCCCTTTTCTGATTGCTTGAAGAAATACAGGGCCACGTTTTCAAAAAGCACTTCCGTGACTTAGACACTTCTGAGGATTTTACCTGTAATTGTTAGACTTCAGATTCTTGATGAAAGCGAACAAATCATGGTAGGAGGTGAAGGATGTCCAGAGGGAAAACTGAAAATAAGGATGCAATTACTTCTGCTGAGGCCCAGCTAGCTTTTTTAAAGGGTTGCCGCTGGAATAATAATGTGTTAAAGACAGGAAGGTTGGGCCAGATTTTCAGAAGAGCTGAACTCCGAATGAGGCCCCACAATACATGCCCACGTACCCAAATGATCTCAGTACGTTGGGGGCATGTTGGGTACTGAGCTCCTTTGAAAAGCTGGACCTAAGTGTCACAATGGAAGCCACTAGAGCCCACATACTCGTAGATATCTTCAGGCACCTATCTCCTATGGAAATTAATGGGAGTAAAGCACCTACGTACCTCTGAGGATCTGGGCCTGAGAGACAATGTGGCCCACAGCGTCTGTGCATGGTGCTAACACGTCCGGGGCTTACATCATTGCTTTGGGATTGTTCATGGTTATGTTAACAAAACTAGATGGAGAGCTGGTGATTCATTGGTAGCCATGCGGAGTATATAGCCACAGGTTTCAGGCGGGTTTCTCCGCTCACCTACGCCATAGTACCATTCGCCGCAGCCTGTGCTAGCCCTGCTACACGACTGTTTTTTGCACGCTAGCTTTATCTCTGCAGAAGCTGGGAGTCACACCCACCTGGCACGGGCTCCATTGGCCCATGCAGTAATCCACCACTGCATGCAACAGGTTCCACTAAGGAGAATGAGCCAAGCCAGATCCACCTGTTGCTAGTTAATCCACCTGTGGCTAGTTGCCTAGGCAGCGGGGTGACAGTTAATTAGATAAGAAGCACCTGAGCCTAATAAAGGGTTTGGAGCATGAACTGGGCATGGGACCTCCTGGCTCAGCAGAGAGTAATGCACCGGGGAGGGGAAGACTGTCATCTGGCCAGGCGCCCAGCGTAGACCCAATCTCCGGATAGGGAATTCAGCCTGAGAATGCTTGAGGGGAGAGACGTGAGATTGATTAACCCCAGGGCAGAGCGTTCCCGGTGGAATAGCCGTCTGAAGCTTTCATTTACGTTTTCATGTTGGCCTTTTAGCTAAGTGAAACTGGAAACGAGTTGGCCCCCGTGCGCCCTCTTGTGGCCAGGGTGCCTCTGCACTGCTCTGCTCTTCTTTCTCCCTCTTCCGGGCCCTTTCACAGATACTCCACACACTTGCTTGTCCAATCACCACCCTGACTGGGGCCTGGGTCAGGTCAGACAAATAACGCAAAGGTAAAACTCCGAGTCCCAAAAATCAGGCCCCGAGGCACAGAGCCTGGCTGAGCGAAAGGTTCCCTCACGGAGCCCTTGTTTGATGAGTTCTTAGGGGGCGACTCACCCCGGGGTTCGGCTTGCAGCTGTCCTGCTCGGAGCTGACTCCCTCCAACAACTGCTCAGCTCTCTTATAAGGAACCTCCCCGCAGCAGGTGTCTCTGATTAGCTCATTTAGCCTAGGCTTCAGGTCTCCTGCAGGCAGCTCCCTCACTCAGGCCCTCCGAAGAAGGCACTCTTGGACTCGTTTATACCCCAGGTGAGGGGACCTTGTGGCGGGGGGTCGCCTGCAGTGCCACGCCTGACCACAAGGGGTGAGCTGGAGTGACCGCCATGCCATTCCACCATACGCTAACCCGGTCACGTCACTCATTAAATGACATGGGTGTGAGGTAACTCAGCGGGGGGCAGGTGGGTTTCTCTGTGTATGCTGACCCCTGCTCTCACCAGAGGAGGAGTCACAAGAGATTACTCTGGTTACTCTGGTGGTCACCCAGGGACCTAAAACGCTTTTAGGGACCAAAGTGTTCAGCCATGCCCCACCCCCACCCCTTTTAGACTTTACACACCCCGAATTGACTGTGCTCCTACAGATCCGGGGGCAGGCATGTGTAAATTGTGCCTCTGATGTGCCGAAGGGCGAATGCTCAAAAGCTGCACGAACATAGTTGCGTGTGCACAAATGGAGACTAAAATGAGCCCTTCTTTGAAAAATTGTCCCTTAAAGATTTAACTTACGTGCATTTGAATGGCCATATGGGGTCCCTCTAGCCCAGTATCCTGCCTCCTGCTGGCAGCCAGTGCCAGGTGCTTCAGAGGAAACGAACAGACCAGGACAATG
Source organism: Mauremys reevesii (assembly GCF_016161935.1). NCBI lineage: Eukaryota > Metazoa > Chordata > Testudines > Geoemydidae > Mauremys > Mauremys reevesii. The sequence goes on along the minus strand of NC_052638.1, from coordinate 10,516,250 downwards.
ACAGTGACCCTTCCCCTGTCATCTAATCCCAGCTTCTGGCAGTCACAGGTCTAGGTACACCCAGAGCATAGGCTGCATCCCTGACCACCTTGGCTAATAGCCATTGATGGACCTGTCCTCCATCAACTTACCAAATTCTTTTTGAACCCATTAATAGTTTTAACTTGTAGCTTCCCTTTAATGCAATTTAATGCTAAATCTCATCAGCTGTAATAGCTAAGATGCCTCAATGTCAGCTCTTCTGTGTAGCCATAAGTGTTGTGAATAGGGAGGGCAGGACTGTGAGGAACAGAGGAGTTTGTAAGCTGAGTCTAGATTCAAATTAAAATTCATTCCAGGCAACAGCACCAAGCTCGGGGGACAAAACAAATTCCAAGCAATCATTCTTTGTCTTGTTGGTAACTGGTCCCTTGCCATATTGAATTAATATCTGCAGGAAGTGACATCACCACAGGCCAGTCACCCAAAAGAAATAGTCAATTTGGCTTGGCATGAGCCAGAGACCTCTTTGAATTCGTAAGAGGTTTCACCACAAACCTACTCTTGTAGATATTTCAGTGATGGGCACTACAGATACTCAAGGAGGAAAGGGGAGTTCACAGAGTCTAGAGGAGGGAGGTAGAGATGGTTTCCCGTAGGGAGCTGAAAGTTGGCCTGGGTGAAGGAAAAAGCACCCTCTTTTCTATCCACCCTGTCCCCTGAGAAGACTGCCTTCACCCCTCATCTCCAGGCAGAAGCAGGATTGAAAAACGGGAAAAGTATTTCTGATCATGCTAATGAAGCCTTCTCAGGGGCAGTCCACAGCAACCCACAGACTTTGTCCAGAGCCGTGCTGTGCACTGACAAATCTGTTACATTAATTGTAGAGTAGATATTAGTACCCACCTTTCAGCATCCAGCTCTGAGCATTAAACTAATTACTAGGTTCCAGCACTGCATGGCTTCCCAGCAGGAAGACAGTGCCCTATAAATCATCCTATATGAGCGGCATTTAGCCACAGATGTAAAAAATGTCAGTATCGCTCTAACTATCCAGTTGCTTTGTATTCTGAATACTGCCTCTCTGGGTGCCATTTTCCTTTCTCTTCAAAAGACAGTGCCCCATTTTCCTATAGGATAAAGAAGCTCTCATATCAAAATCAACATTATCCCTGTCCATCATTGTCATGGGTCTACCCTCACTTGAAACTGGGGGGTTTCAAGGTGAGGACCCGCATGCCACCATGTCCACCCCCCACTTGGAACTTGGGCTCCAAATGTGGGGGACTGGACCCTGGTTTCTAAAAAAAAAAAAATTCTAGTTTTAGATCTAGCTGCCCCACCCTCAAAAAAAAATGGTGGATGAGACAGTCCTTCTTCAAAAAAATAGGGGATTCCAAAAGCCCCCAAATCCATGAGTTCTCTTACCCAGGAAAAAAAAACATCCCCCCTGCCTCCCCCTCCCTTTTCCTAGGAGAGAGATACCTGATTCAAACTGCTTGAATCACCCAGGAGAGGAACTCTCTTCCCCCCCTTCCCCCCCCTGAATTTCCACAGAGAAGGAATTAACCAAGTCAAAAAAAAAAAAAAATTTATTAAGAGAACAAAAAGAAAATACAGAATCTCTCATCATCATAATAATATCTTATCAATCTCTGAGATCCCCCCCCCCCCTTTCTTCAGTAAAAAGCAATATCAGCAACAGGAATAAAGCATTTCCTTTAGCAAACATCCAATTGCAAATATAGAAATCAAATCATAAGACTAATTCGCTTCTTAAAAAATACACTACTATTAATTAGAAGAAACTCAGAGGAACTTGGAGACATGACTGTGTCTCTTAGATTCAAAAAGAGTTCTGAGACAAACAAAGAAAACAGACAAAGCTTCCTCCACATTGGTCCTCTGGTCAGGTGGGTCACAGGGTACTGCATGTTAACCCTTTACAGGTAACACAGACTTTAACCCTTAACTATCTGTTTATGACAATCATTCATAAGCAATTGCCTGGTAGATCATTAACATGGGAGTTCTTAAGAAGGCTAAAAGAATGAGAACTGTACAGGCTAAAAGCAGTCATCTTCCTTTAAATACTGAACCTAGAACCAACTTCTGGGGACTGCCAAGATCTTTGTTGGCCTTCAGTTAGAACCATTATTTCTTTCCATATAGCTGACCATCAGCCATTCTCCTTACATCCTTTCCCATAACTATTATATACAGGGGCGGCTCCAGGCACCAGCACACCAAGCACGTGCTCGGGGCGGCAAGCCATGGGGGGTGCTCTGCCGGTCGCCGCGAGGGCAGCAGGCAGGTTGCCTTCAGTGGCTTGCCTGAGGAGAGTCCGCTGATCCCACGGCTTCGGCAGACCTCCCGCAGGCGCGCCGCCAAATCCGCGGGACCGGGGACCTCCTGCAGGCAAGCCGCCGAAGGCAGCCTGCCTGCCGTGCTTGGAGCAAAATACCTAGAGCTGCCGCTGATTATATACCACCCTCACCCCACCCAGCATTGCCCCTACAGCTGTGATCTTTTCAGGTGGCTCAAACTGGGACGTTTGGGGCCTGGTCTATTCCCCCAAAGGGAACACAGATTCTGCAGCAAGTGGCATTCAGGAATCAGTATAGGCGGGATTCTTCCCTCTGAGTCATAGTGAACCAAACCCCAACATGCTTCTAGACACACTGTGGTGCTGAAGATGTTGTGATCTTTACAACAAGATAAAGAACCATCCTACTGTTTGCAAAATTGGGGATTTTAGTGCTGGTGTCCTGACTATTTTCTAATTTCGGCAATTATATTTTATAAATTACTGGCCTAAATTCCACCTTAGTTTCAAACAGATCTACTATTCTGTCAGGCCCTAAACTTTTGTGTGGTAGTGTTGTGCACTGTTAAACAGTTGCCATGATCCACCCCAGAATTAGCTGCATTTCAGTGGTCAGGAGGTTCCTTCACAGTTAAACTGTATGTGCATGTGGTTTGTAAAATGCTTTGTGATCCTTTGGATTGCACGGTGCTATATAAATGCAAGACAGTGGTTTATTTTCTCGAGGTATATAATATCCAGAGCAAATGCAATAATGCAGATTCCCCTTCTGTTCTCCCAGGATGGGAAGCCATACAATTCCTTAACACTTGCTCCAGTATAAACACTTCAAAGCTGTTTAATTTAATGGACACTTTCTTTTCTTGCATATAAGAATTCTAAAACCACGTCATACAGAGGAGGAGGGAGTGTAGCAGAAACCACATTAGCAGGATCTCATTCTCTGCCCTTGTAGGTTTTTATGCCACCCTCATCACCGGAGTATCTGAGCGCCTTCCAGTACTGTATTAAGCAGTGACATGTCACCCTCTAAGTGGTAATGTTCCTCTGGAACATCTGCATCTGATTAAAAATGCTGAAGTGAATCTTTGCTTTACACATTTAGGACATTCTAAGGTATCCACCTCTCATCCTTGCAGTGAGAAGAATGGATTTAAACAATTCAGAGTATAATGATATCCAAGATGAGCAAGGAAATGTCTCTATGTGTCATGCAAACAAGCAATCCAGCTGTTAGCTCACACTCATCGTCCCATCTACCCTTTCTACACTCTGCCAGTCTCAGAAAGATCATCGTGCATACTCTGCTGGTAACAGCCATGGCAGGTATCCTAATTCTGTTGGCCAACAAGAAATGATGGTAGTCATGACAGTATTTCAGTGCCTTTCATTGCAACTAATAGCTCACGACATACTTTAAAGAAAAATTACCACATTTTTGGATCAGAGATACAGAGGAATAGCATGAATAGCCATTTCTCTGACCGAACAACACCTTCCATAATTCTGTGTTTGGAAATATTAAATCTGCTGCATACAACATTTTTTCCCCAGATAAGACATCATTCTGAACTCCTTGCCACTTGTAACCAAGAAAAAGTGTTAACTCTTGGTGTCCTGGCGAAATTTTTTTGTAATTTGGATAACTACATGCTGCTTAACTATATTCCTCTCTCCGTTTCAATTAGGTGTGGTATTCATCTTCACTTCCTGTTGTGTTGCAATCTGTTGTTAAACTGCTGTTGCCCAGAGGTGGCTGCACTTTTAGTAACGAGTGAAGCCATTCTCTCATATTACATAGTGCTTTGGAATCCTTTAGAACTATAACAACTCTAATTATTTAGCTTAAAAAGAAGTGTAAGGTATGACTTAATCCCAGTCTAGAAGTATCTACATGGGGAACAAATATTTGACAATGAACTCTTCAATCTTGCAGACAAGGATATAACACTGTCCTCTGGCCAGAAGTTGAAGCTAGACAAAGTCGAACTTTAACAGTGAGGGTTATTGACTATGGGAACAATTTACCAAGGGTTATGGTGGATTCTCCAACACTGACAATTTTAAAATTAAGATTGGCAGTTTTTCAAAAAGCTCTGCTCTGGGAATTATTTTGGGGAAGTTCTCTGGCCTGTGTTACACTCGTCAGACTGGGTGATCACAATGGTTCTCTCTGGCCTTGGGATCTATGAATATGTAATATTATTGCATTTCATTATTTCCCTAAGTATAAAGCAACATGGTACGTTGCAGTACAATAAACAGGCTTCAACATAGAAATTATGGAGTGAATACTAAACATAAAAAAGTTGCTGGGGCAAAAAGACAGAACCGGAAGCAGTGGAATTGTCTTATCTCCCGTAGAATATGAAAGTCAGTAAGGGAATAAGGCTCTTACTGCTCTGTCAGGCATACGGCACAGCCTCAGAGGAAGATATCTGCACATCACTGTAGCCGTTGTTTCATGTTTGTTCTATAAAATCATGGTGATACCCTCTGCAGTCAACAGAGACAGAAGGGCTTTCCCTTGGCGCCGACATAGTCTGCACGTCTTGTGAACAGTTTTAAACAAACAAGACACAAGGTGGTTAGCATGACATTATAGACAGCTGGTTTACTCTAGTTCAGTGTTGTTGTTAGGCTTTGTTTTGCTGGGTGATGTGAATTAGTCTGGTGAGCATCTTGAGTTTTACCCGGGTATAACACCATTGATTTCAGCAGAGTTATTGCTAATGGGCATCAGGATGAGTGAGATCAAAATCAGGTGCTTTCCAAACAAAAGTGCCACAAGAATGTAGGCCTCCATTTTCAAAAGCGAGTATAAATTTTGGGGTGCCCTGCTGGAGAGACTTTAAACGGGCCTGCCTTTAAGAAAATGGGCGCTAAGCACTTGGTACAAATCAGGTGTTTTACCGGGGTCTCAGGTTGTGCACTCATAAATTCAAGTGTCACTTAGCAGCAGGCGGCCAACAGAAAATGTTACAAAGGCAGAAGGAAGCATGGATAAGACTGGAGAAGAATCGGGGCACGTTGCTGCAACTCCCCCAACCCTCAGTGCTCCGGCCACAAGTTTCAAAATGTTCAGTTTGGTTCTGCTAATGGGCCAAAGGTTTCAATCCTTCCCTGGTGCACAGCCAAACTCTTTTGGGTCTTGAATGTGGGGTGGGAATACCACTAGAATGGGTTTCTTTGCAAGGTTTGCCTTGTTTCCAGGCTTCCTGCGAGCTGGAAATACCATGAAAACACTAGCTTTGTGTGTGATACCACTGTACTTCTGCTTCCGATGCTGCCTGAAATCAGATACACAACCATTTAAAATGTTCAACCAACTTTTTCTAACCTCAGCGTGTGATGTTTGTGAAAACCCCTCTTAACCCAGTGATGTTCTTTTCCTCCCTCTAGTGGCTAGATCACATACATGGGTTTACAAGTCTGCTAGTGCCTCCATGGTTCCTGGACCTTATTCCTTAGCTCAAGCAACAGAACCTCCCATTTTTATATCCAAAAGCTCCAGGTTGAAGTTCCCAAAGGCAACACACCCAGGCGCATCGCCCTTGGACTTTGGTGCCAGTTTGGGTTAGTCCTTACTTTTATGAAACCAGTTGGCCCATCCCCAGTTCCTGGCTAGTGTTAAGACTGCGTTCAGTCATTATTCTTTTCACATTGTACCCTGGGTTATTACAGCTTGCGGGAGACTTTTTGATTTTTATTGCATTGCTAATAAAACTTAATTCTGCTGCGGGGAGGGGTTCCCACACACACAGAGCCTGGCTTTACTGAAATTTTATGATATGTAGCTTTGAGTACAACTGGACAGTGGAGGAAAGATGGTGTGCACCTCTGAAATAGGTTGAATCATAGACTATGAGGGTTGGAAGGGACCTCAGGAGGTATCTAGTCCAACCCCCTGCTCAAAGCAGGACCAATCCCCAGACAGATTTTTACCCCATTTCCCTAAGTGGCCCCCTCAAGGATTGAACTCACAACTCTGGGTTTAGCAGGCCAATGCTCAAACCACTGAGCTATCCCTCCCCCCTTGACAGCCTTGATCAACCAGAGCAAATAACAGCAATGGTGACATTTACTGGGATTTAGTGAATCAAAATGGGAAATGTTCTGCAATCAGGCACTCTGGCCCGGATCCGCAGCTGTGGTAAATCATTGTAAAGCATCCGGGAGTTCAGGGAAGCAATAGCCATTTACCCCCTTCCATTCCTCTTCTCTTTAAACCGACACTCACCAGTTTATGGAGACAAAAAGACGTTGGTAAAATTTCTAAGCAAGTTTAATACCAGCATGTTCTGAGTTCAAGTCAACACACTCTCCTTCTGCAAGAAAAGCAAAGATTTACCATGAGGGGGCTTCTGAGGGAAGTAGATTCGAAGAGAATATTCTACACCATTACGGTCGTCTTCCATCTGTGTTTAGATCAAGACCTCTGTGAACATCCTAGGTGGCCGGCACAGCAGGGGGAATGTAGAGGTTCAGGATCCGGAGCCTCTCCATCTTCTCCAGGCTTTCTCCTGGTGCTGAGACGGAGGAGGAGAGGCAAGGAGTCGGGGCTCTCTGCCTTTCTAGCCAGGAGGAGGTGACAAGCCAGAGTCAGGGTGCTCAGCCCGGCAGCTCTCCTGCAAAGCTTTTGTCAGTTTCATGGGCGGAAAGGGAAACTGACAAGAGCCATTCAGGCTGACAGCCAGGGAACCTCTTCTCCATCTCCCTGAAATTTATCAGCAATATTGAAATTCTCACCGAAAATTTCAGCTTTGTGAAAAGGGCATTTTTCATCAGAAAGTGATTCAATTAAAAAAAAATTCAGTCCGTTTTATAAGACCCATTTCTGCACCAGTAAGGTCAATGGGAGTTGACCTGCTGGGACAGGGTGAAGAGCTACAGGTTATTTATGTTACCCTCCAGTTACTTTCTCTGAAAAATTTGACCTGCGTTTGGGCATGTTTGGATGATTAAAAATAATTCTTATTGAGTCAAACTTGACTGTCATTTTATTTGACTGACCTGATCAGCCCCGCCTGCTTGTGCCACCCAGCTATGTAGTGAATTCATTAAATGCAAGATCAACCTATTCCCTGGGACAAAATTAATCATAGATTTGCATATGGAGGAACTAAATGGACATACTTTACATGACCTGGTGAAAGTGGCACAAGGGGGAAGCCTAAACTATGACAGTTAGGTTCATACTCAGTCTCTTTATTCACTGAGTTTGTACTCACTGTCCACCACACATACCCACACACCCACACACACATCATTCCCTTCGCAGTAAATAGATAAACCATTTCTTCACCACTGTCTGTGGATTTCACTGTCCTGTGAAGTCCTAACCCGTACCATCCATACAGAACCTTTCCAGATCATCAGCTGGGGTGTAAGTTTGCTTTTGAACAGTGCCTAGGACAACCCCGCACCCTCATGAAACAGAGACGACAGAGGAAAGAGCAGATGTTCACAGCCTCCCAAGACCCTGCCAAGCGGGTGACAACAGGCTCCCCACAAATATCTGCCTTTCAGGGAGGGGGCCAGAGAGAAGCAATACCCTGCCAGAGATATTTCCGTGAGCAGTGTAGTGCCAAGAGCCATCCTCCTGAGGTCCCTTCCAACCCTGAAATTCTATGATTCTATGAGGGCAGAAGGCTAGAGGTCCCAGTTGGTTTCCCTGATGACTGTCTGTGCAGAAAGGCATAGAGGCTAAACTCTCTTTCCCTTTGCGGAGCTGCACCGAGGTACACGGGATGGGACAGAAGGGAGAAAGCTGCCACAGCGCTGCCACACTGCAACTCCTACGTGGGAGTAACTAGGAGACTATAATCTCCTGGGATGTCTGCCTAGTGCCTTTCCCCAGCCCTAACTTCCCTTATACAAAGCAAATGCATAAAACATAAAAGTAATGAAACTTTGCACCTATGCAAGCCAGCTTTCCCCCCAAAAATCACCCACATCCGTCACTAAGGAGCTGCAGGAGGAAGCTAGGAGGTCGGAGCAGCAGAATGGTATGACGGAAGGGCATTTAGCAGTTCCCTGTGCTTCTGCCCTTGGGTCAGTTGTGGAGCAGCTGGAAAACTGTACTTACAGAGAAGGAAAGGGAGCAAAAAAACCACTGCAGCTCCCAGTGCATTTCTTCTCGCTCCAGCAGTCCCCTGGGTGACCCGCTGTATATTTTTAGCTCCTGCATCTCTGAAATACCACCGGGATACTCATTAGATAAAACCCCCGTGGGATGGGAACTGTTAGGGTTTTTTGTTTTATTTAATTGCTCGCTTCAGTACAGATGGCAAATCGTGGTGGGAGGCTCCAATCCCAACACCTTGGGAAGAGAGGGAGAGCCAGGCCTCGGGGAGGAGGCAGGGGGTGGGAGGGGAAAAGTCAACCAGGCGATATTTAAAAATCTACCTGCTGGGCCCAGAGGGGGCTGGAGATGTTAAGGTCATTCACAGTTTGAGCTGTGTCCTGGAGAGTGAGAGGGAAAAAAAGGTGCGTTTTCTCCTCTTGGATCGTTAATTGCTTGTTAAGTCAGCTAACAAATGCACACATTGACGGATGGCCCCACACCCTTTCAGTCCAGGCTTAGTGGCTTTTTATATTATTACTTTGCCTGCTACATCTGGGTTTTTTTAAACCCAGATTTTGTTTGATAAAATGACTCTCAAAGGAAAATAAGAACTATTTTTACCCTTTTTTTTCCCGGTGGATAACCTGTACAGCAGAAACATTAAACGATTCCAGATCCAGTTCCCCTTCTGTTGCTCATCGAGGTTCTATTTTCTCCACTTTCAGAGCCACTAGGAGAGATGCTTTATCTCCCCAAAAGTTAATTCCCCTGGGTGGAGTGGAGCTGCAGTGGCTGCTGATTAGTCAGTGCCAAAAAAAAACCTCCCTGTCCTGACTGCTTATAGATTCATTGATTCCAAGGCTAAAAGGGAACCACTGCGATCATCTCATCTGCCCTCCTGTATCACCCAAGCCAGAGAACTGCCCCCAAAATAATTCCTAGAGCAGAGCTTTTTGAAAAACCTTGATTTTAAAAATTGCCAGTGATAGATAATCCACCGTGATCCTTGGTAAATTGTTCCCAGGATTAATTACTCTCACTGTTACAAAATTATGCCCTATTTTGAGTCTGAATTGGTCTAGTTTCAACTTCCAGCCATTGGATCATGTTACATCTTTCTCTGCTAGATTGAAGAACCCATTATTAAATATTTGTTCCCCGTGTAGAAACGTCTAGACTCTAACCAAGTCACCCCTTAACCCTCCCTTCATTAAGCTAAATAGATTGAGTCCTTATCTGGGCATCTGACCCATACAAGGATCAAATAGTCACTATCACAGGAGCCCTTTCAGCAATCTTGTTTTGTTTCCATTTCTCCTGCGTCATGTCATCACTGTTCATTTACGTCTGCAGTTTATATCCTACTGCAGCATGTCATAAATCAGATATGCAATGACATCTTTTCTGGAGTAAGAAGCCTCCTCTTAAATAATAATACAGGAGGGGTTGCTTAAGTCCAAATACTGGAAGTCCTCTAGTTCAGCACACAAGCCCCTAGAGTAGGCGCAGAAGGATCCTCAGCATTTCCCATAAAAGCCAAGCAGGATTTATGACAATGT